>NW_006775022.1:604150-627024 GCF_000442215.2 Lipotes vexillifer
CGCCACCCCCGCAGCCTGTCGTGCTAAAGGGCTAAAGGGCACATCTCATTATTGCTGACCTTCTGTCCTTTTGCATCTTAAAGCTCCTAATTGCTTTTCGCATCTGCCCCGGGGAGCAGAGGAGGCCGCCTTGTCTTGTTGGAAGACGTTCTTACATCCTGAAGGAGATCACTTCACCCTCATCAACATTTACAAGGCCTACCAGGACATGGCTCTGAATTCCACCAGCGAACGTAAGTGAACGCTTGGCCTTCTCACAAATTACCTCCCAATTCCACCTTTCCTTCCCCAGACGAAGCTGGGTTGTTATTCGTCCAACACCATTCATCTCCAACCCCCTTGGTCATTTGAGTGGGATGGCACTTGAGGCCCTCAGGCACCCGCAGGTGAGCAGTAGAGACACGCCTCCTGCGCCCACAGAGGGCAGGCCTGCATCCACGGACCGGCCCCCAGCCCAGCAGCCTTCAGAGCGAGCTCACTGGGGACGCAGGGACGGGGGACACAGACTTGCACAGCACGGCTCCTATCCTCTCGGGTCCAGGGAGGAAGGAAAGGAACTGCCATCTGTAAGTGCCCACTGGCCAGAGCTGTGCTTTGTGCCTTTCATAACATGGCATGCTCACTACTGGATGGAGAGAGAATATGGAGCGTTCAAAACAAAACCAACCCCAGCTCCAGGTAATAGTAATGAATAGGCTGATGAGCTGAGGGAGGCTGGACCCTGGCGGAGGAGGGGAGAGGGGCGGGGAGGGCGTCCAGGGGAGAATGGCCTGGTGCAAAGCTGCAGCCTAAGTCCTGGGTGCATCTAAACCACGGTGGGTATGTTCCCGTTCCCAGTGGTGAGGGAACGGAAAGCTCCTCCACGTGAAACTCCTGTGCTGGGCCTTAAAGACAGGAAGGGGGTCTCTAGGGGCAGACGGGGCAAAGCAGTGAGGCGGACACAGCCAGAGGCGAGCTCCCTTCCTACCAGGAGGATTATTCTCACCTTTGTTCTCCACAATGCTGCTTTTACCTCCTTTGCTCCAGCAGATGGTGTGAAAAATGTTTAAAGTGAAAAGTATGACAGCAGTCAGAGTGGCAGAGCAGGGAGTTAGTTTTTCAAAGCTGAGCAGAAAAAGTTGTCAGTGGAGCCAGAAAGTACATGAGGGCCTTGGCATCTTTGGAGGGCAAGCCAGTGGCGGTCGTCGTTGGACCAAGTGCAAGCACTCCTGTGGCTCCAGACGGGCCTGAGTGGACAGGAAGGACCAACGGAGGTCTGCAGCCTGCTCTGCCGAGGCCACATGCACTCGCAGGCCAAGGCAAAACTCTGGGTCCAGCTAATCACAGATGGCAAGAAAGAATAACTTCACACTGATCCAGGGGACTGAATTTCGATACAAAATTTGCAGCTAGGGTAGGCGAGCTTAACTGTGACATCATTAATTCCCAAATCAGCCTAGTAGTAATCCTTTTCTTATAATTAAGTAAAGTATGTGAGATATTTTCATGGATCAGAGGTGTTTGTACTGTAAGCTTTTTCCCTCCCAATTTGATTGAATGTCGTGGGCACGTACATCCTCGCCACACGCACACTGGACAAAATGTTGATCTTGAGACAGTCTCTTCTGCCCCTTATGAGCCAGATGAGGGTGATATATAGTATTGGTCAGCGCTAGGGACCTGCACTTTACAGTTGGTGGGCTCGTGGAGTCCCCCACAGCCACTGCAGGTCCTGCCAGCCAGCACCCTCTCCCTTCCTAGCGGTGCCAGGGACAGCCACTCCCACAGCCACCGGAGGTCCCTGTCCTTGCTGCCTCCCTCGCACTCACTCGTGACAACCTTGTTAGGAGAGGACACAGAGGGACGCAGAGGCAGAGCGCCCTTCCCGCCTGGGCTCTCTCAGTTATGACAAGTCATTTCTAAATAGTCTTTTGTTTGTTCCTTCCTAGACTGTGTTGAAAAGTGGTGTCACGATTACTTCCTCAACTGCTCTGCACTCAGGATGGCAGATGTTATCCGAGCCGAACTCTTAGAAATCATCAAGCGAATCGAGCTTCCTTACACAGAACCTGCTTTTGGCTCAAAGGAAAACACTCTGAACATAAGGAAAGCTCTTCTGTCTGGTTATTTTATGCAGGTAAGAATGGATAAGGCCACCTGTAGTGTGCTCTTTACAAAATTTCACATATTGAGGACATCCTGTCAGAAACCTCCCACTTAGGATGATTATTGTATTGATGTTAACTTTAAAATAAAACTAAAAACCCTTATATGTTATTAAAGATTTAGTACTTAAATATACTTCCCCCTCAGGGGAACGGAGGACTAAACTAGAATGTTCTGTCAGGAAGACCTTTCCCATCGTGGAGGAACTGTTAACAGCGCTCTTTGGCTGAACATACAGTCCCTCATCTCACCTGTTTGCTCCCACGTACCTGGTGATGTAATGCCCAACAAGAAGTAAAGGCAACAGCCCATTTGTTTCTTTCCCAGCGTGGAGGTTGACTAACGTAGCGCCTCTAAACTAAAGCAAGTCACAGAATTAGTATGCACCACCTAAACTCTAAATCACTTTTAATGGAGAGAAAGGACATTTTAGCATGGATTTCCTCATCTGTATGGAAGAAGTAAGGTTACCTGCATCACAGGGTTATCATGAGGATTAAATGAGCTAAAACGTCAAGTGTAAAGCACTGGACATTTGCAAGCGTGGCCCATAATGTGACAGGGAACGTGCTAGCTTTATTTCTCGACCAAAACATTCACCTTTGTAGCTGCACTATTTTGGCATGCTGCCCTGAAATTGATAAAATTAGTTAACATCATCATCATCATCACTGGCTCCAAGTTTTGAGGAAAACATGTTTATGTCTTATTTTCTATATCTTAAACTAGAAAACATGGGCGGCAAATCTGTAGCTTTAACTATTCTGTATGAAGTATTTTGGAATTTTTAAAACAAAATATTTTTGTGTATCGATCTCCATATTAATACAAAATCCTTTTTTCTGTAAAACGCTGCCTTTTAGATTGCTCGGGATGTTGATGGGTCAGGTAATTACTTAATGCTGACGCACAAGCAAGTTGCACAGCTGCATCCCCTTTCTTGTTACTCTGTCACCAAGAAGATGCCAGAGTGGGTTCTCTTCCATAAATTCAGCATATCTGACAACAACTACATCAGGATCGCCTCAGAAATCTCTCCTGAACTGTAAGTTTAACAGAGAAAAAGGGGGTTTCTTTGAATTCATACATGAAGAGCAAATGACAAATTTGGTTTTTCTTACATTTTCAATGTAAGTTTATACTGCTACCAACCTAAATTATGTTGAGAGTACCTACTAAAGGCAGGTCTCTGTAGATGACTAAGAAATACTCACACCTCTTAGATTACAGCATAAAGAGAGAACACAGTATAGAAATGTACAGCAAAGCACGATGCACCTTAAGAGGAACAGGGCCAGCAAGTGCAGACCTTGAGCGTAGCAACCTCTCAAAACAGACAGGCCACTGAGACTGGAGCAAGTGAGGAAGAGAAGGGGTGGAGGCCAGGTTGAAGACAGGCAGGTAGCAGAGGTGTAGGGTATGGGCCACGTAAAGAGTTTGGAGTTGATCCTAAGTGCAGTACAAAGCAATTGGAGACTCCGTTTTAAGCAAGGGTAACCTCTTCTGCATATATCTTAAAGATCCCTCTGGCTGCTAAGTGAATGGGCTATAGGGACAGCAGTGAGAATGGAGACTAGCCTTAGAGGCTGCTGCAGATGCCGGACCCACTGTGAAGGTACCACTACCACTTGGGCAGTGTGACGTTCTAGGCAGGAACCAGGAGTAACTACAGGTGTGTCCAGCTTCAGCAAGTGGATATGGTATGGTATTAGTAAGAGATGCAAAGATACTCCCTCTTATGCACCCAGAGTTCTCCCAAGCACCTGATCTGACCTGTCACAAAACTGTGATGGGCCTTGGGGGAAGTACCCATTCCCCCCAGTGATGAGAGTGGGGGTGTCACTTCCGCTGTGTGGCATGACCCTAGAGGACCCAACTTATCCTAGAAATGCAACTGGATTGTTTCCATGTAAACCACAGAAAGTATTCATTCTACAAAGGCAGACCAAGCCACTGAGAAGTTCAAACTAATCAAAATTCTACAAGCAGATTCTCCAGGCCTGGGAAGTGTCCACTCATGTTTGGTACCTCTCACCAAAAATAATAATAATAATTTTTTGTTTTAAACAGATTTATGCAGTTGGCACCACAATACTATTTCAGTAATCTGCCTCCTAGTGAAAGTAAGGATATTCTACAGCAAGTGATGGATCACCTATCACCCATTTCAACAATGAAAAAGGAACAGAAGATGTGTGAGAAGTGCCCTGAAACTACTGAACAAAGATGCACTATACAGTGACTCTCAAGAACCTTCTACACAAAACTTGATGTGCAATAAATATCCCAAAGGCAGCCCAACAGCTGGTCCACTGGAGTGACGTGCAGACACGCGTGAAGATGGATGTCATACCCCGCAAAGGATAGTCTTGAAAAGAATAAAACTTTTTGCATATTATTTAACAACTAAAAATAGAAGTTTTTATTGAATTACTACTCCATGTTTTTCTTCTTATTGGAAAAGTTTTTAATCAACCATTCTTAATTTGACCAAAATTTTAAAAAGCAAAGATATTTTGTAAATGTGTCACAGACACGGGTGACAGAAGCCTACTTTTTGTAGAGGACCTTAATCTGAATAAAGTCATGAGTTTTTCAGTAAATCTCCACTAAGTCTTCTGGTAATTTTTACAAAAACAAGCCCACCACTGTCCATGGGAAATGGGTTAGACAGAGAGATGTTCCTTCAGTTTATCCATGATTTCATTCATTTTGTCGCTTGGAATTAACATCACAGTTCGCAGGGGCTTCATTGGTGCATCATCAAAGGACCATCGGCCTCCCAGACACGTGTCGCTCTCCTCCTGCACTGAGTAGCTGAACTTCAGGACTGCCTCCTAAGCCGAAGAGCCATAAATGTGAAACTCAGACAAGCTAAAGGCAAAGCCCACTTAACTGATAACAAAAAACACTATGTTTGGCATACGTAGTAAGACTTGACAGCTAAAGGAAGCAAAACACGGAATCAAAGAAGCTCAAATGGGACAGTCAGGCAGACGTTATAAAACACTCACCGAATAGATTTCTAACTTACATGAGGAGTATGGACAGAAGTGTTCCATTTCTAAGAGGGGAACAAGCAGCTAAGTAATATTAACACTACTACCCACCTATATACTGCTTACAATTCTGAAGTCGCTCACATTCATTATCTCATTTGATTCTCAAAATAATCTCATGATACACAAGTGAAATTAAGACTCATAAAATCTGACAGTTAATGAGAAGAATCATCTTTAATGCTGGTCTTACCCATTGTCCCAGCTGCTTCCTTAGCATAAAGCTGTTGTGTGAAGACAGGCAGGTCTGCGTAACCAGCCCATCTTAAAACACCCATTACATACGTCCCTGACGTGGTCTGCCTGAAGTGCTGAGGCACACATTTTTAAAAATTTAATTTTCGCTTATTTACTTCCTGCAAAACAAGGGCAGAGCTGAATGTATAGTGCCTTAGTCTTTAGTGGACACCTTAAAATAAGTGATACCATCCAATCCAGGAAAATATGTCCTCCTGAGAGATGTATTTAACATTTTTGAGAGGAAGGCAGCGTAAGAAAGTAACATGCTCTGGTATCTGGTTGTCTGTCACAGCACAAGCTTTTACAGGGAGAAAGTGCCAGAAATCCCACCAATGGGGTGGCCTCCAGGACTAAGGGCACAGGGCGGCACATGAGCCAGCACCGGGAGAGCGGGGTCCACCCCGTCCTCCACACCGACCAGATAGTGGCTCCAAGCTCCCTCGGACTCAACGTCCCCCATCTGTGCACACAGGCTGACGTTCACCTCCCAGAGCGGTTTGAGAGTAAAGATTTCACAGTAAGCATGTTGTCAGCATGGTAATCCCCCCCCCCCCACTCTCACGGTGTTACTAGCTCCTAGCTGCTGTAGATACGGAAGTTTACAAACAGAAGGACTTTGACATAAAATGGGAGAGCAATAAATCCTGATTATCATCAAGAAAATCCTTATTTACATCTAAACAAAGAGACGGAACAGGATGGGCTTTACCTCATAGAAAAATTCTTCTTCTGCGTTTGCAAACATTAACTCTTCCTTCTTTTGGTTGCTCAGTTTCTTTTTGGAATTGCTTTTTCCTGCTTCCACAAACGTCTTGCTAATCAGAAGGTAGAAGTAACACTTCCCACACGGCTTGTTAGTCTCGTGCGCCTCTGCTAGTTCTTTCCTACGAGGCACACACACACAAGGTTTGGCTGATGGGTGAGGCGAGATCCATCAACAAACCAGAGCACAGAGAAAACCGGTGAGGCCTCTTCTCTGGGTTCTGCTGTGACGCAGGCTTAATGGACAGACATTAGATCTGGATGCTTCTAAAGCAGTGAGTTTTCTTTATGCACCCAGGTGCACAATCAATTGATTGTGGCAGCCCCTTTTATAATAAATGGTATGATGACTCTCAGATTATGCTCTGAGCTGTGGATACACAGCAACTAACAGAGGAATCTCAAGTTCACACGTCACTGCTCTGTTAAAAATACCTAAGAATCTGGATTTTCTAAAACAACAAACATTTAACTGCAGCACACAAAGGCACATGGCCATGACCAATGCCATTACAGCATGTGACCACTACAATCTCCAATCACCACGTCTGGGACTCATTTCTGACCTCCTGCAGGAATGGCCAGACAGATGCCCCAAACTACCACAGTCAATGAGATAGCAATGAAGCCTTTAATTCTTTTCTTCCTTTCTTTAAATCATACAATCACCCTGTGCATCTGACTAAACAAAAATGTAAAGAAACTCAGAACAACCCTCTGCAGCTCTCTTCAATAGAGGATCAGGAGAAAGCAGATCACCCTCTCCTGAAACCAAATAGACATGAGCTCCAGCTGATCAGAAAAAAAGACAACGCAAAACAAAAAGAAGGACTTTGACATAAAATGGGAGAGCAATAAATCCTGATTATCATCAAGAAAATCCTTATTTACATCTAAACAAAGAGACGGAACAGGATGGGCTTTACCTCATAGAAAAATTCTTCTTCTGCGTTTGCAAACATTAACTCTTCCTTCTTTTGGTTGCTCAGTTTCTTTTTGGAATTGCTTTTTCCTGCTTCCACAAACGTCTTGCTAATCAGAAGGTAGAAGTAACACTTCCCACACGGCTTGTTAGTCTCGTGCGCCTCTGCTAGTTCTTTCCTACGAGGCACACACACACAAGGTTTGGCTGATGGGTGAGGCGAGATCCATCAACAAACCAGAGCACAGAGAAAACCGGTGAGGCCTCTTCTCTGGGTTCTGCTGTGACGCAGGCTTAATGGACAGACATTAGATCTGGATGCTTCTAAAGCAGTGAGTTTTCTTTATGCACCCAGGTGCACAATCAATTGATTGTGGCAGCCCCTTTTATAATAAATGGTATGATGACTCTCAGATTATGCTCTGAGCTGTGGATACACAGCAACTAACAGAGGAATCTCAAGTTCACACGTCACTGCTCTGTTAAAAATACCTAAGAATCTGGATTTTCTAAAACAACAAACATTTAACTGCAGCACACAAAGGCACATGGCCATGACCAATGCCATTACAGCATGTGACCACTACAATCTCCAATCACCACGTCTGGGACTCATTTCTGACCTCCTGCAGGAATGGCCAGACAGATGCCCCAAACTACCACAGTCAATGAGATAGCAATGAAGCCTTTAATTCTTTTCTTCCTTTCTTTAAATCATACAATCACCCTGTGCATCTGACTAAACAAAAATGTAAAGAAACTCAGAACAACCCTCTGCAGCTCTCTTCAATAGAGGATCAGGAGAAAGCAGATCACCCTCTCCTGAAACCAAATAGACATGAGCTCCAGCTGATCAGAAAAAAAGACAACGCAAAACAAAAAACACTTAGGCACCAGAAGTACAATATGAGTATTAGCTGAGGAGTATGTGAGTAAAACTAAAAAGCAATGCATCTATAAAGGAAAAATGGGAAACCTAAAGGTCTTCAGACTGTAGTTACATTCGCACCAACTATTTCCAGGGAGATCACAAAGAAGTGCCATGACCTCTGAGAAATCATATTCTGTAAAGCCTGGGGGCCTGCCTGTAATTTTATCCTCCTCTATTTCAAAGCACAGGCAATGCCAATTCTTAGCCCTTCTTACATTTAAAATATTCTTGTAAACTTAAAACTCCTGAATTAAAGAACAAAATAACAAACCCTGAGAAGCCAGAGATGCAGTATCAGGACCATGGCTGCATTAGTCATAAAATATCCCAGTGGAATTTAGGAGTTGTACTGTTTGTTATTGTTGTAATTATTCAACATTTTATTTGTGTTACAGAAATCTATCTGTGAAGAGGGTTAAAAGCTTTAGTCAAATGGAGGTAAAAAGTCTATATGAAACTCAACAATTTTTATACCATTTAAATCTCTAAGATTATTAAGCCTACTATCACAATATTCCTAAGTAATTAAAACTCTTTTAAAAAGCCAATTATTAATAATGCATGCATCTCACAGGCACTCTCACCACTCATGCTTAAACCAAGGGCAGAACTCTTTCTATACCAACATATTCCATTTGAATCACATTTCTGAATCCACTTGGGGAAAAAACTACCGTTCAAAGGCATTTTCCAAAGTGTCTTACTGAAGCTGTTGGTACATGGGCAGCGCAATCTGTGCAGGAACGTTAATGAATCTTTCACTCAGCAGAAAGCCCACAGGCCTGGTGGCGTCATTGAAAAGCCTGTCCAGCTGTTCAACCATCCTCTTTTCACAGTTCTTCTCGCAGAGGCGTAAAATAAACTCTTTAATTTGTTCAGCAAACGGGGTACCCTAGAAAGCAAAGAGAAGGCTCACTTTTTATTACAGGCCATCACGTACAGGAGAAAACTCCAAAGTGAGAGCTATCACTTTTTATCTTACAGGTAAGGGCAGTTTTCTGCCAAAACCTTTAAAACCTTATATGCCGTCAGTGTTGATTGCTTAAGTATTTCTCTAAAGTAACTACACCTGGTTATTTACCATCCCATAATCAAGGGTCAGAGAAGGTTATACTAACACTCAGACATACTGGGATGGAAATTCTAATCCATCTCATAAAGACAGATGGAAGTAACTGGAAAAGTTCAATTAAAAATTACAATAAAGTATAGCCTGCATCTTATTCTAAGGAGGGGAAGCTGCTGGCTGTTTATTAGAACTCATCAATGAGTCAATAAAAAGTAATGAATGAAAATACAGATAAATGTCAGTAAGGGTCCTCAACTTCAGAAGTCAAAACAGCTGCAGAGACAGCAAAACAGCTCCTGTGTCAACACCAACATCAGGACACCCATTCCTGAAAAGCCAGGTGACGATTCTCTACACCACAGGCAGAATGACTTTAACTGGGTACACAGTATTCAAAAGAAAACAAAAACACCTTCATACTGAAAAAAGGATTACAATAAGATTTCACAAGAGCACACATATTTATAGTTAATATCATGGTCTGATATAAAAGATACTTTTACCATGCATTAAATAAAATTAACTCCTGAGGGTTTGGCCTAAGGAATAACCATTCTGATGCCAGTCAGGGAAACCAACCTTCCTTTCAGTTAAATTTAAAAGGCTTATGAAACCAAAAATCCCATCTTCATCCACATCATCATCGCTGTCTTCTGAAACATCCGTTTGCTATTTTAAAAAGAAAAAAAATTAACTTTATATTTGGTTGGAAAGAAGTGCAATCAATACCAAGTCTTGGAATCCAGGCCTCGTTTATCTTTCCACTTTTCAAACGATAACTTTGTTTTACTGTCATCACCTCAGAAAAGCACCGTGGGCTAAAATTGTGTGTCTTGTTCACATCACTTTACCTCCCTTGATTCTGTCCTCTTCTTACATTCTGGATGATCTTCTGCTCTAAATTTCTTTTTACTAGACTCTTAAGACATTTTCCTCAATGTCTTATAAATCCAGAACAGATAAGACCTCATGAAGGAAACCATTTTAGTCTGTTTTCTAAGCGGTCTGGCTGGAGCCAGCCCAGCCTTGTTTCTCTGTGGGTCCACCACACTGTCTCACCTAAAACCCATGCTTCCTGAGCACCGGCTGGTCCCCACGACTGGGGAAGGGGAGCAATGCCTCCGTGTGAATGGGTAGGAGAGAAGAAAACACTGGGGAAGGGGAGCAATGCCTCCGTGTGAATGGGTAGGAGAGAAGAAAACGAGGGCAAGAGAGGAAATGAGGAATCGAGAAAACAGAACTAAGAGTGAGATGCTTGACCCCACCTTGAACTTCCTGGCTCGGCTGTACTCGACTCGACGCATAGTCCACATTTTCTTTTACCCGTTGCTTGTTTGCTTGTCCCAGCTGTAAACTCATCTGGCAGCATCCCCGGCCCCCAGCACAGAGCCAGGCCAGACTAAGTCCTTGGGGAGCAAGTGCTGAATGAATGAAATAAAATGAGGCTGCTGCTCTTCCGCCGAAGGACAGCAGGGACCCAGGACGGCCCGTCTGTCCCTGAACTTGTTCTGTGCGAAGCGGCACCAGCACCACGGGCTCAGCCAGGTGCGGTCAGCAGCGCCAGAGCGCCCCCCGGTGGCCAGGGCCTCAGGGCAGGAACAGAGAGCGGAGCGGAGCCTGCCCGTGGGGCAGAAGCAGACAGAGCTGCGGGAGGGGCCTGGGCTCCCCGGAGGGAGGACGCGGCTCCCGGATCCAAGCTGACAGTGCCACAGAGGGGGCCTCAGGCGAAGGGGCAACCAGGCTTCACAGCAGAACACTTCCACTGAAGCTGGCGGTGCGGGAACACGAAGTGGGGGCGGCTGCGGCGAGGCCCCGAAGGCCTGGGTCACCGCCAGAGCGGCTGCCAGATGCGGGAGAAAGGCCTCGAGCTCAGCAACGCAGCAGGGCGCCGAGGCAGCTCAGGAGAGACTGACGCAGTCCCGGCGAGAGGACCAAGGGCATGTCAAGGGCATGTCGGCTCTAGGAGGAGAGGGCAGAGGAGCGCAGAACGCACTGCGTGAACCCGCCCTGGTCCTGCGAGAGCAGCACCGCAGCTCCCGTGCACATCAGAGGACCCCCGGCCACCGTGGCAAAACTTGCGTGGTGCCGACGGACAGAAAGCCGGGGCAGGGAGGCCCCCCAGTCTGAAGCCCTGAGACCCCCAAACCCCCCGTCGGTGAAAAGCAACGAGCATCCCGGAACCCACTCGGCCTTCCTCCCCCTGGACAGGCCGCCAGGCGCGCCCCGCCGCCCCGCCCCGGCCTAGCCCGAGGCCTGCCCCTCCCAGCCCACTCCTTCCCTCTCCCGGGCCTCTTCACTCAACACAATTCTTCGTGGCAGCCGAGTTCTGAGCAACCCGCTGCATGACACCCGGGCCCTGAGACTCCAGCCTCGCGCCAGCCACGCACACGCAGTCCCCAGCCCACCTCCCCTTCCCTCGGAATAGCCTTCTCTAGAAGAGTCCAAATCCCCCCAGTTCCAAAGCCTCCAGAGAAAGCTCTGGCAGTCCCTGTCCTAGGAACAAGAAGCCTGGGTCCCTGGGACACCTCAGGTGTCTCTGTGGAAGCCAAGGAAGCCATAATTGTAATTTAGACTTATTTGTGTAATTATCCAATGAAAGGCTGAATCCCCCGACTAGAGAATAAGCTTTTTCAAAAATAAAAGCAACCGCTTCTCATCGGTATGCATCAGGTCTCGGGACACTAATCAGCTAGAGCTCACGTGTGTCTGATGACAGAGCAGGCAGCTGCTTCCCCCACCGCGCGAACAAAGGGATGCTACCGAGGTGTCGCCCTCTCATCTTCCTGACGTTGTGTGCTACGGGTTCTGAATGTTGGCATCAGGTCTGAAAAGCGTCTGTTGTATTTAGTAATGAAGATGTTGGTGATCCCATCAGTTTCAGGACATCGAGAGTGTTGGGGGTAAAAGCCAGATTAAGGTGTTTAGGAGAGGAGGTGGAAACCAAATGCAAAATATCTTTCAAGAATTTTGGCTTTGAAAACCAAGTGAGATGGCTGAAGGTGAGGTCGTTTGAGTGGATGGAACCTTAGACTGAGGTGGAGTTGTTTATTTTGCTTTTTTACAATAAGCTAGACGATAGGTGCTGGGAATTGGGAATAGAAAAGAAGACTTCAACGGGGACAGTTACGCATACAGAGTACAAGCCGTGCGCCAGATGCTGTTCTAAGCATCTTCTCTCGTTCACCACCCCCCCACACCTACGAAGCAGGCACCATCCTCATCGTCAGAGATGCCCGTGGAGAAAGATGAAGGTCACCGTGCAGACTGTATTTTCCACAGAAGGCTGAAGCGATTTTTCCTATCCCACATTCTCTTCTGACAAAGTGACCCAGACACTCCTCCCGCTGAGGGGGGCGATCCACGCGCCCTCCCCTTGGACCTGCACAGGCCATCACGTCTGCTGATCAAATGAATGAATGGAAATCACCCGGTAACATAAGATGCTCTGCACTTCTGCCTGGCTCTCTTGGGTAGGGAGGCCCACACTACAGAGACTGAGGCCCATGGTTCCAGCTGGGCTCCCAAAACAGACACAGGAGTGAACCATCTTGCAAGGAAATCTGCCAGCCCCATGCTGAGCCTCTGCAGCTAATGTGCCCGGAGCGAATACGAGCTGTCCTCACTGAGCTCTGTCCAAAGTGCAGAGTCACGGGCCAAACAGAGTACTGTTGCTGTCCTAAGACTCGAAGCTGCAGGGCAGTCTGTCAGGCAGCAGAAGAAATGTAGAGCCAGCGGAGGGTACACGCAGAGGCGGGATTCGTCCCAGGCCTGCTCCCTCTTCCTCCAAGTGCCACGCCCTGCTTTGCATGACACCACTCAAGGCTTTCCCCCTTTTCCCTCTCCTGTCACTCCTGAGTCTCCTTGGCAGGTTCTGCCACTTAGCTCATCCCCCCAACTAACGCTGTTATGACCAGACTCTGTCCCTGCCCTCCCTGGACAACTTCAACTACTCCCACGACTTCGGTGACCATTTATGTGCTGAAAATGTCCCAGTCTCCAGCTGCTGCACAACATCTCACTTGCATGTATCACAGGCAAATCAAACGCAAAATGTACAAATCCAAACTCGTGTTCCCCTCTTAACCTGATCCTCCTCCATGCTTGCTACCTTGGTCCTCCAGCCAGACACTAGGGTATCATCCTCAACTCCTTTTCCACTCACTCTCAGACCCAACCATTCATTAAGCCCCGTCCTATTTCACCTCCCCAATATCTTCTGAATCAGCCCACTACTCTCCCTATCCGCTGCCACAACCTAGATCACTGCATTTAATAACCCTGAATTGCTGAGATGGCCTTCTAACCAGTAATACTTTCCAATTTGAGTTTCGGGCCTACCTGCTATAAAACAGGAGGAACTTAGGATAAAGAACTAATTTAATCAGAATAAACACAACTGTCCTGCTTACCTTAATCACACTCCCGATATGGTTCTGTTGAATTAAGAGATCTGTTAGTTCTGCAGTGTTCACAGGAGCTTTTAGGAAAAGCTAAGAGGAGAAAAAAATACATATTTTAAATTAAAACCAAAGTATGGGACTTCCCTGGTGGCAGAGTGGTTACGATCCCACCTGCCAATGCGGGGGACATGGGTTTGAGCCCTGGTCCGGGAAGATCCCACATGCCACGGAGGAGCTAAGCCTGTGCACCACAACTACTGAGCCTGCGAGCCACAACTACTGAGCCCATATGCAACAACTACTGAGCTCGAGATCCACAACTACCGAAGCCTGCGCGCCTAGAGCCCGTGCTCCGCAACAAGAAGCCACCGCAATGAGAAGCCCGCGCACCGCAACGAAGTGCAGCCCCCGCTCGCCGCAACTAGAGAAAGTCCGCGCACAGCAACGAAGACCCAACGCAGCCAAAAATAAATAAATAAAAATAAATAAATCTATTAAAAAAAAAACTAAAAAAAATAAAACCGAAGTATGATTTCTAATAAAACTTCTAATTTCCATATTCAAATAAAAATAAAGAAATTTCAATGATTTGACCAGGAAGATGACCCAGAAAAGCAATCCCAAGAGGAAAGAAAAGCCGGAGCAAATCAAAGCAGTCAAGGCACAGAAATTTGAGACGAGGCAGAGTTGGTGGTAATACAGGAGGTCTTGGGGAGGGGAGCGGACAGGGAGAAGAGAGGGGAGGAGGGTGGACTGGACACTGGAGGCTCTAAAGGGTGGCGAACCAAAGCCATCTTATGTGGAGTAAAGGAATACGGAGAAGCAGCAAGCCTGCTGCTTGTGGCACCAGATGGTGGAATCAGTGACAGGGCCATTATGTGAGAATTCCTTTAACCCCACAAAGCTTAGAAATGAATTAGAGAAAAACAGACTAATAGCTCAAGTAATTAAAATATGAAAGGGAGAGTATTTTAGAACACAGAATACTTAAATATTTTCATCAAAGGAAGGGGTCTGGGAGCAGAGGCACAAATAGGGAAGTTAGCCCTGGAAAAGAAAACAATTCTTCCTTCCAGGCAAAGTGGAGAGGGTAGGAATGGGAATTCTAAAATAGAAAAAATGAAATCTGACAGAACTTATATTGAATGGCCTGGAATTTCTTAGAAGAGCAAATGCGTGTGTAATGAATAAAAGACAATACCTGCTGCAGTAATTTCTTAATTCCGTCGTAATCATTATCTGAGATAGAATAAGCTTCGAATTCAATATTCACTTCCTGTAAACGACACACAAAATAGGTCATCATACATAACTCACTAAGATAATTCAGGCATTATCTTCCCTCCCCACCTCATTCTTTTTGGCTCTATCTCCATTTATGGAACATGCCAGAAAAAGGACAAGAAGAAGAAAATGTTACCAAAATAACTATAACTGCCTAGGCTTCAAAATAAGCAAACACTGCCAAGACTGCCATCTGCACAGATGATAAAGCACCTTCACACCATCTCCTCATTTGAAACAAAAGCCTGAGAAGAACAAAGCATTCAGAGTGACCTAGTTTTGATGCTGAGAAAGTCTGTTCTGGATAAAGCAAATGAGGAATTATTATTTACGTGACTGCAGTAAGAGTGAGCAAAGAACAAAATCACTTCAAAAGTGCCTGGCATTGCCTAGAGCTTGATTCAGCCCATGGATTTGAGGCCACGCTTCATTCACTGGACAAGAATTTACTGAGTATCCCTCTGTACCAAGCACTGTGCCAGGCACTCAAGATGAAAAGGTGAGCAAAGCAGACATGAAAGATCATGCCCTCCTGGAGCTTACGGTTTAGGTGGGAATACAGACATTAAGGAAATAGTCATGGAAATAAATATAAGCTTACAATTATGCATGCTATAAAACACAGGTGAATGGTGCTATAACAGCTTAAGAAATAGGAGGTTGGAAATTCAGGAAAGGCTTCCCTTAGAGAAGTGACACTTGAGCTGGGAACCTAGGACCAGTAAAGAGAGTTCCTGGCACAGCACAGACGAAGGCCCTGAGGCAGGAGGAAATATGGTGAGTACAAGTAACTGAAAGGTGTGTGTAGCGAGGCTCCCTGATCTATCTCTGTAAAACAACAATAATAACAGACTCTAAGAAGCAATGCCACTGAAATATTCCATAAATAAATGAAAGGATTACTTCACTCCAAAAAAAAAAAACTTAAAGGCTTTTAAGTGCTAAATAAGATCAGTCCTTGAGGATTCTAAATCATGCATTATTAGTATTACTATTATTGCTGGAGGGTAGATTCTCACAAGCAGAATTACTAAATCAGAGGAATTATACACATTTTAAAGTTTTGATGTTGTCAAATGGCCCTCCAAAAAGGGTGCATCAATTTACAGTCCCACCAGCAGTATATGTAAGTGCCTATTTTCTTACACTATCATCAGTGACGGTTACTACACAAATTTCCAACCACTGGCAAACTGATAGATTATCCATGTTAACGCAAGAAGCGCTGAGTTCTATAACCCGAAGTTAGCAAAAGCCAGTTAAAGATCTAAATAAAAAATGGTGAGACCACATTTAAGGCAAGGGGCCAAAGTAAAGAGCTGCTTTGTAAGGGAAAGCTCTGTCCCACAGAAAGTATATCATATACCCACACCACAATCACAGCACTAATCCTGCACCCATGCTTGCCCTGCTCATGTTTATCTCTGACTTTATTCCCCCATCACTCTCTTCCTTATTCTGATCCCGCCATATTAGCTGTCTCTCTGTCCAATAACCATGAGGACTTTGGGTTTTCATACAAATGAAATGGGAAGCCATTGGAGCGGTCAGAGCAGGGAAGTGAGAACAGATCTACATTTTTTCTTTTTGGCCGTGCAGTGCGGCACGCAGGACCTTAGTTCCCAGACCAGGGATCAAACCCATGCCCCCTGCAATGGAAGTGCGAGGAATCTTAACCACTGCACAGCCAGGAAAGTCCGCAGACCTACATTTTTAAAAGATCTTTCTGCTGTGGGTGGAGGAGAGATTGTAAGGGAACAAGAATGCGAAAAGGCATGCCAGTTAAAAGTTACTACAGAAGTCCAGGCAAGAGATGGTGGAAGGGTGGACTTTGACCATTGCAGAATCACTGATGAGAAACGTCTGGATACTGAAGGTAAAGCCAACAGAATTTACTGATGCGGGATGAGGAAAAGGGAGGAATTACAGTTAACTTTCGGGTTTTGGATTTGAGCAGCTGGTGAATTTAGCAACCATTTATGTAAGCAGATATGTTAGAGGGTCCCTGAGAAAAAGAACCAGGAATGGCTTTCTTGAGAGAGTCCTAGTTCCTCCTCAAATGATATCCCTAATATCTGAGTTCTGCAGGAACTCAGGCCTCCACCCAGGTGGAGGACCGGATGATGCTGCTGACCCTCCAGGCTTCAATCAGCTAAAGCTTGGACTCCGTTGACCTTTGCCCCAATTTTATGCTGAATTCGCCTCTGCCCAAGCCCCCTCATGAATATGCACGTACCCTTAGCTTAAAACAGCAGCGTTGCTGTTTGGGGGAGACACTGCTTTGGGAAAGACTCCCGGTGTGCTCCTTACTTTTGCTGCAAGTAAGAAATCCTTCCTCCTCCTAATCGTCAGCTTGGTTGTGCTTACTGGCTCGATCACCCACCAAGAGATGAACCCAGTTTTCAGGTAACATTTAGAGAAATGGCAAAGATTAGGATCAGGGGCATAAATTACCCAATTCTGCCCGGCGGGTGTTAAGTTCGGGGCTACCTATTAGCCATTCCGGGGTCTTCAGGACCTTTCCGTCCTAATTATTCATTCAACAAGTGTTCACTGCCTCTAATGCCAGGCTCTACGGTAGGAGCCAGTTCTAGGAGAACATATCACCAGGACCTGGTCTGAGGAGCAGAAAGGACAGCTTAGTTGAGATCTGACCAAGGAAGGGAAAACACTGCAGGAAAAACGCAGCGCGCAGAGAGGAGGAGGAGGCTGGCCTTCAAGAAACGGGAAGGCGGCCGCCATGAGGGAGGCAGGCACCGCGAACCCGGCGGGGGGGCTGCGCGGGGAGGGCAGAGGATGAACTCGGGGCCCCCGGCGGCCCAGAAGGATTTGGGGCTTTAGCCTGAGAACTAAAAAAGGCCACCGAGGACGGTGCCGTTGCGGCGGTGGGAGGGCCCACGCACCCGGCCGGGACAGGACTTTTGAAAATAACTTTCTGTGGCTGCAATATGTAAAAGACCGAAGTGGAACCTGAGTGAGAACCTTTTCTCACCTCCAGTTTCTGCTTAAGGACCCTCAGGTACGGGGAAGTCGCTACTCCAAGCAGCTCACACACTCACATGGCTTTGGTTGTTGGAAAGTTTTTTCCCAGACATAAGCCAAACCGGGGTCGCGCGTGTTTCTCACCTCATTGACGACCTCGTCGTCTTCATCCTCCTCTTCGTCACTGTCTTCGTTGTCTTCGTCCTCATCCTCGAGTTCATCATCCTCGTCCTCATCGCGCGGAACCGAAAACCCGCCGTCCAAGGCACGCCGCTTGGGCCTGGACGCCATGCTGCCGGCCCCACTGCGCCTGCGCAACTTCCATGAGCCCGCCCTTCCGGGCCCACCCATTACAAGCGGAGGGGGTACAAGGTCACGAAGAACCTCGGGGCGGAGTCGGCGTCAACCCCACTGCCCCGGTGGATTCCACAGCCTTGATACCTAAGAGTCAAGTCCAATCTGGGGTCCTGTCTTGGCCCTTTCTTCCTCCTTCCATCCATTCTCAAGCCTTTCCAAGGTTCTCTCTCCCCTTCGCGCAGTGGTTCGACCCATCTCCGCCAGGTATCGGGGTCCTGGGTGTCGGTGCGCATGCGTGAGCTCCAGCTGAGCGAGGCCGGGGCTCCACGACCCCTGGCGCAAGTGCTGGTGCTTGGGGCCCGGGGAGGGCCGTCGCCATGGCAGCGCCGGCCACGCGGTGAGGGGGCCGCCCTCCCGGCTGGTAGCTCCCGGAGCCTCGCTATCTGCTGGTGGGAACCGTGCGATTCCGCCCCCGACTGGGCGCCTGCCGAGTCCCTCACCAGCCAGACGAGGTAGGTGTCGCCCGCGCGCGGTACCGACGACTACGCGGCGTTCCGCAGGGGCCAGCCTGCCGCCCTGCCGGTGTATGACGAGTCGGGAGCGGAACCCGGAGGCCAGTGCTGGCCTGGGTGCTGGGCCGTAGTCCGCGGGCAGTGGTCGGCCCTGAATGGAAGGTCGCCGGATCTGTGCAGATGCCCTCACGCCTGGTTAAGGCCCAACCCTGCGGGCGTGCCCCAGCACGGTCGGTGGCACAGCCTTGTCAGTGATGAATGAAACCGATCCTGAGCTCATTTCTCAATCTGAAAGTTTAAAGTCAGGGATCAACCTTGTATGCTTCAGGGCCAGTGGGGATTTCTAAATTAGACCTGAGCCTCCTTGGAGAGAGCAGAGTGCAGGGGACTTTGGCAAGGTAGAGAGCGTGTACCGGGCAGCTGCTGCCAGCTGTGGCCGAGTGGAAATGCCGCCCAGTGTGGTCAGTTCTCACATTTCAACAGAACCTGGAGTTCTGGACTTTTACCAAAAAAATCTTGATTTGTAAAACTTGTGCCAAATAAAATTCATCTACCGGTCAGGTTTACCCCACACACTGCCAGTTTGCAGCCTGTTGTAAAGAATACTATTTGGAGAGAAAGT
The DNA here is from genome assembly GCF_000442215.2 of Lipotes vexillifer. Classification (NCBI taxonomy): domain Eukaryota; kingdom Metazoa; phylum Chordata; class Mammalia; order Artiodactyla; family Lipotidae; genus Lipotes; species Lipotes vexillifer. The sequence goes on from NW_006775022.1 coordinate 623,376, forward strand.
CACAAATTAGAGAAGACATCTGCTTTCTGAGAGTGAGGTCTATGGCTTTCCTTTTTTTCTGTCTGTAAAATGAGGAGAGTAGGTTGGATGAGTGTGACTGCAAAAATGGAATGAGCTGTCCCCAAGTTGTGAGATTGGATGTTGGAGAAGTTTAAGCAGAAGTGTGATAACCTCTCAATGATCCTTCAGCAGCAGGAAATGGAAGCAGGATACCATAAGGGTCCTGAGAGCCAGAGTCCCCATGATTGTGTTCTGTGAGTTCTGTCTTTCCTAGCAGTCTTGCCTACCAGGCCACAACATGGAATATAATATGTGTAAACATCAGGGCTTCACATATGATGGCATAGCTTAAAATGGCCCCTTTGGGTCCTATAACAATGTAAAAACATCTTCCAATAATGCACGAGAGAGATAGCTGTAAAGAAAGACCTATAAAAGGCTAAAATTAGAAAAAGACTCAGAAGACACTGTGCCAGCCTATCAATAGAGCTGCACTGAAATGTCATGGGTGATTTTTTTCCCTGTTTCTCTATACTTTTTTGTGGTAAAAATACACAGAACATAAAATTTACCATTTTAAGCAAGTGTCCAGTTCAGTGGCATTAGGTATGTTCACATTTTTGTGCAACCGTCACCACCATCCCTCTCTAGAGAATTTTCATCTTGCAAAACAAAATTCTGTACCCATTGAACACTAACCCTGCAATCTCCCCTACCCCAGTCCCTGGAAAGTGGTTTTCCTTCTCTATGAATTTGTCTATTCTAGGACTTCGTATAAGTGGATCATATAGTATTTATCCTTTTGTGGCTGGCTTGTTTCACTTAGCATAATGTCTTCAAGCTTCATCTTTGCCATCACATGAGTCAGAATTTCCTTCCTTTTTAAGGCTGAATAATATTCCATTGTATTTATTTTTGTTGTTATCCATGGATGGACACGGGTTGCTTCCACCTTTTAGTAATTGTAAATAATGCTGCTATGAATGTGAGTGTACAAATACCTGTTCAAGTCCCTGCTTTTAATTTTGGGGGGCATATATTCAGAAGTGGAATTGTTGGATCGTATAGGAATTCTATTTTTAATTTTTTGAGGAACTATACTTTTTTGTATTTTGCAAATTTTCCACAATAAGCATGTATTGCTTTGATATGAGAAGTTGGGGAAAGCCTTACTTTGTGCCCTCGGATTAGTACCCAGTGTTGAGCTCATGGTCAGAGTGTGAATGAGTAGCAAATGCGAATAAGTGGACTACCGTGGTTTTGTCATTCAAGAAAATATGGTACTGACCCCAGGGAGCTTCGCTCAGTCAGAGACTAGATTGCTGACCTGCTGGCCCAATCTTCACCTTCAGCTCAGAATTTATCTTAAAGGAGCAGAGAGGTGGTAGCAAGTGCTTGGGAGAATGGGGATGGGCTCCAGACTTCACCTGGAAAGAGGTGGAACTTCACCTCTGCCACGTACTGTGTTGTGTGACCTTGAGCCTGTTACCCAACCTTCAGAGTTTTGGTTTCCTCTTCTGTAAAAAAGGAATAATAATACCTTCCTTGCTGGTTTAAATGAAGATTAAGATCTTGCGTGTAAAATGCTTAGCCTGGTAAATCACACAGAGTATGTGCTGGGTAAAAAGGTGGCTGCTGTTATTGCTGATCTCAGAGCAGCAGGACATGGTTAAAAAGTGTGGGTTTGAGGTGTGGCTCTTTCTTACCAGCAAAGAGGCCTTAATCAAGTCAGTTCCCTGTCTCTTTAAGGAAAAGTGACCATCCCCCCTGCTCAAAAGTCGCTGGGTAAATCTAAAGTGCGGACAAATATTACTGAGCATCTACTATGGGGAAGAAAGTCCCTCAGAAAAGCCAGTGGTTCAGAGGACCCAGCCCATTTTACAGATACAAGAATTGAGACCAAGAGGAGAACAGCATAGACCAGAACCCAGCTTTCAGCCCCTCTAGCACAAGCTTCTTCCACTCCACCAGTACTCTCGTCAAAGTTCAAAGTGGCTCACATACAATCCTCCTTGTCTAAGGAGAATACCCCTGCCTCTCCTGTTCCTGCCTTCCTCGTATTGCTGCAATACAGGTAACAGGTGTCGACTGAAAAACAAAAACAAAGTCCATGCAACAGGGCTTCCCTGGTGGTGCAGTGGTTAAGAATCCACCTGCCAGGGCTTCCCTGGTGGCGCAGTGGTTGAGAGTCCGCCTGCTGATGCAGGGGACGCGGGTTCGTGCCCCGGTCTGGGAGGATACCACATGCCGCGGTGCGGCTGGGCCCGTGAGCCATGGCCACTGAGCCTGCGCATCTGGAGCCTGTGCTCCGCAACGGGAGAGGCCACAACAGTGAGAGGCCCGCGTACTGCAAAAAAAAAAAAGAAAAGAAAAGAATCCACCTGCCAATGCAGGGGACATGGGTTCGAGCCCTGGTCTGGGAAGATCCCACGTGCCACGGAGCAGCTAAGCCCGTGTGCCACAACTACTGAGCCTGCGCTCTAGAGCCTGTGAACCACAACTAATGAAGCCTGCACGCGTAGAGCCCGTGCTCTGCAACAAGAAAAGCCACCGCAATGAGAAGCCGGCGCACCACAACGAAGAGTAGCCCCCTCTTGCTGCAGCTAGAGAAAGCCCGCGCACAGTAACAAAGACCCAACTCAGCCAAAAATAAATAAAAGAAAATAAGTTTATTTTTTTAAAAAAAACGTGCAGCATGAGAGCTGTGAGTTCAGTTTCATTTGGGGCTTACTGAGGACTATAGCCCAGGAGACAGCCTTTCAGATAGCTTGGAGGAGCTGCTCGGAAGAGGTAGGGGGGAGGTCAGCAAATATATGATTCTGGTAACGGGGGTCCATGCAATCAAGCACACACATCGGTAGAAGGCTGCTGCTAGTCACAAGGAGCTGACATCTCCGTTAATGTTTTTAGTGCTTTTATAGGTATGAGAAGATGCAAGAAATTGGGTTCATAAAATTTTCTCCTGAAAATATCTAACTATTTGAAGGCCTGTTCTGCCAGATTTTCCAGAGCTCAGAGTGCCTCATTCCTGATCTCTGCCCTGAACTCCTTTCAGGGTGTGTCAAAGGTCAGCGACTGCAATGGCTGGTAACTCATTCTTGTAGAGGCAGAGGGCGAATGACATTCTTCAGTTAGCACAGGAGTTTCTTACAGCAGGGAGCTTTCAACTTGGTCACAGAAGTGCAGGGAGAAATGAATTCCCATGCTGTATTTCCACCACACTTGCAGCTTCAATCTGGATGAGACTGTATTCTTTTCCCAGAGCTGCCCTATCAGAGTACCACAACCTAGATGTCATAAACAGCAGAAATGTACTGTCTCGGGCTTCCCCGGTAGCGCAGTGGTGAAGAATCCGCCTGCCAATGCAGGGGACACGGGTTCCAGCCCTGGTCCGGGAAGATCCCACATGCCAGGGTGCAACTAAGCCCATGCACCACAACTACTGAGCCTGCTCTCTAGAGCCTGCGAGCCACAGCTACTGAGCCTGTGTGCCGCAACTACTGAAGCCCATGCGCCTAGAGCCCGTGCTCTGCAACAAGAGAAGCCACCGCAATGAGAAGCCCGCGCACCGCAGCAAAGAGTAGCCTGCCGCTTGCCGCAACTAGAGAAAGCCCATGCACAGCAACGAAGACCCAACGCAACCAAAAAT
>NW_006775022.1:627048-636532 GCF_000442215.2 Lipotes vexillifer
CAGGCCTCTCACTGTTGTGGCCTCTCCTGTTGCGGAGCACAGGCTCCGACGCGCAGGCTCAGTGGCCATGGCTCACGGGCCCAGCCGCTCCACAGCATGTGGGATCTTCCCGGACCGGGGCACGAACCCGTGTCCCCTGCATCAGCAGGCAGACTCTCAACCACTGTGCCACCAGGGAAGCATTAAATATTTTTTTAAAAAGGAAATGTACTGTCTCACAGTTCCAGGGGCTAAAATTCTAAGATCAAGATGTCAGAAGGGTGGGTTCCTTCTGAGGCCGTGAGGGGGAATCTGTTCCAGGCCCCTCTCCCTGCTGCTGGTGGTTTGCTGGCACATCTTTGACATTCCTCAGCTTGTAGATGCATCACCCCGATCTCTGCCTTCACCTTCACTTAACGTTTTCCCTGTATGTACCTGTGTGTGCAAATTTCCCTTTTTTATAAGGATGCTAGTCATAAATGATTAGGGCTCACCCTAATGACCTCGTTTTAACTTGACTGCATCTGCAAATAGCCTGTTTCCAAATAAGGTCACATTCTGAGGTCCTGGGGGTTAAAAGAATTCAAAATACAAGTTTTGGATTCAGTCCCCACCACAGAGGCCAAGTACAGGGGCTTGCCATTTCACTGCTTGCTCTTCCTAGCAAATGACTGGATGACTGGTGTTTGAACTCCTTGATGGGAACAGCTAAAGGAGTTCTGTGTGAAGGTGTACATTGGCCACAGTGACATATTGCTGAGAAGGGGTTGGTTTGTTCACTTTTTGTGAACCCCCTTGCCTGCCTCAATCCCTAGAATACTCCAGGCTCTAGTAAATGAAAAGCATCTTAGCTGGCTTTACCCATCTTAAACGTATTCCGCATGAGTTTGATGCTGAACTCCTTTATTTGTTAATCCCATCAGACCTTCTCTACAAAGTGGTTAGAATAAGGACACTTCACCCTAAATCATCTACCCCAGCAGAATACCAAATCGGAATCAGAGGAGCCCCAGACCCAGAGGTGCACTTTTGAAGCCTTTCTTCCAAATCCTGACAGTTCGCAGTAGAAAGTACCTTGACTGTCTCTTTCTCAATACTTCACTCACAGTTCTGTGGTTGTCCATCCTCCCCCACCAGCCTTGGAGTTCCTTGAGGGTGGGCACTAAGTCTGACTTGTCCCTTGCCCAGCATCCAGTACCCAGCATCACAAAGAAGAGACTCAGTGTTTCTTGGGTAAATGAAAGCAGTATGGCAGAGCCCCTGTCCTGCCTAATTGAGAGCCAACTTTCTGGCCTGGAAGGCCAGCTTGTCCTTTCTTAGTTCTCCTTGTGGCTAAAATTCAGGAGCCTCTACAAGGTGGACAAGGCAGAAAAAGGTACACCTGGAACCTCAAGGAGAAAGTCATACCAAAGGGCCTTACTCATTTGCTCCCCAAGTGCATTGCATGGCATTCTTCCCTGACTTACCTATAATCCGGAATGCCCTTCTCCACGCCTACCCTCGCGCTGGTGTCTCTCACGTTTGTATGTGGGGCAGGGGGAATGCGTCTGGAACCTCTCTTGACCTCACTGCCTCCCTTGCCAGTTATGGCCTTATTTCTCCTACTCTTCTTTTTTTTTTTTTTTTTTTTTTTTGCGGTATGTGGGCCTCTCACTGTTGTGGCCTCTCCCATTTGTGGAGCACAGGCTCCGGACCAGCAGGCTCAACGGCCATGGCTCACGGGCCCAGCCGCTCCACGGCATGTGGGATCTTCCCAGACCGGGGCACGAACCCGTATCCCCTGCATCGGCAGGCGGACTCTCAACGACTGCGCCACCAGGGAAGCCCCTCTCCTACTCTTCTTAATAGCAGTACTCTTCTTATCTACAATTACATCTCTATGTCCACTTCATTCTGTAACTTATTCTGTTATGAACTGAATTTTGCCCCTCAGACTCCTATGTTGAAGCCCTAACCCCCAGTGTGACTGTATTTGGATATAGGGCCTTTAAAGTCGTAGTTAAGATTAAATGAGGTCCTAAGGGTAGAGCCTAAGTCCTACAGGACCGGTGGTGTCCTTAGGAGGAGACACCAGGGGTCTCTCTCTGCACAAGCACACAGGAAAGGCCATGTGAGCACACAGCAAGAAGGCAGCAGTCTACAGGCCAGGAAGAGAGGCCTCACCAGGAACAAACCCTCATGGCACCTTGATCTTGGACTTCTAGCCTCCAGAACTGTGAGAAAATAACTGTTGTTTAAGCCCACTAGTCAGTGGTGGTCTGTTAATGGCAGCCCAAGCTAAGACACACTCCAGTCTGTTTTCCTCCTCCTTTGCCAGGATCCCTTCTACCCTGCATCCCTGACTGACATTGTTCGAGTGCTTTAGGGCTCTGTCCTGGGCCCCCTTCTTTCCTATCCATAATCTCACACAGTCCCAGGACTTTAAATACCATCTGTATACTGATGACTCCCAAATCTTTGTCCTTTGACCTGACTCCTTCCCCAAGCCCAAGGCGCCCGCCTGATCTCTCCATTTGGACGTCTAACACCAGTACTCTTCAACTTTTAGCACTGTGGCACAGCTAGTAAATGGTAATATTCATTCAGCACATTTTCATAAATAGACGAGGATTTACAGTTTACAGCCAAAGGCAGTCAGCCCTGGCTGGGGTGGGCGTGGAGGCGATGGGAGTGAGTTCTGGCTGCCCTGGGCTCTACCCAGCTGCCCCAAGGGCTGAGAGGACCCAGACCCCAGGCACACCTGCGAACCTATTCCCAGGACTCTGACGGGCTGGGGCACACTGGCGGAGAAGAGGCATTCTCAGGTATCGTCTGTGTCATTCTTCACGTCCTGACATGGTGCTGTTGTTCTTGCAGTTGTCCAGTTGGAGTCACCTTGATTCCTTTTTCTGTCTACCCTGCGTCCAGTCCAAGTCAATGCTGTTGGCTACACCTTCATAATATAGCCAAGTGCAGTCACTTTTCCCCACTTCAAATGCCAATCTGGTCCAAGCCCATAACATCTCTCACCGAAACTGTTCCAGTATCCTCCCTATCTTACTCCTTTCTACCTTCAGGCTTTTCTCCACACACCTGCAAGTGGTCCTGTGAAACTCTAAGTCAGAGCAGGTCAGTCCGGTTCTCAGAATCCTCCAGTGGTATCACATCTCATTCAGATAATACGCAAAGTCCTCACCACAGCCTGAATGGCCCTGCACAGTGGCTCTGAGCCTGGGGCCCGTCTGCCCCCGCTTGGAGCTCCCTGCGCTCTGGCGCTACTGCCTGGCCACCATTCTCATACTTGCCAGACACTGTGTTAATGAAACCTCTCATATTTCTTGGACAGGAATAAGAGTCTCCTCATTTCTAGTCCTGCATTTTTTCCATTCCATCAAGCTGTGTAAAACATTTGTGAACATCCATAGCCATTATAAGGAAAGTGACTCCATAATTTACTGTCCAAAATGGGAGACTTTTGAGAGTGCAGTTGGGTGCTGTCAGTAATTACACCAGAACAACAGCTGTAAACTGGGACTGTCTTGGACAGACTGGTATACATGGTCACCTGTATGATCAGGCCACCCAAGATGACTGTTCTCTTGCTCTCTGCACATCCCCTGCTCGACCAGTCCTTGCCTCACCTACACCCTACTCACCTGACTGACCTTTCCTCTCAGTTGTAGAGCCTATGATATAATCAGTAAATGCGTATATACCTGCTCCTGGCGCCAGCTAGTGATTTTTGAAATCTTTGAATCCGAACTATCTCCACTATGATAATTTATCAAAGGGGCGGCGAGGGGCGGCCCCTCTGCTTGTTTCCCTGGCAACTGATGAGCCAACCTGATGTCAGTTCTCCCCGTAACTGGTAACCGCCCTCTTCCCCAGGTAGCAAGGACTGCTGCCATGTCCTTCCTGCTGTCTGCCACACACGGTGGGGTGTCACTCCAGGACCCCGCTTCAGACATGTAAGATCCCCCATCCATTCAACTCCTGATGTCTCTGTCGCTGACTCTGGGCTCTCTCTTTGGTCTTGAGGCTGGGCAGGTACAGGGCTTGCAAGCCTTCAGGTGCACCTGAACTTCGCCCCAACTACCAGGATAAAAATTCTGACGTCTCCCCCACTCTTCCTGCCCAGAATAGAAGAGGGCTGTGGTGAAATCCCTTCCTGTGTTAAGTCTCAGGGACTCGGGGTAGAGGGAAATAAATAAAACATAATTAAGGTTAAACCCCAAATGAAAAGCTTCATAGTTGAGTGAAAATGTCATGCTAAATACTAGTTCACTTGGAGCTTTATCATCCACCAGGAAAGGTGGTGTTGCTTCTTCCAGTCTTTAGATGGTGTGATGGTCATGAGCTGGTGGGGGGAACTGAACTCAGACCCCAAGGCCTGGGCTCAGTACTGGCTCTGCCTCGGACTTCCCGTGTGAGCTCGGGCAGGTCCCCCTGCCACACCCCAACCTCAAATTCCTCAGCTGAAAAGGAAGGATTGGCCATGCTGGGAGCACACACACAGGTGCTTTTTCTTAGGAGACATAGTCCTGTAGACAGCACCAAAAATGAGTTCCCCTCTGTCTAGTTGCCTAGGGCTTCTGTAACATATACCACAGAGCACATGGCTTAAGCAAAAGAAATTTATTGTCTCCCATTTCCGGAGGCCAGGTGTCCGTGGGGCATGCCTGCCTCCTCTGAAGCTTCTAGGGGAGGATCCTTCCTTCCTCTTCCAGCTGCTGGGGGGCCCAGGTGTTTCTTGCCTTTGGCAACGTCTCTGCAGTCTCTGCCTCCCTCACATGGCCTTCTGTCTGCCTCTAACTGTGTCTAGATTTTCTTCTCTAAGGATGCCAGTCGTGTTGGATTAGTCAGAGTTATATGGGACACTCTAATCCACCATGACCTCAGCTTAACCTAGTTACCTCAGCAAAGACCCTATTTCCAAGTAAATTCACATTTGTAGGTACCAAGGGTTAGGACTTCTTTGGAGGGAGCACAGTTCAATCAGTTGTGTCTCCATGAGAGCTATAGGGCACCTACACCTTCTGGGCTGTGGCTGTATTTCCTCTGGTCCTGAGGATGGGAAACCGTGTGGGTGAGAAGTAGCAATGTTTGTCTTTCTCTCTCTTCTTGGGCTACGTTTTGGAGATGACAGGAGTGTGGGTTTCTTGAGCTATAGGAATGACAGTCTGCGCTGAGCTCTAGAGATATCCCGGTCCTTCCCTTGGCCTGTGAGAAATTGCAGTAATGCCACCATCTAAGCCCCCATGATTGTAGAAAGCAAGCCATTGGACAGAACCTGGGGATTCCAGGCAGGGAGGTCGTTCCTGGTTCACAGAGCAGCTGGTGATCACGTGTGCCTTCACAGGGGCCCAGCTGCCCCGTGAGCCAGGCCTCCCCTGGCGAGTGTTTCCTTTGCTACGAGCTGTTTCTGTCACCTGGTCCCTGGGCCTTTGCTGCAGACCCTTGGGCACTGCAGGACGTTTTGGGAATGCCCTTCCCTTTTTGAGAAAGTATCTGTAGACCTTTCTCTGAGCCTTTGGATTCTGCCCTGGGCTGGATGTGCCCAGTAGTTCAGGGACTGGTACCTGTCCATTATGGGGTGTGAGGGTGAGGGAACACTCTCAGCTTTAAACTCTCAGTTACTGAGAAAAGTACCAGGGTGTTAGCACGGCTATCTGTGTGCACGTATCAGTTGATCCCTTTCTCAGTGAACCTGATGACATGGCCTTTGGTGTGGCCAAGAAGCATCAGCAACAGTTCCTCTTAATTTTACGTTAGAGATGGCTTTGAGCAACGGCAGAAAAGGGACAAGGGTAGTATTTGATTTTTATTTGTCAAGTCCTGAAGCCCATCTCATGGAATTTCTTAACAGTTATCCCTAAGGCATCAGTTTTATTACTTGAGAGAACCGCAGAGTAGAACCCAGAAGAAATATTTTGTTTGCAGTGGGTAGCTTGGTTTTGCTCTCACATGTTTTCGTTACCAAACTAAGCACTTGGCACTAGAGTGATACTGCATGTCTTTTTTTTAAATTATCATTAATTAATTTATTTATTTTTGGCCGCGTTGGGTCTTCATTGCTGTGCAGGCTTTCTCTAGTTGCAGTGACCAGGTCATTGCAGTGTGCAGGCTTCTCATCGCGGTGGCTTCTCTTGTTGCGGAGCTTGGGCTCTAGGCACGTGGGCTGCAGTAGTTGTGGCTCGCAGGCTCAGTAGTTGTGGCGCACGGGCTTAGTTGCTCCGCGGCATGTGGGATCTTCCTGGACCAGGGCTCGAACCCGTGTCCCCTGCATCAGCAGGCGGATCCTTAACCACTGTGCCACCAGGGAAGTCCTTTATGTCTTTTTACCTGTCTGTCTTCCCAAGCACTTGGGTGTGCAGCACAGGGCAGGGGTGAGAGCGTAGACTTTAGGGCTGGGCTGCCTGAGTGTGGCAGCTCTGCCACTCATTGGTCCGGGGACTTTGGGTGAGTTTTGTCCCCCATATGCCACAGTCTCCTCATCTATAAAGTGGGATAAACCTCATAGCTTTACTGCATGTAAAGCATCTAGAACAGTCTCTGGCATGTAGTAAGCGCTCAATAACTGGGTAGCTGCTGTTGTTATCTCCTTTGAGTCACTCAGCGGCCTTGGTAGGGCAGAGGTTATTCCCGTTTGACAGGGGAGAGAAGATCACATAATGGACAGTAGAGCTGGTCTCTTGGCCCTTCATCCTGTGCTTGTTCTGTGACCCCATACTTCCCTCCTGTGTTGCCCCAGAGAGAAAGGGGAAGAGAACAGGGCAAGCAGAAACGAGGGACAGAGAGCAGAAGTAAATCCATCAGCAAGACGCCTCCCACTGGTACTAAGATAAACCCAAACTCCCTAACAGGACCAGATGAGGCCTGTCTCCCCACTCTCCCCTGTACATTCCAGCTGCCACAGACCTCTCCCACGCCTCAGGCATGCCGACCTTGGAGCTTAATCCTACTCAGCACCACGTGGAAGTCTAAGCATTAGGTCCTCAAGAAAGCTATTCTGGCCTCTGTATTACTTAGGATATGGGTTCCACTGCTGTAACAGAAATTCAAATAGCAATGGCTGAAACAGGATAGAACTTTCCTTTTCTCTGATGTAAAAGCCCTGGCTGACTGGTGCCTCTGCCATACAAAGGAGTCCTGCTCCTTCCATCACCCCCAGGGCGTTACCCTCCCCTGCAGTAGAAGGGGCTGGCCACCTTGGCTGCACTTGCCAGCCGCCAGCCGGGAGGCAGGAAGGGGAGGGCAGGGGCGCAGCACTTCCTGCTAAGGCAGGACCTGGAAGTCTGCACGTCCCTTCGACGTCCATCCTGTCGGCCAGAACCTAGTCACCTGGCCACATCCCCCTACACGTTTTTATCTTGGGCAACCACGTGCCCTGTTATTATGAGGGGTTCCATTCATATGAGGGAGAAGGGAAGAGTGGATGTTCAGGGGCAAATGGCAATCCTTGCCACCCCTCCTAGTCCAAATAAGACTTGCCAGTTATGTTTCTACAGCATCCTGACTTTTCTTTCATAATGCTCATTGCACTATGACTCTGTCACTATTTTTATTTATTTGTAATGTATCTGTTTTACCCTCCCATTAATACGAGGGCAGGAATCATATTATATACCCAGTGCCTGGTTCACGGTAACTGTCTACGCATATTAGTTGACTTCCTTATAGGATTACACAGCACAAACAAAGCATTTAGGTGGGATTCAAAGAAGGAAGACATTTATTTTCATCCTGGTCCCAACCATTTCAAACCAGGCTGTGGACAGACGGTCTCGAATTACGTTGGTACATCCTGTTAGCTCTGCCTTCAATATGAATCCACGGTCCAGCCGCTTAACTTCCCTGCTCCTGAGACCACCTGCACGCCTAGTCTGTGGTGGCCAGCCTTGCCCCAAAGCCTGAGGTCTCTCTGAAGTGTTAATCCCATCACTGTCACTCCTGCTTCAACCTTCCAGTGGATTTCCATTTCTCATGGAACCAGAGCCTCCCTTATCCTTTGCTCTTGAGCCATGCCTACCCTTCTCCCCTGGGGACACCCCGAGCCCCTTTCTGACACTTGAACATTTCTGCCCCTGCTGTTACTATTCAGATCTCAACTCAGATTCTCCTGCTCAGAGAGGTCGCCCTGGAGAGGTAAACCCACACCCCAGTCACCTCTGCCACGTCACCTCACAGCCTGGAGTGCTTGAACTTGTCCACGCTTCCAGCAAATAATGCAGACTGCACCCCCCTGAGGGAGGTCCCAGGCGTCACTGCCTGAGACCACTATAGAAACACTTGTGTGAGAGATTGGTTCCTGGTATCTGAAAGTAGTACTAAGAGATGCTTTGGAAACTTGGGGATGTGTATCCTGGAGCCTAGAACCAAGGTAGGGGGAATAGGATAGGGCTGAGTAGGGGTCTGTGGCCGCAGGATGCCTGCTTCACAGCATTACGCTCCCACTTTTTAATCCCCACAATAGTTGCTTGCTTTGCACGCCACAGAAAGATTTATGCAGAAAATGCCAAGTTCTACCTGCCACTTAGTGACATGCCAGACTCCTGGAGCCCCCAGATTGGAAGGTGTATCAGTCAGGGTTCCACAGAGAAACAGAACAGTAGGGGATATATGTCAGGAGACTTAGTGCAAGGAATCACCTTGTGCAGCCATGAGGGCTGGCGAGGCAGGGCTGAAATCCACCGTGCAAGCTGATGGGAAGGGCAAGCCAGGCTAGGGCACGAGCTGCAGCTGTGGCCACAGGCGAAATTTCTTCTTCCTCAAGGAAACCTCAGTTCTGCTCTTTAGGCCTTTCTTTTGACTGAACCAGGCCCTCCCTGATTACCAAGGATCATCCCTTTTACTAAAAGCCAGCGTGCACGTGGTCTCAGGAGCGGGGAAGTTAAGAAGTGGCTGGACCGTGGATTCATGTTGAAGGCAGAGTTAACAGGATGTACTGACATAATTCCACATGAGACCATCTGTCCACAGCCTTGTTTGAAATGGTTGGGACCAGAACGAAAATAAATGTCTTCCTTCTTTGAATCCCACCTAAACCCTTGGTTTGTTCTGTGTGATCCTTTCAGTAAGTCAACTTGATAACATCACTAAAATACCTGCCCAGCAGCACCTAGGTTAGCATTTGTGAATAAATGGGGAAAACATCCTCGCCAGGCTGACACCTAACAGTGACCATCACTGAAAGGGAGGTTCCTGATTTCTGTGGGAGGCACATTCTGAATAGCTTCAGGAAATGATAGAAACGATGCTACTGCCCATTTCCCCAAATGCCCTGTCTCTCTAGCTAACAGCTCGACAGCAGCATTAATTGAACTTGATTTCATAATTATTATTAGTTCACCCAGGTTTGGTTGCTTAGATACAAAGCAATTCATTTGGAGACAATTTTCCTAAGATGTCCCACAGATATTACAATGTTCCAGAAGTATGTTCAGTAATAATTTATAAGTAATGGCTCCCAGAGTTAACACATTTCTTTTTTTTTTTTTTTTTTTTTTTTTTCGTTTTGGGGGCCTCC
>NW_006775022.1:636613-653572 GCF_000442215.2 Lipotes vexillifer
CCTGCATCGGCAGGCGGACTCTCAAGCACTGCGCCACCAGGGAAGCCCTCAGAGTTAACACATTTCTGCTCCAAGCAATATACTTTCTTTGACTACTATCAACCACTGTATCATATTTATTAAGTAACTAACTGGTAGTCTAATGCTACTTGTGGGATATAGTCTGCATTTCCAGCAGAGTTTATTTTGCAGGTCTTCGACAGTATTGGATTTGAGGCTTTGGGGATGGTTATAATGTGCTTTTACCCCCTTGACACGAAAGGAATTTAATATTTATTGTAAAAAAATTGGGTAAAACAGAAAGAGGTAGAGAAGAAAATAATCACCCTAACCTACCACCAAAGAATATTCTTTCATATATATGTATATATAAAATCTGTAAATCGTACCTCAATGCAATTCTGAATCCTGCTTTTTTAAACTTAACATTATTTTGTGATTAAATAATCCATATAATTAAGTTGTTTATGAATATTTTAATGATTTCATATAACTGTACCATGATTTATTTAACCATTCTCTCATTGTTAGATGTTTACATTGTTTCCAGTTATTTGCAATTATAAAGAATACCAGGATACAGACTTGCAACTAGTAGTTAAATAAGTTCTTGGTTGGGGGGTGGGAATCTAACACACAGCATAGTGATTATAGTCAACAAGTGGGTGGGGTGGGTATCTAACGCACAGCATAGTGATTATAGTCAACAAGTGGGGGGAGTGGGAATCTAACGCACAGCATAGTGATTATAGTCAACAAGTGGGTGGGGCGGAATCTAACGCACAGCATAGTGATTATAGTCAACAATACTGTATTATAAACTTCAAAGGTGCTAAGAGACTAGATATTAATTGTTCACACCACAATAAAGAAATAATTATGTGAGGTGATAGAGGTGTTAGCTAATGCTACGGTGGTAATCATATTGCAACATACAAATGTATTAAATCACATTGTACACCTTAAACTTACACAGTGTTATATGTCAATTAAAAAAAAAGAATACCAGGATGAATATCTTTATGTTAATCTTTGCACACATTTATAAGTGTCACCTTAGAATTTATTCTTAGAAGTGAAATTATAGGAAGAAGGGGTATGCAGTATATAAGCCTTTTGATAAATATCAACCAGCTGGTTTCTGGGTTAGAAAATTTTTGAAAAATTCTCTCATGATACTCGACCACATTTATAAAACATCACTTGAGAAATAGAAGAGTCAGTATAATCATTTCCTAAAGAGCTTATGAGCAACTGAGTATATTTATCTTGAAATGGAAGTAATTATTTATTTCCTTAAAATATAAGATGCTCATTTCTATATTTGTTATAGATACAACCCAGAATTTGCATCAGTTCTCTTCTGTGAGCCTTAAATGTTTAGCTAGGACACTGCCTTTCCCTAATGGCTTTCATCTGCCTTTCCAAGTGATATCAAGTGCCAGCATGCTGTCCCTGGGCCTTATCGGTGACAGGGTCTTCAGAAGGAACAAGCCCATAAACGCCAAGTCATTGTGTGTGAGGGATAGGCCGCTTCAGCCAGCAGCTGATTACCTGCTTCTGGCTCCCAGCCCAGCTGACACTGCTTAGGAAGAGGCTTTGAGATCTAATTAAGATCCGTTTCCCTGCTCTGTCACAGCACCCTGTAAAGACTGCCAGGCAATAATGAAGGTTCTTTTACTGAAAGACCCTAAGGAGGACGACTGTGGCCAGGATCCCTACATCAGGGTAAGTACCTGACACACTTGGTCCCCGAAAGCCCAACACTGCCTCGTGATTGAAGTCAAGGGGAGGGTCCATCTGCTAAAACTCTGAGGAACTGGCACAGAATAAGTTGTGAAATAGGACCTTTTCCTTATTTTCCAAACAACCCTGGCCAATTCAAAACCATATTCTTTTACCTGCAGGAATTAGGATTATATGGACTCGAAGCCACTTTGATCCCTGTTTTATCATTTGAGTTTTGGTCTCTTCCCAGTTTTTTGGAGAAGGTAAGATTCATCAGTGTCTGAGCACCATCGTTTCTGAATGAGACACGTTTGGTTTCTGTAGAGTCCTACAGAATTCTAGGGGAAGGACCCGTTTGCTAGCCCTCATCTCACTACCCAACTGTAAAACAAGGACGGCACGAGCTCACCTGCTCCAGGACTTGGCTGCTACTGGATCCTCGGCCCGAGCCTCTACGAGCGGCCCCAGAAAGCCGCCCGACCTCGAGGTGGCCCGTAAGGAGGCCTGGGAGAGCCAGTCATGCTGAAGCACCAAAGCCTGTGCTGCTCTTGGCCACGCAGACCCTTCACCTTCCTCCTGTCATTCAGTCCACGCCCCTGACCTCAGCAAAGCGCGGAACAGCTGTTGCTTCTCCCCAGGTTGGGCAGCTTGGCGGAGTTCTCCAGCAGATAAGAGGGAGAGTTGGGACTGCTTCCATGTATTGGAGCAATAGTTATGGCCAGGGAAAGTCCCAGGAAAGCCCTCCAAATGCTTCCGATTAAAGATTCAGGGCCCAGCACCCCAGGCCCCATCAGTGTGTACCCCGTCACCGGACATCTCCCCGGGGGCACCGTTCTGGACTTGTGGGCCCAGAGCCAGGGCGGCTTCATGGGACTGGTGTGCCCAGCCCTGCCCACCGGGCTCCCGGGCCGCTGTGAGCATCAGGTTCACCCCCATGCTCTGCATGTCAGAGCCCGTCTGTCACTCTGCGGAGGACCTCTCTGCTATCTCCCTTCGCTCTGAGCTGAAGATTGAATTATTCATTCAGCAGTTTACTCAGCAAACATTGATTTGGCATCTGCCCTGGGTCTGTGTGCTGTGAGGAATGTATAAGGGACCCACATCGCATGCTCTTCCGTAAGCAGCTTTAACAGGGAACCAGAGCTCATCATTTGAAATCTTTGCTAGGACCCTGTGCTCAGAAAAATACTAGAGTCTCTGTGGGAGCTTCTCTATCACCCCCAGCCAGTTTGTTTCATGAGGGGCTTCCTGGACTCCCTCTCTGAAGCTCCTGTTGGGCAGTGAGCGAGCGCACGGGCTTGGGAATCACAGGGGCATGTGCTCAAGTCCCGGCTCTGCCCCTCACCTTGGACTAGTTCTTTATCCTCGCCAAGCCTCTGTGCCTTAATCCGTGCGATGCAAATAGTGCCACCCGTCTCACAGGGCACTTTCACAGATTCAGTGCAGGATTATGTGTATAACAGCCCAGTGCCCAGCTCAGAATACATGTTCAGTAGATTTTATCGCCATTTTTATGCTCAAAAACCAGGGCTTCAGCGTGGATATCACTCCTTGAATATTCCAGCTTTCTTATGGATGCAGGTCAAGTCTACCGTCCTGCCTGCACCCCAGCCACACCCAGGCTGAGTCACATTGTCCCTTGGCTCCGTTACACCTGCCACCCTGCATCACACTGGCCTCTCCCTCCCCAAGACTGTGAGCTGCTTGAGGGAAATGCTGTGAATTTACCTGTATGTCCTTAAAGGCCTAGAGTAGTTCCAGGTGCGTAGTAATCTCTGTCTTGAGTGGTTGGATGGATGGATGG
The DNA here is from genome assembly GCF_000442215.2 of Lipotes vexillifer. Classification (NCBI taxonomy): domain Eukaryota; kingdom Metazoa; phylum Chordata; class Mammalia; order Artiodactyla; family Lipotidae; genus Lipotes; species Lipotes vexillifer. Next base: position 640,146 of record NW_006775022.1, read on the forward strand.
ATGCATGGAATTAGTTTGCCTGCTACTATTGTGAAGCATTTAGAATTCTGGAAAACGTTGAACTTGGCGATCATACAAAATGCCTTTACTGTTGTTTGGTGTGCAGCTGTCTCACCCTGAAGGTTACGGGGGCCTCATTTTTACCAGCCCCAGAGCAGTGGAAGCAGTGGAGCTGTGTTTGGAGAAAGACAATAAAACCGAAGGTAAGGGTGGGTCTGCTGTGAATGCCACTGGACTTTGCTTTGTCCCATTGGTGATACTAGATTCCAGAAATAGCTGGACTTCAGGTTTGAGAAAGTGCAATGACTTATAGTCAAAAACTATTTAGGTACCAGGTTACTTCGTGTTTTTGGAACCTTTGGAGGGAGCAGAAGATGAAATTCCTTCTTCTAAGCTGTTTCTTAGTGTCCCACACAGAATGACATGTTACGTGGTAGCCTTCTGACGGGGGTGAGCGCTTCGGGGCACTGTGTCACCAGGAAGCAGGAGACGGTGCTACCTCCTAAATGCCCAGACGGGTGCCGCTGGGGGGGCTCTCCACGTGCACCCACCAGGGGGTCACAGTATACGGGCGCCAGTCTCTTTCCTCACAGGGACGATGGGGAGGTCCAACAGCACATGAGAACAGTGCGTGCCGAGCCAGCACTCGATGATGTGACCCCGCTCAGGCCTCCTTCTCGCTTCCTTCCCTCTCTGTCAGAGCCCAGCTCTCAGACTGAACACCATCTTAGTCTGTCCCATCAGACAGCTTTGAGCTAACATGTGTGGAGTGCCTGCTGTATACCAGGCTCTATGTTAGCTTGACATTCACGATCTCATTCAATTCTGGACCAGCCAGAGGCTCGCCTACCATGGTCCTCATTTTACAGATAAGAATGCTGAGGCTTGGGGAGAGTCAGCACCTGTCCAAGGCCCTGGAGCCAGTCTGTCAGGCCGGACCACCTCCACTATACTAACAGGGGGAGCCAGCGGGACGGGTGGTTACCAAAGGGCTTTGCAGCCAGTTAGGCCTGGCCTCAGATGGCCATTCTGACCTTGGTGGCTTCCTTGACCTCGCTGAGCCTCAGTTTCCTTGTTTGTAAAGTGGGCACAATAATACTTGCATCCCAGGATCGTCACTTCTGCCACTAGTTAGAGCTTCTCTAGGGCCTACTCTGTGCCAGACCAGGTCCTAGATGCTTTATCCCGGAGGGAGGTGTGATTAGTATCCCCACCTGACAAATGAGGAGCCTGTAGGGCAGAGGGTGTGAAACTCTCCAAGACCGCGCGGTCTGTAAGTCACAGTTTTATGGTTCTAGCTGCAGAGTCTGAGTCCCAAAGTGAAGCACTCAGGGCGTCTCCTGGTGCGTGGTGAGCACTGAGTAAGTGACAGTGCAGGGTGGTCATCATGCGCTCTCTTTACAGTTAGTTAGGCTTTCGTTATAGCCAAAAAAATCACCAACTCGGTGATTTCATATACACAGTCACCTCCTGTTGAGGAGAAAGTCTAACGCTTTTCTTAGGGATGAGGACTTGGGCTGTCCAATCCTCAGGGCAACTCAGAACCGGAAGTACCGTTATTTCCAAAATGGAGAAAGAAGACTCGAGATGGAGAAGCGTGTGTATTCTCTCCCAGTGGTGCTTTGGGAATCTTGGTCTCACAGTTGTGCTTTCCCTTTTGTATGTGTTTTGAGGATGAAGATGATGAAAAAGAAAAAAACCCCAGCATGGACACCATAACTTTTTATAATGCTTTGTAGTTTAAAAAGCATTTTCCCAGCATTTTCTTTTGTTCTCTTTTTTGGTGGAAGTATAGTTGCTGTACAATATTATATAAGTTACAGGAGTACAATATGGTCCATACGTTTTCTTACTTTGATTGTTACAACAACTCTATGAATACAGGCAGGAGAGGTGTAGTTAATCCCCGTTATCTCGACAGGGAAACAGAGGAGGTAGGCCAGCTCACTTGCCAGGAACGAGCCCAAGTTAAGGGGCAGAGCCAGCTCTGAAGCCGGGCATTCTGATTTCACCCAGGGCTTGCTCCAGCTCATATCTACTATGATGCTTGGAGAATGGTTTGTTCATATGCTGTAGATAATGTTTAAATAAATATTATTTACGTTTGTGGGGTGGGAAAGGAAAGAAGGTTAAACTCAGTCTTTTATCGCTTTTTAAAAGGGAATTTCTCACAGGAGTGTAAAGGGTAGAGTAACACTGTTGAACTTAAGGGAAAATTACGCTCATAGTCAGATCTTAGGAAGGAAGAACTGGTGTTTCCTTATCCTCTAAAAGGATGTTGAATGCCAAGTGGCCTTGTGATACATTTATACTATCCACTTTCTCTTGGTTTTTCTTTAATCCATATTTAGAGATGTTTATTTTTTGTCATCAAATGGTAGTGTTCTCTATTAAGTTGTGTTTGTTTATGAACCTGATATTTATTCTCTTCTTTGACCTAATAGATAAATGAGCCTTCTCACCTGAGATGACAGTTTCTTGACTGCTTTCAGATTTACATCCCGAATAAAACCAGTCATATTGCTTTATTAGACATTTAAGTTGCCTCTTTTTCACGACCAGTAATTTTTTCTTTAAAAGTCTAGATTTGGGGGGGACATCCCTGGCTGTCCAGTGGTTAGGACTCAGCACTTTCACCGCCATGGCCCCGGGTTCAGTCCCTTGCTAAGATCCCGCAAGCTGCATGGCACGGCCAAAAAAAAAAGAAAAAAGTCTAGATTTTTAAATTTTAATATTACCATGCAAATTAATTCTTCAAGTTATGTTTACTAATATGCATTAAAAATGCTTCTAGTGCCAACTGTGGAAATGATTTAATACTTAATGCCTTCAATAAGGAAGGCATATTGAAACATTTGCCAAAGTGATTTTAAAAAATTTGCCTGCAGAATATGGACAGAATATAAAAATGGATTTTAGTTTGAGGTGCTGTTCTTTATATTTGGTTATTAATAATTTTCCTTGCTCACAAGTTTTTTAGGATGAACAAACAGCCTTGGGCAGCAGTCCAAATGGCCACTTTGGTATTTGCAACTCACATCAAATTTCATGTTTTACAGTCTGGAGAAAGTCTCTGCAAGAAAAATGGAATGCTAAGTCAGTGTATGTGGTGGGAAATGCTACTGCTTCTCTAGGTAAGCAGTCAAGGTACAAATAAAACACCAAAGAATGACTGTGATATTGTGATTATAATAAGAAATATATATTTGGTCTTTGTCCCTGTTCCTGGCACAGAGCTCCTAAAACCCTTGGAATTTCCTGAGTGATAAAAAAGATAAGGTGGGGCTTCTCTGGTGGCGCAGTGGTTGAGAGTCCGCCTGCCGATGCAGGGGATACGGGTTCGTGCCCCGGTCCGGGAAGATCCCACATGCCGTGGAGCGGATGGGCCTGTGAGCCGTGGCCACTGAGCCTGCGCGTCCGGAGCCTGTGCTCCGCAACGGGAGAGGCCACAGCAGTGAGAGGTCCGAGTACTGGAAAAAAAAAAAAAGATAAGGTGTATTTTGTTATTCATAACAAACCTCTTTCAACTCCACCTGAGTTGACTTTTGGAAAGCCCCTTAAATTGGAGGCTAGTTGCCATGGGAACCAATCCTCCAATTAGAGTAGGAACTTTCAGCCTCATGCCCTCCCTGCCTCCTACTTCCAGAGAGAAGACATCAGCCAGAGGTTGAATTAATCACCAGCGACCAATGATTTAATCAATCATGGCTGTGTATGAAGCCGCCATAAAAATCCAGAAGGACCGTAATACGGAGGGTGCTGGGAGGCTGGAGCCAGGAGAGGGCATGGAAGCTCAGGCCCTCCCCCCATACCTGCCTGATGCATCTCTTCCATCTGGCTGTTCATTTACACCCTTTGAAATAGCCTTTGTAATAAATATGCAGTAGTTAGTAAACCATCTTCCTGAGTTCTGTGAGCTGTTCTAGCAAATGATCCAACCCAAGGAGTGGGTTGTGAGAACCTCCGATTTAGAGCTGGTCAGTCAGAAGCACAAGAAGAGACCTGGGTCTGAAGTGGGAGCAGTTTGTGGGACTGAGCCTTCCATCCTCGGGATTTGACGCTGCCTCCCAGTAGAGAGTGTTAAGACTTGAGTTCACTCGTAGGACACCCAGCTGAGAACTGGAGAATTGCTTGGTGTGGAAAACCCACACATTGGGTAACCAGAGTGCAGACGTGTGGTGATGAGAGCAGAGAAGGAAAAGAGGAGGTTTCCTTCCACACTGACTTAGCTTTGTTCATTGAACACTATAGTTCAGTTTAAAACATGATTTTTTTCCTTATTAAATTTACAAAAAGTAATTAATTAGTTAACTATATAATGCTGCTGATAAGGGTGCGGTGAAACAAATGTATTCAAATATTGCTAAATGGCATTGAAATTTGGTTCACATCTTTTGAGAAGTGCTTGGTTGGCATGTATTCAAAAGCTTTGCCAAAATAGTTGTACCCTTTGGCCCACTGATCCCTTTTCTGGTAATCTGTCCAAGCTATTTTGAAGAAAACTTACAGAGAAGTTATAAATACAAGGCAAAGAACAATTTTTCCTGAACCTTTTGAGACTAAGTTGCTGATAATGATGCCTCACCATCCAAAGCCACAGGTCTAGGGAGGGCGGGGCTGGGACCCAGCTCCCTCTCGTCTCCCTATACCAGCCTCCAAGGGGAGACTTTCTCCATGTCATTTGTAAGGCATGTGCCTTTGTATTTGCACATTTAAAAAACAACACAGGAACAGGACTTTAATAACCATGTAAAGAAATATATTTTGTTGTTGTTGTTTTCCAGTGAATAAAATTGGCCTGCATACAGAAGGAGAAAACTGTGGAAATGCAGAAAAGCTTGCAGAGTACATTTGTTCTAGTAAGTAGAACAAGGTCGCCCCAAATGAAGCCCATTTATTTTTGTTGGTCGGTCTCACAACCAGCACCTCGGGAAAGGTCCACCTCCTCGGTGATGATGGTGATAATGTGGCTGATGAGTGTGTGCCGCTCCAAGACCATGGCTGCCTTGTATCTGCATCTGTCTGTGCTGGTCTGAGATCCAGCCTACTGCCCTCCACCCCCTCCACCCAAGGACTTGAGACAACTTGAACATGACACAGAATAAAAGGGCTGGAGGCAAAACCAGAAGCAAGACCCTCTGCAGGGATTGTAAGGGGAGTGGGAGCAGCAGAAGCTGCCGGCACCGTCCCTCTGTCTGCCGGCTCCCTGCCTTCCTGGTAGGAGTCTCTTCCCTGTCCGAATTCCCCCCCCACAAAGCCCGCTCCCCCTGAAGAGCCCACTCAGCCTCCCATCAGCTCATCACTGGGCAGCATATGGGCTGAGACTTAAAATGGCAAGGGTTCTGGGGATGCTTGTATTTAAATAAGGATTAAGCTTTGAACTAATTGTGACATTTTCGGCTTCTGACGAAACATGGGCCAAGATTTTTGGAGCAGAACCCTCCGAGAGAGAGGACTGAGAGGCTCGATGTGTACTTGCAGGGGAGCCCCACCTCCAAGTTGTGTGTCCCAGCCTCTCCCCTACACATCTGATCCAACTGCACACACATGCTCTTGTGTCCTTGTCACTTGGATCCCTCCCTGAGAGATGTGTGACATCAGACCCCCACGTGAAAGATGACACAGAACCAACTTGCCTTCTGTCACTGAGAGGGAATCAGAGCTTTGCTCCTCGGGGTCAGGGGTTGTGGAACTGTCTGCGAGGGCCAGATACGCCATCTCTGCGGCCACATCCTCTGCCCGTCGTAGCACGAGAGCAGCCGTAGACCATGGGCTGGGTTCTGACCTGGGTTTGCGGTTTGCAGACCCTTTCTAGAGCTTGCTGAGCTAGGAGACAGGGCCAGGTTGCCTGCTGATGCCTGAGGTTTTGCTCTGAGGTGGTCCCAGGAGAGGGGTGTCTTCTCTGCCCCTGGGGGGGTGGTTTCAGGGTGGGCAGGGGGCGAGGACACCTTAACCAGGAATTTTTACGGCTTCTGGGACCGTGGTGCATGGTTTTGTGTCTGGGCATGGTGTGTTAAGAACATTTCTTCGCCAGGTAACGATCTCTAAAGTCTTAGGAAGCCTTCCTGTCACGAGCCAGTGCTGTTGGTGAAGGTTCTCGAGCTCGTGTGTTTCTGTTGACCGCTAGGAGCTGGACCTGAAAAAGTCGCACATCCTCCACTGCCCCGTGGACCAGGCCCCCTGGAGCTCAGGCAGGGGATGGCAGAGGGCCTTCCCAGGTTTCCAGTTGGCTCTCCTTTCTCCACTTTTCTTTTAAGAATAATTTTATTTCCTCTTTCCTGGGTCACTGTATGCGCTGTGTTAACATCGAGGACGAGACGTTCCTGGGTGGTCAGCGTGTTCCTGGCGCGCCCCCTGCCTCGCCTCATTTGGTCCTCACTACCGTCCACTGCAGGCTGCACAGTCCAGTATGGCAGCCAGGAGCCACATGTGCCTATTTAAATTTAAATTAATTTAAATTTAAATTAATTTAAATTAATCGAAATAAAAATGTGGCTCACCTGTCACACCAGGCACAGGCCACAGCTCAGCTGTCACTGGCGGCTCAGGCACCACAGGGACAGCCTAGGGGCACCCAGCATCACCCAGCGCTCTTTTCGACAGTGCTGTTGTCCAGGCTACAGGGACCGAGTGACCATCCAAGGTCCCAGAGCTGGGAGGGGACAGGCGGGAGGGCAGACTCCACACGGCACGGCCAGTGTTCACCCCATGGGTCCTAATGAATCTTCAGTTCACACTTGGAATAACATCCACATAAGAGTCAATCTTGACTGCTGGCAGGACGTTCACCTTGGTTTTACCCAGGCGTTAATGATTTTCTCCCCCAGTCAACTCTGAAGCTCGATTTTTAAAAGCCAAGAATCAACTTCCAGTGCTTGGAGTAGACAGGCCAGTTCATAGTTATTGCTTATTTATTTTACTTAAACACTTATTTATTCTGTGACAGGCACTGTTATAAGCGCTTAAAGCTATTAGCTCACTTAATCTGAAAGCTCATCGTTCTGACAGACAGTTCTTCCCTCCTGGGATATCTCCGCTAAGGGAAAAGGGAGTATCAATACAAGTGGCCCAAGCAGAAGACAGTTCAACACTTTGAGAGAGAGCGAAGGAGGGGGAGGGTGTCAGAGGCAGACAGATTGTGCGCGTTATTTGAACTGTCCCCCTGGACTTGCGCTGAGCTGACCAAGGGCTCGTCCCTGCAGCCTCGCCCACTCGCTGGGCTCTCCTTCTGTCGCCCAGTCAGTCTCGTGGTCGTAATTACCTACGTTAAGTGCCCACCGCCTGCACAACTGGACCCTCCCTCACAGCAGGCCTGAGAGGGCGCGGTCATCGCAGTCCTGGAGGGTGTAAGGGTTCTACAGACACATCTCCAGCGAAATGACATTTACACGCTCAGTCTAGTTCTTAATCACCAGCAGTGACTGTGTACAGAGCCCCCGTTCCAGCTGCATAACGTCCTCTTAGGACTTTCAACACAGCTGCTGTCCTCAGCCCGACAGCCCAGCAGGCCAGGCTCCCTTCCTGTTAAAGGAACGCGGAGCAGAGCGTCTGAGCCCTGTGGCTCACCATCCCACGTTGGGTTAGACCCCTGCCGGGCCCCTATCGCTCCCTGTCGTCCTGGGGGCACCTCACCTCTCACCCCTGTGTAATCAACCGGCTTTTACATTGGCCTATTTAGCTTTGGCCTGTTTGGGTTAAAAATCAGTAGGCAGTGAGTTCATCCCAGAGAGGAAATTTTTTTTAAATAATGAATCATTTATTTTCCATAAATGATCTTATGACAAAGAGGAAGTGTTGGGTGGTTGAGCTATGCCGTTTTTGGAGATGCTGTCAATTCACATGGTGATGAGATGGGCCAGAGAGGTCCTCATCCACCAGAGGTTGTTTCCAGTAAATGTAACCAGTAATCTGCTCCATCTTTCAGTCATGGAAGAGCCCCGTGAGGAGTTTTGCTCAGGACATAATCCATTTGGGAGTGCTGATTATTTGCCTTTAACTTCTTGGAGGAGGTTAGCACCCAGGAAGCACAGTCACGGGATGTCTCTCCGCTCCTACGGCAGGTCTCAACCAGGACATTGTCAGGTTTTCCTCCCTTTGTGCTGCTATGGTGCTGCTTTGCCATGAAGCCAGCTGAGCTGGTTGGTCCTGCTCGGCCTGCCTCTGCACCGGGCACTGGGGTGCAGTGGGAAAAAGATGCCTGCCCTGCACCAGGATGTGCGTCCAACTCCCCATCTCCCTAGTAGTGACCAGCAATCAGAGAACACAGATGAGCAACTCAGTGCTCTGCTGGACCCGCAGAAGAAAGGCTGTGAAGGGCCGATTCTGGAATCTTCCGGAAGCCCCTTGCACACCCCTGGGGTTGAGGCTGCAGGAAAAGTAGGCCCCTGGTTTGGCCGCTGGTCCTACAGCTGCCCCACAGCAGGTGCTGGGAAGGGTCTGTGGGAGCCGCTTTGGTCCCTAGGCTCCTGGACACCCCACCACCAAACACACACACGGACATGCAGACACTGGAGGGACACCTGGGCTGTGGTTCAGAATAGCACCTGGTCATGGCTTTGAAAGTGTGTCACGAGGGATGGCATCTATACTGCGTGAAAACATTTCCTCACACTGGAAAAGAGAAAGCGGTGAGCATCTATTATATACAGTATATTTAAAAGTTTTCCAATTGCTTGTGTTCTTTTATGTCGGTACTGATACTTACAGAGCCGTTTAAATAAAACACTCGCCGGTTTGTAATTATTGGACAACTTGAAATAAGGACGCCTACAGTCATTCCTGTTATTTAGCTGGGCCTTCGTGGAGATGGTGCCGGAGGGGGAGAGCTTGGCTTGTTCCCCCCTCTGATTCCAGGCACCGAAAGGGGATGTGTTCAGAGAGATCTTCCAGATGTGAGGAAATGCGTCTTTGTGCCTGACCAGCACTCGCTACAGCTCCTTCCATCTGATGGACAGACGGAAGGGGAAAGCGGTCGCCTCCACTAAAGTGCTTTGTTCTCACAGTGCGGAGGATTCCCATCTGACCGCCCATCAGTTTTGCTGGGAGGTGGTGTCTCACACGCTGTCTCCACGGCTCTGCAGAGCAAGGCCTGCGGCTGAGTCTCCCAGGGCGGAGATGCGCGCGGGGACAAGAGGCTGGGCCCCCGCGCGGCCGGCCCTCAGCCCTCGGGCTCCTGGCCTGGCGGCCGAGAAGCGTCCTTACAGCTTGTCTTCGCTGCGGCGGCTGTCGTTTCCTGCCTCCTCGCGGCGGGAGCCCAGGCTCCAAATGCCTCCCGGCCCATCCGGGCTCCTCCAGAGGCAGAAACGGTTGCTCCAAGGCCACCATCAGGCCTGACCTGTAACCTGCCTCTGGTCACTGCACTCTAAGTGGTGACTGCTGCCCGGAGCCACCACGACGGGAGGGGCTTAGGGAGCAGGGGTGACAGCAGCCCCGGGCTCTTGTGGATGTTAGGTGTCTAGCGCTGTTGCCCACGTGACCCCCGTGAGCTTCCTCCTGCTCACGGTCCTGGAACCAAAGGCAGGGCAGGGCCCAGAGCCGCGCCTCCATCTACAGAGTCTGCCTGTTTATTTGCAGGGGAGTCGTCAGCACTGCCTCTTCTGTTTCCCTGTGGAACCCTCAAAAGAGAAATCCTGCCGAAAATGCTCAAGGACAAAGGTGACTCCCCCTCCTCTCTGGGGTCCACCGAGAGCCTTCACGGTGGCAGAGTGTCAGCCCTGGGAACCTACAGGGAGAGCAGGCCTGGGATGGACCGGCCAGGCCAGAAGGTGCAGGGTGCAGTCCTCCCTCCTGCTTCAGATCCGCTCCCATCCACCTGCTCAGCTCAGCTGGGAGCATGCAGAGGGGCGCGGAGCCTTCCCCGGGAGGACGAGTGGGCAGTGGTGTGGTGGCGACCCTGGGGCGGGCACGTGTGGAAACCAGTCCAAGCGTGGAGCTGATCTGATCACGCACTCAAAGCAGTGTCTGCCAGCCCAGCCAACCTAGGCTCGCTGCAACTCCATCCCCCCGGGCTCCATCCCAAGGTGCCAGGGACCAAGGTGTCCAGGCCCTAGTAGGCTCGTGGCTTCAGCCCCCAGGCTGGCAAAACTCCCTGCAAGCTCTGCCTGCAGCCCTGGCCCTCAGTGTGGGATTCTACACGGATGGCATCCATGGGGGAGCGTCCAGGGCCAGTCCTGCAGGCAGCCCACACAAACACGGGAACAAAAGGCGTCCGTAGTACAAAGGAAGGCTGAGTTTTCGGGACCCTCATCCTTCCTCTGCCATCTCAGCCTCCTCCACTCCGCAATGTTAAGCAGGGTGCGGAGGGCCGGCCGAGTCTGCTGGCACTGAGCCCACACCTCTCAGCTCCCAGCGGCTTGTTCCGGGAGGGTCCTGCAGCACCGGGTGGTCTCCACTACCTGTGCCCCGCAGTGTGTTCCCGGGGCAGTGAAGTCTGTCTCCTGGCTTGTGTCCCGATTGTGTCCAGGGATTCCCGTGGAGAGCTTAACCGTCTACCAGACGATCCCACACCCAGGAATCCAGGGGAACCTCAACAGCTACTATTCCCAGCAGGTGTGTGGGGTTTCCAGGGAGCTGGGGTGGACAGGGCGGAGGGACGCAAGCCTCCCGACGCTGGTTCTGCCATCCCCAGCTGTGCCCCATTGCGGAGCCTGTGCTCCGGATGCGCAGGCTCAGCGGCCATGGCTCACGGGCCCAGCCGCTCCGCGGCATGTGGGATCTACCCAGACCGGGGCACGAACCCGTGTCCCCTGCATCGGCAGGCGGATTCTCAACCACTGCGCCACCAGGGAAGCCCGAGGAAGCCATCTTTTGGCTCCATCTCTGTATCTGAGAAGTAGGAATAGACCTATCTCTAAGGTTTTTACAAGGATTAAAGGAGATAATTTATACAAAGCCCTTTGCACAGCCTGGGGTCAACAGTGGCCTTGATGTCATTCTTCATGGTGTGGGGCACTGGTGGAGCTACAGGGCAGAGGCTGGAGAGGGGCTGGGCCCACACCGGGAAGGCCTTCAGGGCCCATGGGAGAGTCTGGATTGAATTTGGGAGGCCGTGAGAACCTTTGGAGGCTTCAGTCAGAAGGGTGCACGGTTCTTGTTTGGGCTGATCGAGGTTTTCCACATCTTTATCCAATAAGACGCCTCCCCTTCCTCTCCCAGGACAGGCTTCTGAATGCCTGGCTGGTACTCGGAGACCCTGTTAGCACAAACCAAAGCTTTCAGAAAGGCCAAGTGTGCCAGTCTGTCTGCTGTCTGCTCCATTTCCGGAAGGGATGGGGCATTGATGGGGAGCCAGGCTGCTGCCTTACTTGATCAGTGCGCTTTGGCCACACAAGCTAGAGGCATTGTCCACTCTCCTGGGTGCTGGGTCCATGGTGCCTGTGTCCTCTGATCTGGGGGCCTGCAGAGCGACCAAGGAACAGCACCCAGCCTCTCCCATCGCACCCCTCTCTAAACAGTTCCCGACCTGAACTCCGCCTCCGTGGAGCCCAGAACGCCAGCATCAGTGGGGACCCTCCTGCTGTGGATGTACCTGGGCTGCCTGGGGCTGCTTCCTGGGGCTCTGGGGGCTGATGGTGATGGGTAGCGGAGCATCTCTTTGCTCGGCCCCAAGGCAAGGGATTGATCTTGTTCTCTCTGCCTGCAGGGCATTCCCGCCAGCATCACGTTTTTCAGTCCCTCTGGCCTGACACACAGTCTCAAGCATATTCAAGAGTTATCTGGTGACAACATTGACCAGATTAAGGTGAGGTGTTCAGTGGGCTTTTGATCTTTTTCAGATGCTCTTTTTTTTTTTTTTTAACTTTTACTAATTAGCCTAGAGTTTCCATGTGAGGTCAAAGCACTCCTGACCTCACAGACGCCCTGATGGAAGCTCTGTAGAAAAGGCAGGGCTGGACTACCCTGGTGGTCCAGTGGTTAAGACTCTGCACTTCCATTGCAGAGGGCTCGGGTTCCATCCCTGGTCCGGGAAGTTCCACATGCTGCACGGAATGGCCAAAAAAAAAAGGCCGGGCTTTAGGAGTCCCAGGTCCCCGCTTGCAGCTCAGCAGTGCCACTTCCTGGCTGGTGCTCTTGGACTAGTTACTTAACCTCTCTGAGCCTGTCTCCTCATTTGTAGCATGAGGATAATTATCCCTTTGTGGCTTTTATAGACATGTGTATGGTCCTCCCTGATAGGTTAGTCTCAGGATTAGATGGAAGAATTCAGGCAAAGTCCTTAGCTCAGGGCCTGGCACAGGTATTAGCATCCTTTCCCTTTTTCCCCATCTAACTGTCTTGAAATTGTTCTAAAAGTGATTCCCTTTTTCACGTCTTTTAATTCAAAGGATTTCCATTCGCACCTTTAGGGACTATTTGTTAGGAGTCTATAAGTAGTCACAGCCCTGTGGTGTCTGTGATGGGGATGTTCTTAAAGGGCTCAAGGGGGACTGAGGAGGGGGCGTGGGTATGACTGGGAGTGCCCAGGACAGGCCGCTAGCATTGTGGGCACTCACATAGCCAGGAGTGAAGGCCCTTACCTTTCATGACAGGTGCAGCTCACAGCACCCCTGGGGGGGTCAGGACTGTCTCAGTAGTATACACACTGCCGGCCCTCCCTCCACCCTGGCTGGCACACTCACTCCGGTCGGAACCCAAGGACGGAGCACGGGCATCAGCACTGAGCTATCGGGGGCACTGCTCAGGGACACTGTCTGCAGCCCGGGTCCAGCCCTGCAGGCAGGCTCCATGGGCCCGGCCAGGCCCGTGGTGGTGAGTCCGAGAGCGGAGCTCTCCAGACGACCTCTCTCCTATGACCAGACGATTTCCGAGGGAATAAAAGGCTCACGGGGAAAAGTCGTCTTGTGACCAAGCTGCTTCTCCTGAAGTTATGTCTGCTGTTTGCTGGTTCCCAATCTCAGGGAGTTTCTTTCTTCTTTCTTTCTTTCTTTCTTTCTTTTTTCCTTCCCTCCCCTCCCCTCCCCTCCCCTCCCCTTCCCTTCTTTCCCTTCTTTCCTTTCTTTCTTTCTCTTTTTTTTTAAAAACATCTTTATTGGAGTATAATTGCTTTACATTGTTGTGTTAGTTTCTGCTGTATAACAAAGTGAATCAGCTATACCTATACATATGTCCCCATATCTTCTCCCTCTTGCATCTCCCTCCCACCCTCCCTATCCCAGCCCTCTAGGTGGTCACAGAGCACCGAGCTGATCTCCCTGTGCTATGCGGCTGCTTCCCACTAGCTATCTGTTTTACATTTGGTAGTGTATATATGTCCATGCCACTCTCACCTTATCCCAGTTTACCCTTCCCCCTCCCTGTGTCCTCAAGTCCATTCTCTACATCTGCATCTTTATTCCTGTCCTGCCCCTAGGTTCTTCAGAACCTTTTTTTTTTCTTAGATTCCATATATATGTGTTAGCATACGGTATTTGTTTTTCTCTTTCTGACTT
>NW_006775022.1:654086-664434 GCF_000442215.2 Lipotes vexillifer
TCTTTATGTCTTGTTTATGGTTTCCTTTGCTGTGCAAAAGCTTTTAAATTTCATTAGGTCCCATTTGTTTATTTTTGTTTTTATTTCCATTACTCTAGGAGGTGGGTCAAAAAGGATCTTGCTGTGATTTATGTCATAGAGTGTTCTGCCGATGTTTTCCTCTAAGAGTTTTATAGTGTCTGGTCTTAAATTTAGGTCTTTAATCCATTTTGAGTTTATATTTGTGTATGGTGTTAGGGAGTGTTCTAATTTCATTCTTTTACATGTAGCTGTCCAGTTTTCCCCCAAGCTACAGTAATCAAGAGAGAATGGTACTGGCACAAAAAAAGAACTATCGATCAATGGAACAGGATAGAAAACCCAGAGATAAACCCACGAACATATGGTCACCTTATCTTTGATAAAGGAGGCAAGAATATACAATGGAGAAAAGACCACCTTTCTTTCTTCTTTAATGTTTCTTTTTTTAAAAAACAGCCTTTTTTTTTTTTTGGCCGTGCCGCAGGCTTTGTGGGATTTTAGTTCCCTAACCAGGGGGCGAACCTGGGCCCTCAGCAGTGGGAGCGCAGAGTCCTAACCACTGGACCACCAGGGAATTCCCTAAAAAATAGCTTTATTGAGATATAATTCACATACGATAAAACTCACTTTTTATGAATTACATATGTACCCTTTTAAAGTGTACAATTCAGTGGTTTTTAGTAAATTCACAGAGGCGTGCCACCATCACCCTCTCGGTGCAGAACATTTCAGAGCCACGAAAGAAACCGCATATCCATTAGAGTCACCCCCTAGCAACCACTAATCCAATCTCTGTCTCTGCAGATCTACCTATTCTGGACTTTTCATATAAATGGAATCGTACTGTATATAGCCTTTTGAGACTGGCTTCTTTCACTTGGCATAATGGTTTCAGGGTTTACCCATATCGTCATGTGTCAGTACTTTCTTCCTCTGTATTGCCAGGTAACAGTCCATTCTATGAATATGCCAGAACTAGTTTCTTGTTGTGGTTTTTTGTTTGTTTGTTTGTTTGTTTTGCTGTACGCGGGCCTCTCACTGTTGTGGCCTCTCCCGTTGCGGAGCACAGGCTCCGGACGCGCAGGCTCAGCGGCCATGGCTCACGGGCCCAGCCGCTCCGCGACATGTGGGATCTTCCCGGACCGGGGCACGAACCCGTGTCCCCTGCATCGGCAGGCGGACTCTCAACCACTGCGCCACCAGGGAAGCCCTCTTGTTGTGGATTTGGTTTGGATTCCCCTAATGGCTAGTGATGTTGAGCATCTTTTCATGTGCTGTTGGCCATTTTTATATCTTCTTTAGAGAAATGTCTACTCACATCCTTGTCACTTTTTAACTAGGTTGCCTTTTTGTTCAGTTGTAAGAGTTCTTTTTTCCAGATACAAGTCCCTTATCAGATATGTGATTTGCAGAAACGTTCTCCCATTCTGTGAGTTGTCTTTTCACTTTTTTAACGGTGTTCTTTGAAGCACAAAAGTTTTCTTTATCTAGTTTTTATTTTATTATTTGTGCTTTTCATCATGTATCTAAGAAAACATTGCCTAATGCAGGGTCATTGAAGATTCACTCCTGTGTTTTCTTCTAGTTTTATGGTTTTAGCTCTTACATTTAGGTCTTTGATCCATTTGGAGTTAATTTTTGTTTATGATGTGAGGTAGGGGTCCAGCTTCATTTTTTTTCCTCAGGGAGTTTCTTGAGGGGTGGCTGCTTCATGCGGGGGAGCGTGGGAGCTACAGGAGCCCAAGCTTCTGTGAGACAGCAGCCTCCTTCCTCTCATTCCCACACGCGTCCTACAGGTAGCAGCCACTGATGGTCACTGGGCATTTGTCTGTGCCAGGCACGGGGCCATGCAGGTGGTTACACGCATTGCTCATCTAATCCTCAGAGCAGCCTGATGAGGGAACCTCTTATACCTTTCTGCTTCACGGAGGAGGGGACGGAGGCCCAGAGAGGGTAGGTCACTTGCTGAGGCCACTGTCCTGTGGAGCTGCGATGTGAACCCGACCCTGTGGCTCCGGGCCCTGGTCCTGACCGCTCTGCTTTCCTAGGGCCCAGCCACTGCCCCATGCTGCACGCAGAGCCCCTTTCAGACTTTGTTCGGTGCTCCACCCGGCCCCGCCCGTGGCAGGCGCTGATTGATTCCAGGCCTCTCCTGCCCGCCACCCTGCCCCCCACCCCCCCGCCGGCCCGCACCAAGCCCGGGCCGCAGGGCTAGCGAGAGCTTGCTCAGGCCGACAGTGAGGCTGTAAAGAGACGGAGGATTTCTGCAGGCGGTAGAGCTGGGTTCACATCAGGAGGTGTCATCTCGTTTATAAGCTCTCACGTGAGGAGCGATGTCCTAACAGACAGGAGGCAACAGGTCCTGCTCCCATCGCCCCCTGCGGGTGCACTGAGGCCCCTCTGTCTTCTCCCTGCAGTTCGTGGCCATTGGGCCCACCACCGCCCACGCCCTGGCCGCGCAGGGCCTGCCTGTGAGCTGCACTGCAGAGAGCCCCACGCCGCAAGCCCTGGCCGCGGGCATCAGGACGGCGCTCCAGTCCCATGGATGCTGAGTCAGAGGCCCCAGCGCCCTCCCTGGGCGGAGCTGCCCCTGTGGGCCCAGGGCCAGGTGCTACCGCGTCCCGGTGGAGCCGGGCATCGGGCAGGGGCTCCTGGGAAACCGCCCCCTCACACTTCTGCCTCGCGCCCGGGGGAGCCCCCGCCAACACCGAGGCTGGGCCAGGACCCGGGGCCGGGTCAGGCCCACGTGCGCCTGATGTCCCTTCATGGAGTCCAGCGCGGACCCCCACCCAGCGCACGCGGCTCCTGTGGCAGCAGAAGGATCAAATAAAGTGCACTGGCCACTCCTACTGACTGTGCCTTGTTACTTGCTGTCTGTGGTTTCAGTGCAAAGCTGTGTTTGGCGCCCACGTTCTGAGAACTGACAAACCTGGTATGAATAATAAAGTTTGCTGTGTGTGAAGGAGTTTTATTCATCTTACAGAAGGACCTCGAAATTCCTGCTTTGTGGACAACTGTAATTCGAATACAGAGGAGGCTTTCTTTCCTTCAGAGACAGAAAAACGGAATCAGTCAGCCGGGCTTCCCAGAGGCTGGGGAGGCTGATTTACTTCGAGGGGCTCCCGTGCAGATGCAGGGCCTGCAGGGAGGTTTCGGGAATCCGTCCCCGAACTTTATTCCCATTTTTATAAGCTTGGCCTGGTTTCTGAGCTGGGTTGAATGAAACCCGTGTCTGCCTGTCAATCACGTGAGCTTGTGGTAGGAAAGATCCCTGTGCTCCCCGCACATGGCGGGTCCTGTTGGAAGGCGTTTTCTATTGAGCGACTCCAGCCCCGTGCAGGGGCTTTGCCTCTCTGACATCCATACCCGTTACAGCCCTCGGGAGTAGATGTCACTCGTATTCCCATTTCTCTGCTGAAGAAGAGAGGACTCAAGAAGTTAAGTGACAGCTAGTGAGTGACAGAACCAGGATGAATTTAGAAGGGGTTTGTGGACTCAGCATGTAGACCAGGACCGGTGACGTTCATATACCACCTCACGTCAGATGGACATTAGCTCGGGGGGGCGGCCGTCTGTTCCTGACATGGGGGCAGGGGAGGGGTGTGTCAGGGGTCGGGCTGCAGGGCTGCCTTAGGTGGTCTGCCCACCACTTTGGTGGTGCTGAGTGCAGGGGGCATGTGCAGTACCCTGTTTTTGCTCCCGGCTCTTCAGAAGTGGCAGTTGGGTTTTGGGGGGGTCTTTTTGTATCTTGTTGCCCAGAATTTGCCCCAATGGCACATGCACGCCGTTATTTTTAGTCCCTTATAGTTTCTTTGTATTTTGTTGCTCAAGGAGACATTTGTCCAGGTGCAAGCACTGCAGCAAAGGGTCCCAGGGCCCAGGGCCCAGCCTGCTGGGTTCCCATAAAAGACTGTCCTTTGGGGTCGATGATGCCCAGACTGGGTGAGCGGGTCCCCTGATCACGTGCTTGGGGGTCAGGACAAGGTCAAGTTGCTATAGAAAGTGGTTTCTGTACTTTTGGCTAAGGCAGAGTTGCAAGCACAAACCTTTAGCATTATGAGCAGAACTGAAAATTATAAAGCTATGTATAAAAATCCTTTTAATAATGCTGAACCACGGGAGTCTGCTTTGTTACTTTACTAAGTGCAATGAACATAGTTTTCCTTTCCTTTGTAATTGTTTCCTTTTCTTTCCATTATTCTCAAGGATTGAAGCCAGTGCCGTGGCCTCAGAGCCCTTCTGAGACCAGAGGTGTGGCTGGCGCAGGAAGCAGAGGGAATCTGGCCTGACCTGGGGTGGAGCCCCGTGCGTGCCTCACCGAATCACTGAATATGTGCAGGACCAAGGGCCAGGCCGGGGAGGCTCATCCTCTCCAGTAGAAAACAAAAGTAGAATTGGACAAAATGGTTACAAACAACCATTTCAGGGCTCTGGAATTTGACCTGAGTCAGAGGACAAATCGAGAAGTGTTTATTCTTGAAAACCCGCCCTTTGGGCCAGACCGGCGGGAGTGGCCTCATGGCCTAGAGATGCCCCTCATCCCTGTGCACCCACTGCTGGGACCCTAGATTCAGGCAGGAGAACACCAGGGTTTTTTCAGTGCAAAGGTGGTGAACCCTGCAGGGAGGGAATGGGAAAACCTGCAGCGTTGCTAGTCTGAGCTTGTGGTCCCAGCTGGGATGAGCCACAGACCAATCAGAAATGGAACGGGGACCTCGTGGGGATGAGAGCTCCACAGAAGGACTGACTGGGTTAGCCGACTGGGAAGAGTGCTTGTGTGCAGTGCAGTGCCGGCCCGACACAGACAAGGGGGATGCAGGGTGCGGGCCAGAGGGAACTTGTGGGGCCACGGCTGTGTGCTATAACCGATCGTGGCACAGGGAGGTGGCACAGGGAGGTCATTTGTCCCGGAGGATTGTGTAAACTAATTTGGAGAGCGCTGCATTATACACACGTTTTTCTCTGTATTATCAAAGTGAAATAGGTTAGACCACGAATCAGGAACTCTGGCTGCACGTGAGAACCATGTGACGTGCTTCTGCAGAGGGAGTTGCTTCGCCCACCCCCATTCTGCTTAATTGTTTCCTGGGGCAAAGCCCAAGCAGCTGGCGTTTTAGAGGCCCTCCAGGTGGTTCCCATCTGCAGCCACGTTTAAAAACCCTCGCACCTGGCCAGGGTGCAGCCCC
The DNA here is from genome assembly GCF_000442215.2 of Lipotes vexillifer. Lineage (NCBI taxonomy): Eukaryota > Metazoa > Chordata > Mammalia > Artiodactyla > Lipotidae > Lipotes > Lipotes vexillifer. The sequence continues at coordinate 659,294 of NW_006775022.1, forward strand.
CGGTCAAGTCTAGAAGCTGGACAAGTACGAAACAGGCGCTGGGCGGCGGCGGAGGAGACGAGAAACCCGGCTGCAGGCGGGCGGGGAGACAAAGGTGAGAAGGGGTGCGTGGGCTGCAGAAGCCGGGCCGCAGCACCCCACGGGGGCAGGGGCGGGAGGCGGCCCGGGGAGGGTGAGACTCAGCATGGATTTGCTAAATGTCTTTCATCCGCATGGCAGCCTGAAGTGACCTTTTGGAGAGGAGGTGACCAGGGTTTAAGGAGAGGCGGGGCAGATTTGGAAAGATGGAGATCAGTGTGGGATTTGGAAGGGTTGCTGCCGACTCAGCCCATCAGAGGGAGGTGAGCCAGGCATCGAGGGTGCAGGTTTCCTGGCCGTCGCTGTGAGTGGGGAACCTGGGGTTTGGCAGCTGGGCTGGGGACTCCTGTTAGCAGCTTAGAACGTGAGGGCTGGGTAGGCAAACATGAGTTTTAAAGTGACTGGGGAAGGACCCCTGGTTCTGCAGATACTGGGGACGGCAGAAGGCAGCGTCTCAGTAACTTTCAGCTCCGGAAAGTTAAACCCAGAGAGGTCACACGTGGTTCTGCTCACCCTTCCCAGAGGCTGACAGTTCCTCCTAAGGCCCAGAGTTCTGCTGGTTCGTTGTCTGTGGGCTGGTAGAGGGAAGTGAATGGCAGCCTCAGGACAGGAGCTCGACAGGCACAGGTCCAGCCTGGGAAGGGTTAGCTTTGAGGTCGTGGAGCCGGCATGAGGCACGAGCCCCACACGACCCCGATAGAGCCCCCAGCCCCAAGTTTCCTGTGTCCTTCCTGAAGATCAGAAGGGACAGAACATGAGGTGGGAGAGGACAGATCAGGGAGCAGACACTGAACAGAGGTGCTCTAGAGGGTTCGCCATATTCTGCGTTCACTCTTTACGTGGGCTCTTGTGCGCCCACCCCAGCCGGTGCCGCGGAGTGTTGGTGCAGGAAGACCTTTGGGAAGAGAGTAAAGCATCGTGCGGGAGTCTGCGCGCCGCACCAGTGCTGGGCCTCGGGCCTGGGGTGGTCAGCAGTGAGTTGAAGGTGTTCCCTTTGGACCTTAGAGCTGAGCTCATAATTATGGGATGCGTTCTCGGGCGCTGTTCCAAGTGTTAGATGCTTTAACTCATTAGTTACGTGTAATAACTCACCTAACGAGTTAAAATAATGGCTCTGTGCCAACTATTAGGTTAAGTGTTGATGCAATTATGTTAATTGTGAATGGAAGGTAAAATAAAAACATTGCGATGTATATGTTTTTTTAAGAAAATAAACTAGCAGGAAATCATTTTACTAAAAATTCTAATGTGTAACATATTCTTAACAATAAGCCAAATAATGCCATTCAGGATTTACTGCTGTGTCTGAGAGGTTTATCTGGTGCAAAGGTGACGTCGGGTCATGACCCCTGACACCTAATGAGTCTGGGCCATGTGCTGGGAACCTGGGGGTCAGAGACAGCACGGCTCCTGCCCTCAAGGGGCTGCAAACACTGTGAAAGGACAAAGTCGGGAGGCAGCTGAGCTCAGCAGAGCTGGTCTGTACGTCACCCCGCAGGACTGTGGCCGGGAGAGGGGAGCGGTCCACAGCTTCACTCTCCGAGGCTCTGTCGCCAGGAGCCTGACAGTGGAGTCCCAGGATGGCCGTCTTCGAAACCGAGTCGCCTGCCTTTTGTGTCATTGTCATTGTCATATTTTCCTTCAGAGATTTTATTTAAAAGATTAGATTTCTTTTTTTTTTCTTTAAATCCATTTCTTACAATTGTCAGAGGTTCTTGGCTGGGCAGTGGTGTCATGAGACTTCAGCCCTCCATCATACCTCTCTGCCCCTCTCCCGAATCCTGACCCAATCCTTTCCTCCCCAAACATTTTATAAATGAGAAGGGACGTGGCACCAGGGCTGGCCGGGCTGACGATCAGTGCCTGGTGTGCGCCAGCTCCAGGCAGGAGGTGCAGGCGAGAAGGGCAGGCAGCACGCAGGCCGCCAGACTGGGCTCCTGGGGTCCCATCTCCCTCACAGGTTTAACTTCCCCAAACTGGAAACGTTCACGTTACCTCCTGGAAAATTGCTCCTCGGCGCCAGATAAAGTGAAAAACATTTTGGAAAGAGCTGCAAGTTAACGACGTTGACCTGCACCCCATGGCCAGGTCAGCCAGGAGCTCCACACAGCTCAGCTTCCCCAGTCCTGTAGGCTCCCCTCCCCGTCCCCAAGGCCACGAGTGAGAAGACACCCCGAGAGCTCCCCAACTCAGGCAAGAGGAGGTCAGCTCGGCCCATCCTCTGCGTGAACAGAGGCAGAGACTCATTCACACAGTCTTCAGTCTGCAGTGCTGTGGAATTAGCCAGCTGAGGGTAAACTCAATGAGGCCAAGTGACAGCAAAGCAGCACAGAGCCACCCGGATGAGAACATTCTACTTATGAGCTCACAGCCCCAAACCAGAAGGGGAAGAAACCAAGATTCTACACGCACTGCCTCTGTCGTCTCAAACTCTCCCGCTGTTCCTGACCTCACCCGGGGTGCAGCCACAGGGCAAGGGATGACCCTGCTCAGCACAGAGTCCCAGGATCTCCTTTCGGGGGGCTGTTAGCCACTCTTACCCTCGTTGCTCACTTCAGTGCCCTAGTCACTCTGCAGCTAAGACAGATGACACAGCACATCAGCAGGCTTGCAACGATCAGTAAGCCTCCGGCCATGGTGATCATAATCTTGAAGCCAAGCCTCTCAGTTATCATCCTGACGTCAAGCACACACCCGGGCAGAGAAGCGCTGGGAGCAATGAATGTGCCCTCACCGTGCCCCAGCCACTTAGCAACTCAATATGCCTCCTTCAGTGGAGGGAGCGTGAACCCAAACCACAGAGCCTTCTGTGTGTAAAACATGGATAAATCTTCCTAAGCTGCTCCAGGATGGGTAAAGGGTTTATTTGTGGATGAAAAGGGACTGAAATGTGAAGTCTAGAGAGAAGGAAGTCAGAAGGACACATAGTGGGAGGACTCTTTTTCCCCCTTTCACAGGCAGTAACGTGCAGTTGCAAATCACAGACAGACCTACATTTGAGCCAGTGGCTTTGCTCCCAAACCCTGGGCCTCCTGAAATACGTTCACTTTCAGAGTCAGGCTTAAAAATCTCCTGTGGGAATAACTAAGGGAATGTCTTTTTTTTCAAAAATGTTGTGTGTGCAATGCTGAGAATGTGCAAACCCACTTTGTAAATGATACGTGTTTTAGGGGAAAAAAAATGTCAGTTCTCCCAATGACAATAGGTCATGATGCCATCGTAGTATTTAAGGAAATTCTAGAAGCTCCCCACCAAACCCTTCCCCCGGCTCCGAGGTGGAGAGTGTCCTGCACAGACAGACCAGGAGCCACCTTCGCCAGGAGCCCCTCTCCCTTATTCTCTCTTTATCGTAGGTCACATGCCTCCCTCAGCTATTTTTCTTCTGAAATCCAACTGATTTCCTCAAAATCCAATTTACCTGGAATAAGCAATTTGGTTAATCAAACACTCTGAACCTTGAGAAGCCGGTCCCTTCAAAGGCTTGGTAATCACTGGAGAGGACAGAAGTAACTCCCTGAGAAAAGCCAACGATTCGAATGGTAAGCAACACCTCCCTGAGTCCAGGCGTCCTGAGCTGCATGAAACCAAATAAAAATAAATTTAAAATGAATTGTAGGGAACAAGACCCTTCAGTAATAAATCCCCCGCTCCTATGATCCTAAGATGGATCTCACTGTCATCTAGAAGGAGACCTGACTTCCAGGTGTGCCATCTTCCACCAGAGCTCAAGGGAGGGACAGGCAGGTTCTGGGGCTTTGAGACCCATCAGGACGCAGGCTGTGTGACATCAGCCTTCAGAACACCAGCTCCCAATCACAGACTTCTCAATTCTGTCCTGCATTTAGGTTTATTTTCGCCTCCCAGGAAATGCAGAACGTCTAGATGAAATTTTTGCATCATTTTGTTCTGTCTTGCAGCTTTGCATGTTCTGGTTTCCCTCAGAGAAAATATTTAGGGTTTGTCTTCTAATCAAAACATAGTTTGAGATATTGATAAAAAGATGGAAGAAAAACCCTGCCACGTGGTGGGGAGTCAGTGTCCTTAGACCCAAGAGTTATGGCCACATGGTGGACACTATGTAGCCACTTATCACAACTCAGATCTGTGTTCACTGACATATATTGATCTGATTAAGTAAATTGATAAGTAAATTGATATTTACTTAATTGATATCAATTAAGTAAATTGATAAATATAACTGACATATAATTGATATATATAATTATATATTGATACATAATTTTTGTTGGTTTTTGTTTTTGTTTTTGTTTTTTTTGGCTGTGCCACATGGCATGCGGGATCTTAGTTCCCTGACCAGGGATTGAACCCATGCCCCCTGCACTGGAAGCACAGAGTCTTAACCACTGGATCACCAGGGAAGTCCCTATAACTATCTACATAGTTTTATAAATGACTATATATATAAAACATACAATTGACATATATGTCAGAGTTCTATGTATGGATATCTGTGTTATACAGAGAGCATCCAACTGACAGTATAGTTGAGAACTGTATACTGACATCGATAACGTACCGTGCAGTGAGAAGCTAGAGTTTGGTTCTGGTCACGTTTCTCTGATCACAAGGTATGGAGAGCCTACCAAGCCAGTTCCACTAGACGAGGGGGTTCATTTAGCTACACGAGGCTCCTTACGGAAGCCCAGGGGCAGGAGGGGAGCAAAGTGGACCTCACGGGCACAGGCGTGGGTCTCTCTCTGGCTCTGTGTAAATGTCGCATATCAGAGTCACATGGGAGTACAAGATGCCGGCGCGACACCTTACGTAATTTTATTCTGCCTTTCATCTTCTTAGTTTTTGTTTTACAGAAAGTTTTTAGCTTCCAATCAAAAGCGAATTTCAAATTTAATAAAGAACGAGACCACAGCTGAAAGTGTGAATGCTGCCTGGGTACACGTGATAAGATTAAAGGGTTATTGCTAAGTTTTAAGACACAATAATGGTAGGTCAGATGCTTTTCTTTTTCTTCAGTCTGTCTTGGGAGGTGAGGCCAGGGTACAGACTCAGGAAGCAGAAGGAGGGCCTCAGAGCTGAGCAGGAAT
>NW_006775022.1:664796-677068 GCF_000442215.2 Lipotes vexillifer
GCGAGACAGCTGTGCCCTGGGAGGGGCGGCAGGGCCCTCACCCCGGCTGAGGCCGGGCTGGAGAGACCTGCCAGCCTGGGTGCATGGAACACCAGGGTCGGGGGGACTTCACTGACCAGGATCAGTGGCAGTTTCTGAGCAGGGAGGGGCAGTGTTTGGCCGGGAGACCGAAGCTGAGGTGGGGCCTGCGGTGACACAGAGAAGGTGGCCGGGGCGGAGGCTGGCCACCTGTGCAGACCAGATGCACACAGTCTAGTCACACACACAGTTTTGTGGTTGCTGCTTTTCCTTCCTCTGGCCACCCAGAAATAAGCCGCGGGCCCTCCCTCGGCCTGAATCCTAGTAGTAGAACCACATTTCTTTAAATCGCTCGAAAAGAGTTGAGGCCGGAGCCAAACTGGAAGAACTTTGCACACAACTGTCGCCATGAGACCTGTGCCTGAATCCGGTTGTCCTTTTCCTTCACATCACACAGAGGGGGAATTAGTTCAGTGACATAAAGAAATGGCCTCAGGGTGGACTTGGAGGGTTTGGATCTTTCGGAGCTGTAAGCACATCTTTCTGTGCCTTAAGAAGTCCAGAATTTATATTGGGAACACTCAAAGAATCTCAATTACAGAATTAGGTCATCATGGGGGTTTCTATAATTACAGCTGTATTTCATTCTTGGAGCTTTAAAAAACATCTTAAATTTAACTTGCTGTGAATACTCTAAATTCAAAAATCATTCCAGTTGGAGTGAATCATACCTTTAGCCAGACGTGTCACACTCTTCTCAGTGGTAAACCTTTCAAATATATTGAATATTTGGTTGCTAAGGAATGTAACTGCTTGTGATGCTTTGTGCGTTGTGACCTCAAAAGTATCTAACTCGGTGGATTTATTCTATTGCACACCGACAATATACCAAATATTCAGGGCAAGGGACAAATAAGGACCACTTAAAATAATCCTACGCTGTTTCAGAGCATGAAATTAGCATTTGGATCTTAAAATGAAATGAAGCAAAATTACAAAATATTCATAGGACAGTGGGTAAAGTCACCCGGGTAAAATTTGGGAGTCCCGGGCTGTATCCCTGCTTCAACCTAGGCTGTCTGCATCGGGGTGAATTGCTTCAACTCTATTCCAGTTTCCTCATTTGCAAAAACGGGGCTGGTGGTGGAACTAGATGATTCTAAAGCCCTGGAATAAAGAAGAATCCAATAATAAGCATCATGATGTTTTTCTTTAAAAAGAGAGGATATATTAATTAGGATAGGAAAATGATTTGGGACAATCCACGGGCCCCTAACATGTAAAAGGAAAATCTTTAGACTATAAAGGAAGGAGAAGAAAAATAAGATGTTGCTGTTAAGAAGACTGCATGGTTTTTGTTGTTTTGTTTTTGCTTTTGATGAGCACCAGTGGGCTGGGAGCTGCAGTGAAGATGTGAAAGAGAAATCGACTCCTGGGGTTAAATCTAGAGGTGATTCAAGGCCTGGGGAGTCGTTGCTTTGAGCAGAGGCCGCTCGGATGGATGCTGCAAGTCCTGCTTTCTCCTGGAATCATGGCAGGGCAGCACGGATGGCTGGGGCCCACAATGAAAGCTGTCTCTCTCGTTTCCTGTGACTTAATTGTAACAGAACACATTAAAACTTGTTTGGCTCTCAGAAAATCAATACCAGAGATATGACAGTGACAAGGACCAGGCCCAGACAGAAGATGAACAGGGACGAAGCTACCCCAGATTGATTTCAGAAGGACTTCCTGGCATCCCAAGTCCCTGGACGATGCCTTTTATGACCGAAGAAAGCAGTTCATTTACTTCAAAGGGTCCCTCGTAATAGGCAGCTTTCCAGCCTGGTATTGCTTCTGTCATCCTTGACTGAAATTTGTCAGATGACCAAGTTCTTAGTTAAAAGCTGTTTTCAATTACTGCACACCTATATATATAGCCATGGCAGATCATCCCATCATACAGAAAATTATTAAGAACTTCAAGCCCAAAATATTTGGTGCAAAGCCACAGATTGGCTTATCTCATTGCTATAAATTAACCTAAAAATCAATGACTTCCAGAAAAGCCAGTCTTAACTTTGCAAGTGTTTGCATCGATGTGAATAGAAATCAAGTCCTTGACCCTTATCCGATGAAGACTATTAAGGTTTTTTTCCGGAAATAGAGCCACAAAGCCATTCTGTCAATGTAGACTCAGCTGACTACTCCTGCACTCACCACTCGCCGCCTTCTGCAAAGGCAGCACGTGCTGGAAAGTTGTCAATAGTAGGGACAAACAACAGATTCCTGGCTGCCTTCAAGTGGCTTATTTCCCAAGCAGTCTAGCTCAGAGCAGTGGCTTGACGTCTGTGTCATTGATTCCTGCACCCTGAACTCGTAATGAGAAAAATAGGCAAATGGAGAGCCAGAGGATTTCTAAGAGAAAAAGTCCGATTTCTTTTACAAAGAAAACAAACCAGATTTTTAGTAAGTGAAGCAAATATGCCTCCTTAACTTAAAACGCAATGGGAAAAGCATTACTTGAGCTTTTAAATTACTTGATTGGAAAATCAAATTTCTCAACAAATAATTTTACAAAAATTTTAGGAAAGGTTAGAAAAAGCATCCTGAGGAATCCCTGTCTGCCTTCCACTCTGTCTAGGGCTCTGTAGCCACGTTCCCAACACCCACCATCTGTCCCTCCACCCACCTCGGCTCCAATTTCACCGAGAGGCAGGAAGGCAGCCATAGCCATGGGTCCAATCACGGGAGAGGCCACTCACCCCCTGAACCCCAAGGGCATGGAAATGATTTTACTGCACTGAAAACTCAGGGATTCAATGGAAAAGAGCACAGAATTTGAATTAACTACACTCCAAAATCCCTGTCCTAACAATTTATCTTTTTCTAATACTTGACAGCATACAAAAGGTTTCCATGTGTATTTCTCTCTTGCTCTTCACAACTCTTGTCAGTGGCAGGACAGATACTGCTGTGCACGTTTCTAGATAAAGAAACTGAAGTTCCCTAGTTGTGTCTGTGGCCAAAGGTCGACCGCCAGTCACTCGTGACCCTGCTTCTCCTCATCCCAGCCTAGTGGCCTGGCACTCTCTCCTTTCACGTGGTGCTCTTCTGTTTGAATATACACACCTGCATCCCAAATGGCCCTGAACAGAACAGCTTTCCAGCTCGCTGTAATTCCTATAATGTGCTCCTCCCTCTTCAAGGCAGGAAACACTTTATATGGCAGCTTATTTATGTTCCGAGGGTTAGACTACCAAAATAAGACTCTTGAAGCTAATTGGATCACTTTATTTTTCCTGTATCAGTTATCTTAGCCATCACGCTCCTTTAACTTTTACCTAATACATAATATGGCCACCATTACCTGTTCTTAACGTAAACAAACCCCCCAAGGTCATATGTAATAAGGACAAAATTTGGGCACTGAAGTTAAAACTGAAAAAGAACTCTCAACGATCAGGCCACAAAATACCCCATACTTCTAAAGACGCAGCTAAAACACAGGCACTTTAAAAAGCTTTAATTTAAATTAAAATCAGCAACTGACAAAAGCATTTTAAAAGGATCTTTTCTTCCCCTGTAGGAACTTTCATGTTATTGCTCTGACAAATGAAGAGAGCTGGAATTGATATCTTCTTGCTTAAAAGCACATCTTCCTCTTGACCGAAAGGCTGTTTGCTAAGGAGAGAGGTAAGATGAGCGACTCTAATACCGTGAACTCCGGCTTCTTTCTGCCGAAGTAGAATATCCTTTGGAATTCATTAATCCCCATATTAGATATAATCAATGGACATTTCCAGGTTTAACTAACAAGAGTTTTATTCTGTGTGTGTGCTTGCCACAAGGGGAAACAGAATGACAGCTGTCCTGATATGAGACATCGTTGATTTTGTACAACTGCTTTACAATTTAGGCAAAACTTTCAATGCTTCAGTGATTAGTTGATGCAAATCTGTCCCGAGGACAATGCAAACTGCATAATTACAAGGAAGTGGACAAATGGCAAGTGATAATTCTGCCGGGCTATGAGAGCTGCCAACTCACCAGTGTAAACATCTGAAAATCTCAGTGTATGAAAAAGGAGTCTGTAAAAATTCAGCTTAAAACAAGTTTATTCCAGACAGTTTTCTAGTCTAGTTCATATTTCTTCAGAAGGGTGTGGCTAGTGAGTGGAGGGGGGCTGCACAGTGAAAATCATCTGCACGTAGCACCGAGGGGTGTCGGCAGCAGCATGTCTTCCCACACTCAGGCCAGGCCAGTGGACTTGGTGGCAGGGCAAGCTCTTGTCTACAGAGGCATCATGCACGTAAATCCAAACCATCAACCCAACAGGAAAGAGTATGCTGGATCTGTAGATTACGTTATCTTTTGAAACTGAGATTAATTAACTGTGACAAGTACAGACAGCCTTGCATGCTGTAGGCACTGGAAAAATAGAGTATGTTTTAAGCAACTGGACAAGAGCCATGTAGCAGCAAGTAGTAAGTATAATATTCTAGTGAGAATTTAGTGGATGGCAGAATTTTATTTTATTATTATTTTTTTTTTTTGCGGTACGCGGGCCTCTCACTGTTGTGGCCTCTCCCGTTGTGGAGCACAGGCTCCGGACGCTCAGGCTCAGCGGCCATGGCTCACGGGCCCAGCCGCTCCGCGGCATGTGGGATCTTCCCAGACCAGGGCACGAACCCGTGTCCCCTGCATCGGCAGGCGGACTCTCAACCACTGTGCCACCAGGGAAGCCCAGAATTTTATTTTTAATGTTTTAATCTTCACTTTGTAAAATTTATTAATTAAACCAGTTCACATCAAAACTGTGTGAAGAATGTGAAATGGAAAACTACAAAGACATTTTAAATAAATAATTTATTTATTCAAAATAGTTTTCTTACCTTATTCACAGTTTCAAGTTTAAAATGAAAAAAAAAAAAAGCGGGGGAGAGTACCAATTCTTGATCAACTGTCATACAAAGTCAGAGAAAAGCAGATCCGTTCAGAACATGCACTAAAGAGAGAACTGTGCAATGGCTAGTCTTCGAAAAATCCTGTACTGAAGCTTAAAAAGGGCAGGCTTTTTCTGTGCAATTGAGAAGGGAACACTGTGGATGTACAGGAAGTTTCTTTAACTGACCCGAACCACTAAAATCATTTGGATAAAAGTTCCCTTGACCAAAGTAACATTTATCCACGATAATTATCTCTTAAACCCATGTAGCTTAACATACTTCAAAAATATTTAAAAGTGTTAACTGCCTCACAGCAAGTCTATTAATACTGAGGTACCACATGCTTCTCAGAGAAATGAAGGTGGGAGCTCTAGGTCTGATTCTGATGTTGGCACCTCCAACGAGGAAGCCAAAGAACTCAACCATGACTGTTTGCCACGGGAAATGAGAACTCTGTTTCCATGCCGTGCCTGTTTTAAGTGGATATTTCCCTCATATTTAATGAAACGAAGCACCAAATGGACACACTAGCCCCCGAGTGCAGAAGGCACTGACAGCATCTCTGCGGATGCAGCCCCAGGCGGGAGTCACTGAAGAGCACCGCCGTCTCCGCCGCTGCCACGAGCCAGCTGGTCCAGCAAATGGACGAGAACGTCGATTCTTTCCAGGAGAGATGCGTTTTTGTTCGCAGTAGCTCTTAGAAGCTGGGAGTAAATCTGCTTGTTGGTTTTGAGGACTACATCTTCTTCAAGGTTACTACTGGGTTAAAAAGAGAGGGAGATGAAGCAAAGAGTGATGCCCACCAACAGCTGTAAAAGAAATCCAAAAACTGAACACGGGTAGCCCTGTCATCACTTTTCATGTGGAAGCGGGTGTTCTATTAATGCCGACTCCATTGACTGCTTATGGGCCTGTTTTTAAACATTTATTTCAAACATCAATTAAAGCCAATGATTATTCTTTTTATAAATATTCGACTACCTACTATGTACCAGGAACGACTTGTGGTCATGAACAAAACAGACCCAGAGCCCCTGCCTTCATGGAATCCACATTCTACTGAGGGAAGAGCTGGGGGAAGACATGTCGAGACGGTGAAGAGAACAGACTGTGAGATGACACGTGCTGTGAAGAAAACACAGTGGGGCCAGGCGAGGGCGAGAAGCCACGCGGTACAGCTTCCGGGCACACACCTAGAGCGACTGCGGGACTGCTCCCTTGGAGCGAGCACTGCCGGAGACGGACACACTGCCCCTCATCTAGCTGAAATGACGTGCAGCTTCTGTGTGAAGAGTGCCCCTCAGCTGGAGAGTTCTAGAGGGAATTTCCATTTCAAAACTGTCTTAACAAAAATTTCTTAAATTTGCAGTTTATTTCGAAAATATCTCCCCGGTTGGGTAGATCGATGGATTATATTTATGTTACTTAAAAAGACTAGTAATCATGGCAGTTCATTTCTAGCATCCTTTTTATTTTTTGAGTCTGGATATAATAAATGCAGAGCCCTGGCCACACATACAGAGAACAGCTGAGAGTGCACACATGCACACGAGACCTGCCCGTGACCCTGTCCCCTCGGGAGAGCAAGGACTGGTATTCTTATTCTGTAATGAAAAACTAAATGATGTGAAAACTAAGCCCAGAAGGGTTAAATAATTTGGTTCAAGGTCAAAATGTTTTCTGAATTCAAATGCTATGTTCTTTCCACTCTCCAATATGCAAATCTTCCACCTTTGCCGGAGTGCCTGCTGGTCAGGCCTGCCGGAGAGCAAACCAGCAGCCTGGACCCTCCCTTCTGCCACATACCAAGGCTCAGGCTGTAGGGAGCCCCACTTCTCTCACAGCCCCACTACTGCTCTTCGACAGGACCCACCTCTTCCGCGCTGCGGCCGGCCTGACCACGGGCCCAGGCTGGCAGCCAACGGGAGCCCGCCCACACCCCCCTCTTACAGACCCCTTTCTCCTTCCTGCTCGTTCTGACTTTCACCAGGCACATCTCCTCTCTCTGCCCCACGCCCACCCAGCACCACCCACAGCACAGTAAAAATGACCGTTCAAAACGTATTCACTCTGCAGTTTGGGCCTAAGATGGATATGTTTTAGGTTTTTTTTTGGTTTTTTTGTGGGGGGCAGGTTAACATTCACAAACCTCTGAAATCCTTAAAAGACATTTAAACTCCTATCTGACAGTAATCAAGGCAATAGCACTTAACAATTAGAAACACTGTCTGAAATATGAATTGGTTTCTGTGGGCAATGACATCACACTGTCATTTCAGCTGATGCCTGAGGATAACTGATGGGCTTCTGAGAACGTAAATATAAAGCGCTTTGATTTGTTCTGATCATAATTCTGAATGTTAAATCTTTATCTTCCAATTTCTACAAATCATTCCCTTCCTTAAGCAACTCTCATCAACAGTTAGTGAAACCTGCCCAGGTCCACAAAATAACTAACTCCGGGAATAGTGATATTCATATTTATGAGAGGACCTCATACACTCTTCAGGGGAATGCACTGGGATGGCTCAGCCACCTGTTCACAACCTGGGTCTGATTTCTGATTGATTGCTACCTGATGTTAAATATTTTCAATATTACTTCTTTATCTCAGGGCTCATACAGAACCCTGACAGAGCAGTGGAATAGCAGCTCCAAGACTCACAACCTTGGAGGACGATTATTGGGCTGTCTGTCCACCTGTCAGTGATCACTGTGCTGGTCGCCACTCTGTTCTGGTCTGCAGGGGTGAACCCTTGGACCCCGTTCCGCAGGGGCTCTGCCCTCACCCCAGCACTGACTATGCTGGTTGGTCCAAGAGCAGGTGCTGCTCAAAGCCGCTTCTCTAGGAACCAGGTTCAGGCCCAGGACAAATTCAGTCTCTCTTCTCTATCATTTAGTCTCACTGTGCTTCCACTTCTCTGTATCTTTTTTTCTCTCTTTCTCTCTCTGTACTGCAAAAACTTAAGTATTGTCAACAGCCATATCGTTCAATCTAGAAACTGGGAAACTGAAAAAGGCAACCTGAAGTAAAAGAAAGGAATTTATCTTATGCCATTAAGTTCTCTACAATGTACTCTTCACATTTTATTGAACCGTATGTAACTGGCCAGTATTTGACCATTTTAAAACTGACCATATGCTTAATAAAAACTGACATGAGGTATAGTTCTAGCTGTGTTATTTAGGATTCACAATGGTGTTGTCCTTTTCCATTTTATAACTGATTTGTTTTTGTTCATGTTTATTCTTCCTGCAGAAATAAACATGGTATCTACACACACACACACACACACACACACACAGTTAGTTAATGAAAGCATGAACTCTATTCTGAGGCGTCCTATCATTTCTTAGGGTTACCTTTTTCCCAAAAGAAGGTAACCTACATTCTTTTATTTTCCTTTTCACTGTTCTTAACCAAATATTAGATGGACATACCTGGCCAGGAAAACCCATAAATCTAAAGGGTCTGTTCTCTGACTGTGGCAGAGGGCATCCAAACCCTCAGACTACTTCTATTTTTCATGCTTTTTCATTATATTAAACCCCAAAGCCAGCAAAAGGTCAAGAGGCTAAAGCAGTGAATATTAAAATGCAGTACAAGAGCAAATAAATTCTTGATCCAAAAAGAAAAAACACAACCCAACAGACAAAACTAGTGTTTCTGGCAAGACAGTGCTGACACAGCCGTCGTAAGTGCCTACACAATCTCAAAAGGAAAACAAAAATTGTTTTAAATTAAATGCATCTTAATTTTCTTAGATTTCTTTCCAATTCTTTAGGATTCTAAGAATTAAATTACCAAGCTCAGTTTATTCTATTCTTTTTTTTTTTGGTGGGAGGGAAGGGAAGAAACAGTCAAAATAAAAACATATGACTATTTCCTTTCTTTTAAAGGCTAATTTTGATTTCCCTTTACTCCAAAAAGGAATGTTCATTAATTCCTGGTGAAATAACTGGGCTTGCAGCACAGGATGTTCTCCTCTCCACAAAAAAATTATAGATGTTCACGTGTGTATCAGTGAAACATGAGAGAAACAGTCATTGACTTACTAGTCAATACGTCTCTATGTTGTGCAACCTGTCAACATACTAACCGTATTAACACATGCAGCACATTTAAGTCTTTTATTTAATAAACCTTAAGAAATTAACAGAGATTAGCTAAATAGGACTTTATGCATCACGTGTAAAAAGTTTAGGTTAAAACTTTTTAACTAGAGTAGTAATAACTTGAATAAACAGAACGTTAGAGGACCCTCCACTAAAATACAAATGACTTAGGTCATATACATATGACTGTTAACAAGTATAAAGGATACTATAAGACTGAACTGTTAGGTGTTAGCCAACTGCTTAAACCATGGATTTGTGAAAAACAGTGAATCACTGTGTTTCTCACATCTCATATATATTTATACTGCCACTTTATGGAAACCAGTAAAAAATTTCTCAAAATTTACCCACTGCTGTTAAAAAGGAAAAACCGTGAGTTTTTCCAACTGTGCGTCACTACACGCACAGCTCCTTTGCCTTCTGGTTCTTCAGAAGATGCGTGTGTCGGCTACCCTTGCTGTGCACCAGCAACAGGACACGGAGTAGCCACCCAGGGTTAACAATGGGGCTGAGCCGGCAGCGCACCTAATACCCAGGGCTCCTCTCAAAACGAACGCTCTTCTTAGACCAGAGAGAATTACTCAAAAACAATTAGGAGAGGGAGTTTCTGCTTAGGATGTAGAGAGCTGGAAAAAGTATCATTCCCACCCTTACGACAAAAACAGCAATAAACGCAGAACAACCTACAAGATCACGACTTTGCTTGAACCCATCAGAGAGCTGGGGTTGCAGGGCCACCAACCAGTCTGAAAACTAAGGACAGAGAGGCTAACACTGGGCAAGACAGGAAACTTCTTTCTCACCTGGGGCGGACACAGCTGGACATGGCAAGAAGAATTCCGCTAAAATCCTTAATGAGCTGGTAGAGGTCGAGAGAGAGCTGGTGAGGGAGGGGCTTGCAAGAGCCCCAGCAGGAGCTGACATGAGAGCCTGGTGAGAGTCCCAGGCCACGCTCCTGTGGTGCAGGCCTGGGCGAGGGGAACAGCTGCTGCAGCGGTGGGAGGGGGTGGGGCAGGCAACCCAAACCCACCGGACCCTTCTCCGCAGGAACCAGAAGCCTGAATATGTAGGGCGGGGCTGGAGAGGGAGCAGCGCTGGTGGTGAAGGTCAGTGCAGACAGGGAAAGGGAAGAAGGGAAGAAACACTAGCCCTGGGGGAGGGGCAGGAGCAGGGGGAAGGCCACACCCCTGACATTCAGGGACACAGGGTCTGCCCCAGACTGAGGCTTACCCGAAACAAGTGCGAAGCCTGGCCAACTCCCCCTCCCCTCCCTAACAGCTACAAAGCACGGAGGGACCGGCGAGTGGAATACAGCTGGGAGCTGTTAAGAGCACGAAGACAGGCCCTCTCTGAGATGCTACAGGAAGAAGAAGACCAAATGTGAAGATGGAGAAGGCGGTACAAGAAGCCTCCACAGAGCTGCCCCACACCGACCCAGGCACTGCCAGAGGGGCACGGGAGGTAACCAAGGCAACAACAAAATCTCAACCACAGCTCAACACCAGACCTGAAAAATGAACTCAAACTCCCCACACTGAAGGCCTAGCATGAGACAGGTGTACAAACTTGCCAGGCTTAATAATCATATCCCTCAGTCTACTATCCTACAGGAGATGCGCAGTTTCCCACAAACAATTACAAGATGTAGAAAGGCAAGGAAACCACACACTGCCAGGAGTCCAAGAAGCAACAGAACCAGACTCAGACACGACACAGATGTTGGAACCATCTGATAGGGGATTTAAAATGACAATGATTAAAAGGCTCAAATGGATAATGTGGACAACATGCAGCATCAGACTGGTAACTTCAGCAGAGAGAGGGAAACTTTATAAGAAAGAACCAAGGGAAATACTAAAAATGAGGAACACAGTGACAGAGACAAAGAATGCCTTCAACAAGTCCAACCGTATATGACACAAAACTGAGTCAACAAACAGTGAACTTGCAGACAGGTCAAGGGAAATCGCCCAAGCTGAAACACAAAAAGAAAAAACCTGTAAAAAACAGAACACCTAAAAGCTGTGGAACACTATCAAACAGTTTAATATAGGTATAAGTGGAACCAAAGAAAAAGAGAAATTGGAGAAGATATAAAAACACTGAGGAGGGAAAAAAAAATCATACCACCTAGGCATATAATGCCCACACTGCTGGGGGAAGAGAAGGAAGAAATCTTGAGGGCAGCTAGAGCGAAAAAGGTACATGACATTAGAGAAGAACAAAGATCAGAACAGCAGACTTTGTCAGAAAATGGGCAAACCAGAAGGCAATGCAGTGACATCTCTGAAGTGTGGAAAGAACTCTATACCCAGCCAAAAGATCTTCTAAAACCTGAAGTAATAAAGACTTTCACAAGAAAAGGAGGAATTCCTTGCTAGCACACCTATACTATAAAAAACGATAAAGGAAGTTTTTCATGTAGAAAGAATATGATACCACACAAAAAAATGGTCTATCTACACAGAAGTTAAGAGCACTGGAAATGGAATAAATAAAGGCAAAAAAATTCCTTGTTCTCTCTCTTTTTTTTTTTTTTGCGGTACTCAGGCCTCTCACTGTTGTGGCCTCTCCCGTTGCAGAGCACAGGCTCCGGACGTGCAGGCTCAGTGGCCATGGCTCACGGGCCCAGCCGCTCCGCGGCATGTGGGATCTTCCCAGACCGGGGCACAAACCCGTGTCCCCTGCATTGGCAGGCGGACTCTCAAGCACTGCGCCACCACGGAAGCCCCCTTGTTCTCTTAAAACTTTATATAAACAAAAGGCATACTATCTAAGCAAAGTGTATTGTTTGTTTATTACATGTAAAAGTAAAATGAATGATAGCAGTACAAATGATGGAAGGGAAAAACTGGGAGCATATATTGTTTTAAAGTCTTCACACATGTGAAGCAGTATAATATTATTTGAAGGTGGCCTCCGATCAAGAATGTAAATGCTGGGTCAACCACCAAAACTTTAAAAAGTGGTATAAATAATAAATCAATAGTGAAATAAAAAGGAATCATAGAAAATGTTCAATTAACTCAAGGAAGAAAAAGACAAACAGAAAACAGCTAGCAAGATGACAGATTTAAATCTAACTACATCAATAATCACATTAAATGTGACTGGTCTAAAAGTACCACCTATAGGGCTTCCCTGGTGGTGCAGTGGTTGAGAGTCCGCCTGCCGATGCAGGGGACACGGGTTCATGCCCCGGTCCGG
>NW_006775022.1:677173-691584 GCF_000442215.2 Lipotes vexillifer
AAAAAAAAAAAAAAAATACCACCTGTAAGTTTGGATTGAAAAAGCAAGACTCAGCTATATGTGGTCTGTAAGAAACTCACATTTAAGTTAAAAGACATAGATAGGTCATAAGCAAAAGATGGAAAAAGACATTAACCAAAAAAACCTGAGCAGCTATATTAATATCAAAGATGGACCACACATGTTATATAAGGGGCTCAGTTCTCCAAGATATAACAGTCCTAAATGTGTATATGACTAATAGAGCCTCAAAATACGTGAAACAAAACTGAAAGAATCGAAAGGAGAGACAGATGAATCCACACAACTGTCACTGGAAACTTCAACATGCTTCTCTCAGTAACTGACCGAACAAGTGGACAGAAAGTGTGAATACAGAAGGCCTGAGCAACACGCTGAACCAACTAAACCTAACCGACATTTACACAACACTCCACCAAACAGTAAGCTACTCATAATTTTCAAGTGCACATGGAACACCTGCCAAGGCAAACCATATTCTTGGCCATAAAACAAATCTAAACAACTGTGAAAGAAGAGAAATCATATGCAGTTATGATCTCAGCCCATAGTGCAATTAAAATAAAGCAATCAATAATGGAAAGATATCTGGAAAATCCCAATATTCAGACATTAAGCAGCATGCCTCTAAATAATACATGGATCAAAGAGGACATCTCAGGGGATATAAAAAAATTACTTTGAACTGAATGAAAAGGAAAATATATCAAAATTTGTGAGATACAGCAAAAGCAGTGCTTAGAAGAAAATTTATAGTGGCAAATACTTATATTTAAAAAGAAAAAGGGTCTCAAATCAGTAATTTAGGCTTCCACTTTAAGGAACGAGAAAAAAGGGGCTTCCCTGGTGGCACAGGGGTTGGGAGTCTGCCTGCCAATGCAGGGGACATGGGTTCGTGCCCCGGTCCGGGAAGATTCCACATGCCGCGGAGCGGCTGGGCCGGTGAGCCATGGCCGTGGAGCCTGTGCGTCCGGAGCCTGTGCTCCACAACGGGAGAGGCCACAACAGTGAGAGGCCCGCATACCACAAAAAAAAAAAAAAAAGAAACCAGAAAAAGGGACTTCCCTGGTGGCACAGTGGTTAAGAATCTGCCTGCCAATGCAGGGGACACAGGTTCAAGCCCTGGTCCAGGAAAATCCCACATGCCGTGGAGCAACTAAGCCCGTGCGCCACAACTACTGAGCCCATGCACCTAAAGCCTGTGCTCCGCAACAAGAGAAGCCACCGCATGAGAAGCCCATGCACCGCCATGAAGAGTAGCCCCCGCTCACCACAACTAGAGAAAGCCTGCCCACAGCAACAAAGACCCAACACAGCAATAAATAAATAAATAAAGCAGATTAAACCCAAAATAAACAAAAGCAAGGAAATATAAGTGTAGAAATCGATGACACTGAAAATAAAAAAACAATGGGGGAAGAGAAACCAAACCAAAAGCTAGTTCTTTGAAAAGATCAATAAAATTGGTAAACTTCTAACCAGACCAAAAAAAAAAAAAAGAGAAGATAAAACTAATATCAGGAATGAGAGAAGGGCTATCACTAAAAACTCCTTTAGATATTAAAAGGCTAATAAGGGACTGCTGTGAACCTATATATATATATATATATATATATATATATATATATTTTTTTTTTTTTTTTTTTTTTTTTTTTTTTGCGGTACGAGGGCCTCTCACTGTTGTGGCCTCTCCCGTTGTGGAGCACAGGCTCCGGACACGCAGGCTCAGCGGCCATGGCTCACGGGCCCAGCTGCTCCGTGGCATGTGGGATCTTCCCGCTCCGGGGCACGAACCTGCGTCCCCTGCATCGGCAGGCGGACTCTCAACCACTGTGCCACCAGGGAAGCCCATGTGAACCTATATATTTGACAACAGATGAAACTCAGGAAGAAAAAAAGACAACTTGAATAATATTATATCTATGAAATGAAATTGAACTAATTGTTAAAACCTTTCATAAAGCCAACTCTACGTTAAAATGGTTTCACCAATAAATTCCAATCTCTTTCAAAAAACAGGAGAGGGAACACTTGCCAATTGATTTTATGAGGCCAGCATTGCTCGAATACCAAAACCAGATAAAACCATCACAAGAGAAGTATAGACTAATACCCCTTATGAACAGACACAAAAATTCTCAACAAAATATTAGCAAATGGAATCCAACAATACATAAAAAAAAACAATACACCACAACAAAGTACTAGTTTATCCCAGGGATTCAAAGCTGGTTTAACGTTAAAAAAAAAAAAAAAATCAATGTAATCCACTATATTAACAGGTTAAAGATGGAAAATGATAGAGTCATTTCAATGTATATAGCACAAGCATCTGACAAAAATTTAAAATTCATTCATGATAGCAACTCTCAGCAAACTAGGAATAGAAGGGAACATCCTCAACTTGATCTACAAAAACCTGTAGCTGACGTCACACTTCACAGCAGGAGACAGAATGCTTTCTCCCTGAGGTACTAAGGAACTGAAATCAGGAGAGGAATTAACTATAAGGAGGCAGCAAGAGGGAATTTTTGGATTGATGGAACTGCTCTGTACCATGATTTTGGCAGTAGACATACATATCTATGCATTTGTCAAAGCTTGAAGAACTGTACACCACAAAGGATGAATTTTACTAAATATAAATAAAACATAAAAAGAGACAAAAAATTATCTGTATCCCAATTTTATAAATTGGTAAAATATGCATAGGATAACTGATAAGAATGCATATATTAGGATAAATGATTTTCCTTTTTCTGTTTTTCAAGTTTTGTAATATGGCTGGATTATACTTATACTAAAAAAAAAAAGCAAGGCATATTGTTTATATTATTTTCCTGATCTAGTATTTACTACCAGAATTTCAAATTAAATTAATAATCCCAACATAATAACTCTGGAAAACAACATAATTGTATAAGATGTTATAGGTGTATTTGCTGAGATGCTCACTCTTCTCTTCACTAGTTTCTTGGGTAGAGAGACTTCGATGTTCTGTCACCTACTTTTAATGATGCGCTTGGCCCTGAGTATCTATAGCTCTGACTTCCCATTAAACACAATGCTCAGAAGAGTTACAAGAAACAGTCAAGGTCTTCATTCCAGGTCATTCATCTCTCTCAGGGAAAATATTACAGCCTATAGGGTATTTATCCTTAGGCAGTAAGATTTCTTTGTTTCTATAACCTCAACACGTAGTAGGCCACATGGAGATGATTCTCACTGAATTTAACAAATCATGAAAGAGCACCACTTAAAAAACACAACAAAGAATGGGGCCCATCCTTTTACAGTATCAGTAATGAAAAGTATATAGGTAAGGTGCTTGGAAAGAAATTTCCATAAAATTTACCTTGTTTTCTTTTTAGCTGAAGACAGCAGTTTGATGGACTGAAGAAGAAGGAATGACAAGCGAGATTCAAATATACCCAGGAGTTTTATCACTTCTTCTCGATTGAGACTAGGAGAAGCATCAGCAGCTGGAGGGGTCTCTTCACTCTTAGGCTAGAAACAACAAAAAGTTATTTCACCTAAGCTACCTCACAGTTTCATACTAAAGTGATGGAACCGCCATTTCAATAATCCAGTAAACTTTTAAACCAAAAGCAAAAAAGAACAAACCTGAGATGATTTTTCCCTCGGGGACAGCCTGCTGGCAGCCTCATCACGGCCTCCTCCTCCCTACCCTGAGAACATTCTGATAAGACTAAACCATATTAAAAAAATGTCTCAGACCTAAAAGGCACTTACGTAGAAGAAACTAATCCTGAACAAAAACTTTCCAACGTCAGACGCTCAAGGAGCAAGATGGAAATGGGTACTGTATGGTTTGAGAACCAGAGTTTGGAAATAGGCTGGAGGCCACCAGGACTCAGGGAAGCTTTCAGTAGAAGGCAGCATGAATGTGGGAACGCCTCGCAAACCAGAAAGGCCTTCCCAAGGAGCCTGCTTAAGCCCAATCACCGTTCAGCTGCAGACAGTTTAGTGGAAATTATAAAAGAAGGCACAGACCTTTCTCTTAAAAAAACAAACAGGGCTTCCCTGGTGGCGCAGTGGTTGAGAGTCCACCTGCCGATGCAGGGGACACGGGTTTGTGCCCCAGTCCGGGAAGATCCCACATGCCACAGAGCGGCTAGGCCCATGAGCTGTGGCCGCTGGGCCTGCACATCCCGAGCCTGTGCCCCGCAACGGGAGAGGCCACAACAGTGAGAGGCCTGTGTACCACAAAAAAAAAAAAAAAAAAAAAGGAAAAACTCAATCTTAATAGACTTTATACTCCCAGGGCCTTATTATTAACCAAGGTCTATGTGGTTATTTAAAGAAATAATTTTTTTAAAATAAATTTATTTTATTTTTGGCTGTGTTGGGTCTTCATTGCTGCGTGTGGGCTTTCTCTAGTTGCGGTGAGCGGGGGCTAATCTTCATTGCAGTGCGCGGGCTTCTCATTGTGGTGGCTTCTCTTGTTGTGGAACACAGGCTCCAGGGGCACAGGCCTCAGCAGTTGTGGCACGTGGACTCAGTGGTTGTGGCTTGCGGGCTCTAGAGCTCAGGCTCAGTAGTTGTGGCGCACAGGCTTAGTTGCTCCGCGACATGTGGGATCTTCCCGGGCCAGGGCTCGAACTCGTGTCCCTTGCATTTGGCAGGCAGATTCTTAACCACTGTGCCACCAGGGAAGCCCACAAGAAATAATTTTAAAATATAAAAGATGAACTTGTAAATTTGAGTTTAATAATTCCACCAAGAAAATGTAATAATCACTGTTAACAGGTTTTTATGCAGATCATATGTATTTATGTATCTGTACACACACAATGCATACAGACACATACACGCATCCCATATGCCCACTATACACATCATGTAGCATTTAGTTTAAGACACACAGAAAACAATGATAAATCTTTTTTCCATTTACCTGGTCGAATTCCTCTACAAGCTCCTTTCTGATGAGCTGGAATGCATGCTTAGTTCTCACCATTATATCAAGAGCCCCAGAAAGTGTTTTTAATTTTCCAATATTGCTATTCTGACCTAGAGTGTCAAACACAAAATGATCATTCCTTTAAATATAAATCTAGAAACCCATCCAATGTCAATGTATTAATGAAAATTCCGATTTTCAAATGCTGTGAAGGTAGCTCATGCGAATCCCAAGAAATCTTCTAAATCCAACTTTTGTCTAGTAATTATCCCTAAAGAAAATAGTAGGACTTGACAAGGCAATAAACAATCATTGTTTCCCTGCCTTACTATCTGGTTTTACAGTCACAGTATTAAACATTTTTTAAAAAGGAAATTAAGCATACTTACCATCTTAGCAAATTTGTTCCCAGTATCTACTTTTTTTTTTTTTTTTTTTTTATAAAAACGATGCCTGCTCATTCTAAGGAATTCAAACATGGCAGAAAATTCAAAGATGCAAATTGGAAAAGAAGATCACCCCAGACTGCCCCCAGAAAGAGCTACTATTAATCCTGGGTGACCACCCAAGACATTCAGCTAGGTACTATATACTGGCAAAAAGTTTTAAAAGATGCTTTTAGTAAAAAGTATCTCTAAAAACTGTTCTCAATAGGTAATACACTGTCAAAATGTATAAGGTACAAATGGGCATACACTGAAAGCCACGGAAGTGATAGTGCTGTCAGTTTCTCGTCCATCCTTCCAGAGATACTATACAAAGAGTCATGCATATGTTAAATATTAAATTTATTTTAATTTTATAGAAGAAAACAACTGAAAAGAAACCAATGGAATTGCTGTACTTCAAATAAATGTCTCTTGTTTCTTTACCACACAAGAGGTATTTCTCAAAATATCCCTGTGCAGAAGGGGAGCAGGTGAACAAGACCAAGGAGGGAATTTAGAAAAAATCGCTCAGTGGTGGAGGGCCAGCTTACTCCGCCGTGGGAAATGATAAATGAAGTGCCTTGCTTTCCCCCTCCCTGCCCTCCCACTTCATCGCCACCTTGCTCAGGATCTGCAGCTAAGTCTGTTCTAGAACCACAATCCAAAGCTGCCAGTCTTGGTTCTTCGTTCAAGGGGACTCAGTGAGGCCCACCACTTCTCCATCACTGGTTCTCCACTCCCATCTTGTTCATGATGCTTAAAATCTTTAATTGTCTAAATTAACTTGTCATAATTTTTTTTCAAGTAAGAAATCCTGGGCTATATTTCAGTATATCTACTCATTAAACATAAGCTAATGCATTTCTCTAAGTTTTAAAAAGCATTTCAAAAAATGTCCCTACCCAAAGACATTAACTATGGGCAAATTCAAAAGAAAACAATATTGCTTACATCCAAGAGAGATCCATAGTCTGCCTCACTCTAAGACAATCCAACACTAAGCCAATGCATACAAATCTGAGAAATAAAAAAGTGAGACTTACTGGTCATCTGAAATTCTGCAAATGCTACTCTTTCTAACTGTACTCTAAGTAGTTCACACGGAGCATCTTTCAGAAGCTGAAAAAGCTTTACAGCTTTGCTGTAATGAAGATCTGCTAGCAGCCGGTGCTGCTTCCTAAGATATTCATCACCAACCTAGAACCAAAAATAAAATAAATCCTAAGGCTTTGATTTCACAATAACTACTTAACCAAGTCTCTGGACCACTAAATACTTTTTAGTGTTTTGTTATAAGTCTTAGAGTTTTAGCTCTTACATTTAGGTCTTTAATCCATTTTGTTTATTTTTATATGTTATGTGAGGGAGGAGTCCAACCCTACCCTTCTGCACGTACATGTCCAGTTGTCCCAGCATGATTTGCTGCACAGACAATTCTTCCCCCAGTGAATTGTCTTCGAATTCTCTCAAGCTTGCTTTTGCCGTGAGGATATTAGGCCATCTGGACAAATGTGAATTCAGGTTGGGGGCCCTCTGTGGCAAGGGGAAAAGCCAGCTCAGAGTGGAAAAAACCCTCTCCAGATTCAGCTGGACCTCAAAGGACAGTATTTCCAGGATAAAGGCATCCCAGAAGTAAACCCACACCCAAGGAACGGCAAGATAATTTGTCTTGGTGCTGAGCTAAGAAAGGGAGAACAACAAAACAATAAAAAAATATCCCTGATAAACTATAAGCACAAGACTCCTGGCAGAAGCAAGGCAACCTCTCTGAAGGAGGGCACCTTCAGCTCAGGCCTCAAATTATCCTTAGAAATACATGCATTTGAGCACCAGGATTCAGGTACAAGACTGTTCATCATATTATTGCTAATAGCCTCAAACTAGAACAACCCCAAAGTTCACTAATCATAGAATGGATAAATAAACTGTGATATATTCATTTAATGAATACTATTGAGCTGAGAAAATGAACAGCTACGTGTATCAACCTGGAAGAATCTCCAAAACATGATGTTAACTAAAAAGCAATAAGCCACAGAAGAATATGTACAGCATGACTTGTTCTATATAGCTCACAACCAGGTAAAATGTAAACATGCTGTTTAAGTGGTAAAACACAGAAAAAGTACAAACATAATAGAAAATCTGGGACAGTAGTTAATCTAGGTGGTAAAAGACAGAAAAGGTACAGACATAATAGAAAATCAGGGACAGTAGTTAATGTGGGTTGGTACTGAGAGAGACTCAACAGGGAGGGGTACACAGGGGATCCCTGAATGAGTCTTCCATTTCTTAACCTCAAGGTGAGGTACACAGGGGTTTCCTGTTATTCTTTAAACTGTATAAATGCTTCACATACATTTTCTATGTGCTTTTATATGCATGCTCTATTTCAAAATAAAATTTTTTTAAAATGAGCAAGGCATACTTTAAAATTGACATAGAACCGTTACTACAAAGCCTAACTACATTTTTAAAAAATCTAAATAATACACCCAGGCAAACACATAATTTTGCAAACTAAGACCCAATTATAATAAAAAAATACATAGCATAGGAGAGAGGGGAAAAATACCCACAGTCCAGGTTTTTCTCAAATGGCTAAAAGAATAGATGGCATTTTAAATGTCTACAGAAATGTAAGAAAAGCACCAGAACACTTTTAAATGGACTTGGCACTTAACTTGAATCAAAATGGCAATACCTGATTCCTCAGACAACTGTGGTACATGGACGCCAGCCTGTGATGGATGGTTGCAGCTCGGTACTGACAAAGTGGCTGTCGAGCAGACACCAAGTCCACGTCACAGTATTTCAGGGACTTCATCATAGCCTCACTGACTTCTTTTTCAATCTGTGTATTTTTTTTAAGAGGGAGGAAAAAAATGACAATCCCGTAATCTTACGTAAGAATTTTAAAAACATTTAAATACTGCTTGTCAAGGAAAAGACTATTAACAGATGCTCAATATGTGTCAAACAAAGGAATAAGTAAGGTTAAGACTTCTTTATAATCCAGCAAATATTACCTGCTCTTGAGCTTTTCTAGATAACGGAGCATAATCTTGCTGTAGAGTTGCCATAGTAAAATAAGTAGTGGACAATTCCCAATTCACTGAGTCCCAAACAGCTGGGTGTGTGTCTCGCGTTCCCAAGGATCTTAGAGCTTTCAAGTAGTAATCAACAGCCTGCAAGGGAGGAAAAAGGACCATTGTGACTCAGTTTAAATATACACCATAAAGTAAAACATGCCTCACAATCACCCCAACATTAATTTGAGAGAATTTATAAAAGACCAATATCATGAGGAAAGGAAAAAAGTAAATCAGTGACACAATTTCAATGAAGAAAGTGATTTAAAGTGGACTGCATGTTGCCCACATTTCCTCTCGAGTCTATCATCAGCCCATCTGAGTGTCTTATGACTCATGTGAAGCATAAGGATGCATTTTTTTCATTTGTTTTCCTTTCTTTCTAAATGAGAATTACAGCTTATATAACTAGCAAACTAGAAAAAATAATCTGACAAGTCTATGGATAAAAAATTTGCTGGGTTTGATTGTATAAAGAAGCAACCCTTCCCACCTCTGTCACCACCATGCTGAAATACACGGTCATTGTTATGTAATCAAACAAAATCACACTGAATCCCATCACCCAGCAATAATTTCTACATTTCTGGTGTGTACTTATCCACTTTTTCTGTGTATATGTAGGCTTAAAGAAAAACAAGGTCACTTTTTTTTTTAAGTTCTCTATGCAATGAACGTTGCTCACTAATGTAATTTAAACAGCTTCAAAGTTCTCAACTAAATGAGTGTTCTTGTACCTCCCCCAACAGTGGATATTACCATTTGCCAAAAACTGTTCACAATTTGATTAAAAAAACTTGATTTTTAAATTTCATAAAAGTTTAATTTTGAAATTTTTCTTACATATTAACCATTTACTTTTTTTTTTTTTTTTTTTTTTTTACACGTATGACTTTTTTGTTCAAGATTATTTGTTCTTCTATTGGGGCAGTTTATTTTCAATGATTCTTAATTGTTCTTTATATATTAAGGATTTATTAACCTCTGATCTGTCATGTGTGCTCTAAGTATTTTCCCTGGATTGTGGACTGCTTTTCAATTTTGCTTTCTGTTGTGCATTTAAAAAACAATTTTTATGCATTTGAATTTATCCATCTCTTATGTCGCAATTTTTGCTCTTTGTGTTATGCTGCAAAAGTCCTTTCCCGTCCTATCAGAGAACCATCTACCTCTATTTTCCTCTGGGACTTCCAGAATTTCACTTCTCTGTGTCGATCTTTAATCCATCTGACGTGCTCTCACTACACCGATGTAATTTACTGAACAATTATCCTTCCCTACCAATTCAACCTGTCATCTTCACTACTAAATTCTCAGTATTCTTCCAGTTTCTAAGTGTTTTAATGATCTGTCTAGTCCTGTGCCATCACCACAGTTGTTAATTATTTTAGTTTTATAACCTTTTAGTGGAGCTGTGGCAAAGTGTAAAGGACAATCAGGTGTGAATAGATGAGGTGCAACATGTAAGCAAGTTACCTTATTGTAATACAAGCCTTCTTCTGGAGAAAATTCACGTTTAAATTCATCACCTGCACCACAGTGCGCCTGTGCACAAATTCGCATGAGTCGTCCCGTGTTACATAATAAAAGGGCAGCATTTGTGGCATCATCAATTGACTCAAAGTTGTGAATTCCCTTTTCAAAACAAGAAAAGCTTTTTTTCCACAACTGCTGCTCTGCAGTAGACACAGTTTTGCTCACTTCACAAAAAAAGAAAGAAAACAATTGTGTAAGCAGATATCAGCGTAAACCCACCAGTGTCTCTTGATGAGATGATGAGAGCGTGGCAGTGACAGGATGTCTAGTGGATCACCAGCCACCTGGACCCACTGCAGCGCACTATTCTCATCACACCTGTGTCCCCCCCGCCCTAAATTCATGTTGAGGCCCTAACCACAAATGTGACTAAGGTCTCATTTATGAGGTCATAAGGTGGGACCCTGATCCAAAATGACTGGTGTTCTCATAAGAGAGAGAGACGTCAGGAACACACACACAGAAAAGACCAGGTGAGGACACAGCAAAAAAGTGGCCACCTGCAAGCCAAGAAGAGAAGTCTCAGAGAAATCCAACCTTGGACTTCCAGCTCCACATTGTGAGAAATAAATTTCTGTTGTTGAAACCACCTAGTCTATGGCAGCCGGGCAGACTGACACAACACTCGGAGTCCTCTTCTCTATTAACCAGATGATATTAAAGCAGGCAAATAAAAACATCGAGCAAAGCACTATTTTATAAAGATTCAAAAGACATGGTCCCATGAATTTCAAGAGGCACAGTCTGTGTCTTCTCTAATTCTCCTAGGTTTCTGACAACCACTTTTCATACACCTTCACCAACTTCCTCCTCCAGAGGCATCTTAAAAGCACAGGTTCTTATATCTCAATTTTAAAAATGTATTATATACGTATAAATAACAACAACAAAAAAGCACAGGTTCTCCCACCGGCAATGACCTCTGTATCCCTGTGCCGAGTACAGCTCACAGATCGACAGGCACACAATAACTTATTCAACCTACCTGCTGTCCTCAGTTTTATCTCGGCCCTTTGGGTTTCCCATGCTGTGTGTACAGCCTCTACAGTTTCACCCATTCTCATGGCTTCAACTATCACCCCTATGTAAATGGTTCCCAGTCTATGCCTTGCTAACCCAAAGAGCTCTAAGCACACATTTCTGACTGACTACTAAATCATACCATTCACGTACATGTCCACTGGCTTCTCAAACTCAACATGCGCGCAGATGAATCCATCCCCCTCTGCCTGAATCACTGAAGACCACTCGCTGCTCCTCTAAACACCCACTGGACACTGTATCTTTGGCTCCTTCCTAACGCTGCCTACTCCGGTCGAAACATCCCACCTTTCCCACACCTGCCTGCTGCAAAATCATATCATCTGCCCAAACGACACCTTCTTCCCACAAGCCTTCCAAGAACGCCACGACTTCAAGGAACGTCTCCTTTCCCCACTCCTCTACTGTACGGCATTTGTATTTATAGCATTTTTCAGAGATTTGTATTCATATCTGGCTTCCCAGCTCGGAGAACTATGTCTTAGCCAATTACGTATCCAATATAGAGCCTAGCACATGCCTGACTGTCCAACTCACTTCTGAAGTGATCAGATGGAGGATGGAGGACAGTGAAATGATGACTCCTAAGGGGAAATAATGTCTCTTCCTACTTTTATTCCTTGAGAATTTAATAATAAAAGATTCTTTAATAGTGCACCCCTTTATGACATAAAATCAAATGCCACAGTTCTTGGCTTGAACCATGTAAAATCAGCATGATTTTCTAAGAGAACGGGCAATAAAGACAGGACCCCAGAGACGTACTCACCTACTCTCTCACTCTGTAATGCGGCAGCCTGATTCATGTAAAAGACACCGATTTCATTTCTAATGTTACCCATTCTCTTCAATACTTGTATATACTGTTCTGGATTTTGACTTTTTAAGTCACTGAACTGCAAGATTTCATTAGCAGCCTCATAACATTTACAACTAACTGAAAGTTGACTTTCTAAGTCCGTAGACAAATCAGTTGCCCATGCAAATCCTTAAAAGAAAAAAAAGGAAACATCACCATGAGTCATATGAACCCTTCTTCCTTAGTATCTAAGTAATCTAATACTTTTAAGACAAAATAACATATAGTAAAATTATGCTTATACCATAATATGCAATATAGTATAAACATAGTAAGATTCAATTAATACAACTAAAATTTTAAATTTCAAAAGAAAAGATCTCTGAATTTATTTAAAAAACTATATTTTCTTGGGACATTAATGTTGGATTAAAAGAAATATTTTCCTGCCTAAAAACAACTCCCAAGACCCAGATTTTACCAGGTCCACTGCTTATCGGTACAGACCTAAAGTTGTCCACTGATACAAGGTAAACCATTTTTTTCCTTTTTAATTACTGGAAACAGTTCTTGAAATAAAAGTTCGGATTGCTACAGAGGCTAGTTATGTACATTAGAGTTTGCCAATGTAAGTTTATGTCACTGAAGAAGCTGACAGATAAGCTCTCAAAGACTTAAACGTGCCCTCTAGTGGAGACTGGAGTAAACTCAGGTGCAGGGCCCAAAAATTCAAGGGAGAAAAAGGGTAGTACTCCTGCTGATAACTTTCAAGGAGCACATCACTCTTACAAAGAAGTAACTTATATGAAATTAACATGATGGGAATGGCAAAAACAAACTTAAGGATTTTATCACCATGTCTATTAAAATAAAATGATTATTTGAGAAACTCAGAAGGGGAGAAGGGGAGAAAGAGGGCAAAAAAACCCCACAATAATACATTTCCTCCCCCAGTATACCTCTCTAGATGTTAACAGTCCAAAGTTTTTGGGATGTGGATATAAAGTGATATAAACGATTTAAGAGCATAATAAAACAACTCCATACATTACAAAAGCACCTAATGTCTCACTTACTGCCCTAATTGCAAGGTGCTTATATATAACTGTACAGAGCTAAGAGGGATGCTGCTCTGCAGACTAAATTCTCCTATCTTCCAGGTTTAAAATGTGACAACTCCAAAACAGACAGCTGTGAACTACATTTAAAAAATAATGATCACTGGGGCTTCCCTGGTGGCACAGTGGTTGAGAGTTCGCCTGCCGAGGCAGGGGACACGGGTTCGTGCCCCGGTCCGGGAAGATCCCACATGCCGCGGAGTGGCTGGACCTGTGAGCCATGGCCACTGAGCCTGCGCATCCGGACCCTGTGCTCCGCAATGGGAGAGGCCACAGCAGTGAGAGGCCCGCGTACCGCAAAAAAAATAAATAAATAAAAAAAAAAATAATGATCACTGTATCTTAGCCCTCAGGAACCATTCAAAAGGTGAACCATTCAAAAAGTAATTCATCCACTTTTACCAACTGTTACTCCTTTTCAAAAGAAAATCATGGCTTGGTTAGTTGACTAAAGGGTTTCCCAGAAAAACCTTACAAAGAGAGAAGTGTAAAAAGTCAATACGATTGTCTCCAGAGACTATTTTTTTTTTTTTTTTTTTTTTTTTTGGAGCACAGGCTCCGGACGCGCAGGCTCAGTGGCCATGGCTCACGGGCCCAGCCGCTCCGCGGCATGTGGGATCCTCCCGAAACGGGGCACGAACCCGCGTCTCCTGCATTGGCAGGCGGACTCTCAAGCACTGTGCCACCAGGGAAGCCCTCCAGAGACTATTTTTTAATTAGTTCTAGTTGTATAATTACTAATTATAAAATACTTCAAAACCGCTTTATACACAAATACACAGGATCATGTTCAATTTAACATTAAGAAATGAAACAAAACAGCAATACCGAAACACTAACATTTCTGGCATTTTTCTGAATCAAACGATGAGTCTCACTGGCATACCTTGACAACTGGACTCCCTGTGGAGGCTGTGTAATATTTCCTGGTCTTCTTTTGTTTGGTAATTAAACTCTTCAAGGTGTGCCGCTCTATTATTTGCATTCTGGGCCAGCATTAGTTGGATATCACCACAGAGTGTTAAATATTGAGAAAGAAATAGCAGCACTTCAGAAAGCATATTGGTGCAGAGGCAGCAATAAGTATCTATGTGGAAAGGGTAGGAAGGAGAAAAAACACAGCACATTAAAAATGAAGGAATACAGTAAAAATTAAGAAAATCTGTTACCAGCTGAAAGCTTTGTACCACTGTATCTAAGTTTATTTTATGTCAGATATCACATATGACTTCATGTATTTCAAAATGAAGCGATGTTAAACCAGAGTGGAAAATACTAGGAAACATATACAAGATTAGAAAAAAAAATTTTTAATTTAAAACAGAAATAGGATTAAAATTTCATTGATTCAGATGCCTTCTCCGTTCTCTCCTCCCAATGCCTATTAAATATTTTCATTTATAGTAACTTACCATGGCTCTGCAAAGCTAATTTAATGTATCGTAACGCTCT
>NW_006775022.1:691594-704667 GCF_000442215.2 Lipotes vexillifer
CATATTTTTGAAGACTCATGGCAGCATCAGACAAAACATAATAGGCCTTTGATGACTTGAGAATCAGCTGGAGTTTCATTTTATGTTGCCAAGAACCAGGGATCATTCCAGACTGACTGGAATAATTACCCTTCTGAAGGGAGCCCACTACGACATGAAGGAAAAAAAAAGAAGCACATTTTATTTGAATATAAGTCTCACTGTAAAAAAGGTTTTGCTTCTTGATAAAAACACTCCAGGCCTAGGTACTATTAATAGCTACAACAAAACTGGTAAGTACTGTATTTTACTACTTAAATGCAATGAAGCAGAATAGCAGCGTTTTGACATTCTCACTTGGGATTTCCGAAGGCCCGCTTCTCCGCAGCTGTCAACTCTGTCACTCTTTCAGGGTCAGTAACATAGCTAAGCTCATGACTGACATCTACGTCCTTTCTCTAGTCTATGCGTTGACCTGCCAAAAAGTTCACCTTCCTAAAGCACAGCTTTAATCACAGTGGAACTTCTGTTCTAAAACATTAAAATGACTTCTCACCACTCATTCAATCACGTCTCAGCATCTTAGCCCACTTCCTAAGCTCCATTTTGTTTAGTCTTACCTCCTTGTACTCCACGCCTACTCTCCACCAACCAAAATCAAGGTGCAGCTTGTTGCCTACATAGACCCTGTTTTTCCTGTATCCCATCTGGGTTTACTGCTTCCTCCACCAGGAATACTTTCTAAAGTCCAGCCCATTACTACCCTCTTCAGCCAACAAATGACCACTTCAGTGCCAAGCACCGTGCTAGGCACCAGAAACAGTGACATGAAGTTATATGGCCTCTGTCCTTGAAGACCCCACAGACCAAGGGTGGAGATGGGCCAATAACATAAACCACAACAAAATATATTAAGTGCAATGACAGAGAGAAGAGCAAAATGCTGTGGGAACCCATCCCCCATCATCTCCCAGCTTCAAGATGTCTCATTTTATTTTTTTAAAGATGCCTCATTTTTTGATCAGCTTCAACACTTGAGTCTTTCAAAGCAATGAAAAGTACTTAGTCTCTTATGGTTTTATCTGTGCATGTATTTCTTTTTCCTCTGCTACTGTTATGCATTTTCTATGTGCGAGGCGTTGTGAGAAAACCAAAAATGAACAAGATGAAGTTCTGCTCACAAGTGTGTGTTCGTGTGTGTGTGTGTGTGTGTGTGTGTGTGTAAAACCATTAGACACAGCTGATGACGACTGAGGCAGGCTTCAGTTAAGTGCTCACAGGACAGAGTGGGGAAGGAACCAAGTAATTCTGGGGATAGAGGTGAGGATGGAGACCTTAAACAAGAGCAGGATTTTCAGCAGCTGAGATGGGGAGGAAGGAGGAGACAGAAAAAGCATTTCAGAGAAGAGAACACCATGAAGGAAGCAGAGAGACAGGGGTCTCGAGTGCTGGTGTGGTCCTCCTCATTGTGGGTAGACTCAGGCTGGCACATAGGAAGCACTACATAAATGCTGGGGAAATGAATCCTGCAACGCACGCTGCCCCCCGCCTCCTTATGTTCATGAAGGGAAGAAAAGACCTTTTAGAAAGCACTTGATACTATTTTAAACATACAGGCTTTCAAAACGCTTTTTAAAATAACTGAAACTGATTTAAAAAAACAAAGGGAGGGGGATATGGTTGGAAAAAGAAATACAACTTAGATTAAAATAAATGAGAAATTCAGGACTTTGACTTCAAAGTCCACATGTTCCTCATGAAGTGATGTTCTTGAGGAACAAATCAGACCCTTTATAAGTGACTCTTGCAGCTTATCCAAGTGCCGTGAGGAGACAACGGCTACCACTCCTAAGGTGCTCATTATGTTCACTGTTCTAAGCACGTTACATACATTAACTCACTGAATCCGTGTAACAGCCCTTTAAAGTAGGGACTATTACTGTCTCT
The DNA here is from genome assembly GCF_000442215.2 of Lipotes vexillifer. Lineage (NCBI taxonomy): Eukaryota > Metazoa > Chordata > Mammalia > Artiodactyla > Lipotidae > Lipotes > Lipotes vexillifer. Next base: position 693,521 of record NW_006775022.1, read on the forward strand.
ACTTTGAGAGAGAAAACAAGGCTCAAAAAAGTCAAACAACCTGCCCTAGTGAAGCCGAGATCTGAAGCTGTGCGGTTTGGTTCCTAAGTCCTCGTGCTTAAACCCCTGACTGCAACTACTGAAGTGGGGCTTTCTCAGGAGAACCCCACCGCGCTGAAGGCATTAGTTCCTCACAGCAGGTAACAGGAGGAAGCAGGTTCCTTATATTCTTCTTAGAACTATCTATAAAGGATTGAAATTATCCTGTTTTATTTTATATTTCAAATGAAAGGATATGTTCCCCTACTTTCCATTCACATGATATCCTTTTTCTGAATTCCTTTCAATGAATGCCTTAATTGACCTAAGTCTGCTGCTGAAAAGGCCTACTATATTATTCCGCTGAAAAGGCCTTATTTGCACTTCAATTCAACTTACTTTTGTCCAAAAACAAGGCCATCTGCTTCTCCAGACCCTCAGGACCCCCCCTTGTGGATTCATCTTCATATTTTAGTGGGATAGGGGTGTTGGGGTCAGCGGCAGGGAGGTCACTTTCTTTTTTGATGCTGCTGTCCACAGATTTTAAACCCTTTAAAAGAAGAGAAACATTTACTATACATGTCACTGAACACCAACTGGAAACTAAATATAAGGCAATATCTGGACTACTAGATACATTTAGGAGAATTTAAATTTTGAAAACAGACTTTTAAAAACTACTATATTTGACCTGAAAATTAGGAGACATTAATTTTCAACTAATGCTTAAAGGGGGGGGAAATCACAGTAGAATATCGTTCAGAATAACATGTAGGCACCAATAAACAAACACTATTTGGATATCAAGTACAAGTTTTACTGAAACGGTGCAGTCTACACTGAAACTTACCTCCAGAACGTAGCTAAGCACAAGTCTACAGCGCTCTTCTGTGTCATGGCAAACTGGAAATGCACAACTGGGCTTCAGAAACAAACATTTAAAATTATTAGTATGCACTGATATGACAAATTCCATCTCCTGGGAATTACTAAAACTCTACAAGTCAATAATTTTGAAATTTTCTGTATATTTAGCTTAGTGAGGTATCTGACATTTTAAGGCTAATGCACTGTTTAATTGCAGAGTAAACTGATATAAGCATCAACAAAAATCATGCTTAAAAAGATCTTCCAGCATACATGTTGCTTTAAGTACTTAAAATTCAAAAAAATGATTCTATTACAACAAAAAAAGCAAGAATGAGAGTAGTAATGTTTTAAATAAATGTGTACCTAATCCGATGGGTGAGCTTGACTCCTAATCAGCACTAGTTCTTGGTAACACACAGTTAACAATATCATCAATTTAGCAATAAGTTAACAAGTATTGCCAATGGTCTCACTGTATAATTTATATACTTAATTAGACGGAGAACCAGTTAACAGCCTCCATCTACTAAGTGATATCATGTGTAAGAGCTTCTGTGAGGCATTCCATTTGGTGAATTTTATGAGGCTGGAATTACCATTCTCGTTATACAGAGAAGTAAACACAGATGTTAAGTAATGTGTTCAAGCACTCAGTGAGCGAGTGCTGAGGCTGGGGCTCTGGAGCCATGCTGTCTGTACTTCAAAAAGTACTGAGATAAGGCAAAGCTACCACGAAAGACATGTTTATATGAATACTATGTATTTCTGAGTGCTTTCAATATTGATAGAAAGTGCTGTCTCTGTTAAAAAAAAAAAAAATCTGTAAGCATACCATTCTCCAAATGTAATCGCATTCTGTTACAATGCAGTTTCCCAAATACAGGTACCTTTTACAATCAATGTTTTTGTTTATAATCAGAAACATTTTTTTTTACTGTACTGTGGGGTTCAAGCTGCAAGTGCACTAAAATTCAGAAAGACGGTTTATGAGAGAAAGAAAAAAAGGCAGTGGGGCTAAGGTAAATGAGAGGAGAAATGAAGGAAGAGAAGGTCAGAAGGACAGGCAATGTTTTGGGGTGACACAGAGGTGTCCTCTAAAAACCTATCTGGATATAAAATTTCCACCTGAAAGTTAAACTCAGAGCTTAAATTAAGAGATTAAATATGACAGGAAATTAATTATAATTTAGAAAAATGAAACATAATTACACTGTCTAGAAAAAGATGGATGGTATGACAGTCAACACAATCGACACCAACAGAAACCAAAAGGGCAGGAAGCTCTTAGGGTCTTTCAGGCTGTGAACAGAGAAGAGACAGGTCCAATCCAGCTGACATGGCCACAGTCACTGAAAAGCACTGTCCTGTAGCACAGGGACAATGTGCCAGTCCTCTCCACATATGGATCAATAATGAGCCACCCATGTGCTCTGATTCTACGTGCACCAAGCAACCTATACATCCAGTCTCCCAGCAACACAGCAACCGGGAAGAAGTACCATGGTGAGCAGCCAGGGCTGCACACTGGTCACTGGAAAGGAAAATCTCCCACATAAAAATTAACATATTGATGCGGTTTACACATCAGCCCACCATAGGTCTGCATGTGCATCCGTTACCCTGGGACAACTATAAAACCAAGTTTCAGAATTCATAGAGCTAATGATTATTAGACCCTAGACCATAAAAGATTTACTGAAGTAATGCCATCTTTTGAGATGCTAACTATATTCAATTAACAATTGTTTGTTTTTCCATTGATGAAATTTTAATACAAATTTCAATATGCTTACTCTGATTTGATGAATGGATTTGTATTTTTCTGGAACTGACAATTCTCCAACAGACTTAATTATAGCTACTGCTTTGTTATCATCTGATGGATCAGAACAGGTGCCATAGGATCCGTTTTCATCGCTGTCCGGCATCTCCTCCTCCTCTTCGCTATAACTTTCATCAGAATTCTCATTTAATGGAGATTCTGAACTTCCTTCTTTTTTAGGTTCATCCAATTGGAAGAGTTCTGAAAGCATGTAATTGGCTGAAGCAATAATCTTATAAAAAGAAAAAAAATATAAGTAACTCATCAAAATTGAGCATTCTAAAGTGGAATGAATTTTACTACTGTACTAACAAATTTTAGGAGACCTGCAGACAGGCTGTTTCCACCACAGACTGTTAATACACACTGAAATGTTCCTGTTTCAAAGTACCAATACTCTGAATGTACTCTGTAAAATCCTCATGGGTTGATATGTTTATTTCCTAAAATTATTCCATTCCCAGCCCTCTCTCTTAAGAAAAAGTGGCAAATGTATTTCACTGGAGACAAGTTTTCATGTATAAAGTGTCATAACTAAAATTTTAGCAACACATCACTCTGTATCAACCAAGAAACCAGAATTTCTCTTTACAAGCTATGAACTAATTAGTTTATCTTTAATAGGCAACTAATATTTACTATACAACCTATGGTTCCAGGGGAAAAACCTCCACTAGCTTAATGAGGGAAAAGTCCAGAAAATCTGGTTTCTCTTAAAATTAGCATTTATATATTAGCATTTATTCTACTCTACTGTTTAAGTAATTCTTAGTCTCAGACATGCAATAGTCTTAACACTACTTTTAACTTATTAACCACCATCACCTTAATCAGCAATTAGATATTTAAGCCAGAAATTGCTTTGCCATTTTTCTTCAAAAACAGTTTAGCTTGGTTTGGTCTCTAGGATAATCTTTATCTCCAAACTGCACATGGCCACAATTAAAAGGAACTTGGATCTTTAAAAAAAAAAAAATCACAGATACTACATATCTTTTCTGATTTAAAGAGGACACAACTATCCTTACACTGAAACATACAGTTGTCAAATTCAGACACCTGAGGGTAATAAGGGTGGTGTAAAACCATGAGCACAGAACTGAGATTGTTTTAAGAGATGCTTTTATATACTGAGGCACAGGATGTGGACCTTATTCATACTGACATTCATGTAAATGGATCTTTCAAGAGACTATAGTTTTCCACCTTTTAACAGTGATAACACAAAGGAAAAACAGCACTACTTTATTAAAATTGTGTGAATTGTAAATTTATAGAACAGTGCTATCCAAGAGAAATGTGAGCCAGACACAAAATTTAAAATTTTCTAGTGGCTACATTAAAAGAAGTAAAAACTGGTTGAAATCAATTTTTTCTTTTCTTTTTTTTTGCAGTACACGGGCCTCACTGTTGTGGCCTCTCCCGTTGCGGAGCACAGGATCCGGATGCGCAGGCTCAGCGGCCATGGCTCACGGGCCCAGCCGCTCCGCGGCATGTGGGATCTTCCCGGACCAGGGCACGAACCCGCATCGGCAGGCGGACTCTCAACCACTGCACCACCAGGGAAGCCCGAAACCAATTTTTAATATTACACTTAATTCAATAAACAAAATATTTCATCATGTAATGTGTACACACATGCGCACACACACTCTTCAAGATTCAGTGTGTATTTTACATTGAAAGCACATCTCGATTCAGATGAAGCACATTTTAGTGCTCAAGAGCCACACGGGGTACCTGGCTACCAAACTGGATCCACTGGGCACTTGCAGGCTATGAATTAGGCGGCTTTAATGTCTAGGCAACAATTCTCTAACAGAATGCCAGAATTCTTTTAGAGAGCATATGTTAATCTTACTTGAGGATGCCTGCTTTTGTCCAGCAATTTAACACAATTCAGAAGCAGGGTTCTAATAGTCCCATAGTGTTTCTTATTTTGATTCTTCTTCATCATCATGTTGCAAGCAACCCTAAAAGAAGTTCATATCAAATTTACTCACCATTCATCATTCTCTACAAGACTCAAGTCTAGGCACGCTCTTCTTTCCTTCCAGCGGAATAAGGGCCATAAGAAACAACTAAATATTGTGTTTTATATACCTGCCCTCCCCCTTCCCCATTTATTTTGGAACAGTATATAGGTGTATATATATATACATACTTACACTTTTTTTAAACTATGAAAATCTAAAAGGTATTTAAAACCTTGGTGTAGATAATGTGGCTATACACTTAAAAATTGTAAGTAAGGCTAATTCTTCATCTTAACTTCTTAAAGCACTCACTTATATAAGAGAATAGCCACTGGCATTGTGAATGGATTTTGGTATTTGTCTTCAGTTTCTTCACAAAGAGTAGTGAGATCATAGAGCTTCACTATATCACTGCCACTTGCTGGGAAAAAACAAAAAAACCAAAAAAACCAAATAAACCTCACTTTACAGTTGCCACTCAAATCAATTACTATTCATTCAAGAATTAGCTTACCTTTAAATAGCCAATAAGTATGTCCTTCTTTGGTACAATTAGATTTCAAAAATGATAAAATATTCTGTGCAATATCTTTTATGACTTTAGTAGAAAAATTAGAGTTTTCCAAATTGGGAATCTCTTCTGTCTTTATCATTTCATACTTCTGTAAAACAGATAGAAGATAGTTTAAGAGAAAACCTACACGGCAACACTTCTCTTATGAAAAAGCGACCAAACATACAAATCCTGCAACTAGAGACCTACGCAGCATGAGAGTTTAAGGCACCGGTTTTGGGTCTTTTTTCTGCCCTGATAATCCAAAGAAATCTGACCCATCCCTGCCAGCAATGTGGTGGTTTACCACAGGAATAATTCTCAAGGGGGAGTCATCACCAGATTTGAACCACACACTTAGGCAGGATCTCATTTCTGTCCTAACCATGGAACAAGTCACGCTGTACACTTCCTTCTATTCTACCCTAATGGTTTTCCACTGGGAAGGTGGTAAATGAAGGCAGACTTCGCCCAGTAAACTTTCTCAAAATATGTATTTCTGGCTTTTTCTTTCCCCTGACACTATAGTCATCTGGACAGTGTCTCCAGTATATCCTCTTTTCCCCTTGAGCTATGGAGTCTATTCCTTTACAGAAATGGAGCATGGCGCGTGGAGGCAACAGTAAGAGTAAAGGCTGCAAGGCTATTACTATCACGATTTTTTTTTTTTCGGTATGCAGGCCTCTCACTGCTGTGGCCTCTCCCATTGCGGAGCACAGGCTCCAGATGCGCAGGCTCAGCAGCCATGGCTCACGGGCCTAGCCGCTCCGCGGCATGTGGGATCTTCCCCGACCGGGGCACAAACCAGTGTCCCCTGCATCGGCAGGTGGACTATCAACCACTGCGCCACCAGGGAAGCCCACTATCACGATTTTTAAAGCGCCTCCGTAGCTTTAGCTTGTCTTCTGCTTACACTTCCCTAAAGGCCACTTACCGTATTTTCTGAAGTACTCTAAGACTAGAAACTACAAATCAGTTGGAAAATAGACCAGATCAAAACAGAAGTGATCTCACCCTTCTCCGATCATCCAGACTCCTGTGTGTACTACACTTTGAATCCTTCACCCACTGTCTCCAATTTTTCTCTTTGCACATTCTTATTTCCCATTAGGTTAAACCGTTCTGAGTAGTGACCAAACCTTATTGTTTTTCCTCCAACATTTCTGATGGGGACAAAGTCCCTCATAAATAGAATATGCTCAATAACAATTTGCTATATAAACTATTTACTTTTATGCAATGCTGGGGCCTTCCTTAAAACTTTGCATAAACTGAGTAGCTATTTGTATACTGAATAAACACCTCCACTGTTAGGACACTTTCAGGTAATAACTGTGGATGCCTGGCATTAAAATTACAGTTCTCTGGCTACAAATATAGATTTTAGTACTGTATTATGACCTGCCCACAAATTACCTGTAAAATTAGACTCCTATAACATCTAGAATTCTGGTATCACCAACTCAAACGTGAAAACACTCAAATTTGAGTTTATCCATAGCTATCTTCCTTGCCAAAATACACCTTAGTATTTAACAGTCTTAAAAACTTCAGTGAGGTACTTTCTGCTCCAATCTGTATTTGAGAGATTATTTTAAAAGTCACACTGTATCTATCTTACCTGTACAATTCCATTTACATGAAAACACATGACAAGCTCTGGTACATTGCATATCAAGTTGTCCAACCAATAGTCGATTCCAGTTAGCACATTAATTGGTTTGTTGTTATCCCTAAAAATACACATTTCTAGTGTTATTTGATTTAATTAAGCTGTTCCATAATCAATCATCTGAGACTTATTTCCCCCATTAAAATATTTTAATCTATTCTCCCTAGTTGGAGAATGCTATTTATGCTTTCTATTCTGATGAGACACGCACATGTAGCTTATGTGGTGTGTTGTACTTAACATCCTTCCACAAGCTTTTCTTGGACTTCTAATGGGTGTCCATCAGAGTTTACAGTAAGAATAGGAGGAACTATGACAGCGGATGACTGGGAGCCTACTGCACGCTCTTCACACAACCTGAAGTGAAAGACTGACCAGCATGCATCATAGTGCCCAAGTCAGAATTCACTGGACTAGTATGAACACATACACCTGGAACACTAAAAAAAATGCTCACAATTAGTTAACAGAAAGCTGGTAGACCATCTCCTTGACTAGTTAAATAAACTACATTATATTCTCACAAGTTGTAGATTCAGACTTAAGACTAGGTCAGCACAGCAGATCTCTGACTCCACTCACTGAGGACTAGAATGAAAAGCCAGCCAGAGGGCTTTCAGCATTTGCTGAAACACTCCTTCCTCACTGCAGCCATTTCAATTGGTGGGGCAAGAAGAGAAGTGAAAAAAACTAGAAAAGGAAATGATGCTGGAATGGAGAGGTGAAAGCAGATGGCAGGCTGATTCTAAAGGGACACAAGCCTGGTTACCTGAGGCGTAGGCTGACTGCTGGATATCTGCCTCCTCCAAATATAGGCATGTTGGAGCCAACTAGCATATGTATGTCTTCAAACGTCCATAAAATATTCCGAGCAAAATCATTTTTAAGACCCTGTGATTTAAGATCAAATAGAAAGATTATATAATAAACAAGAGATCAATAATCTCCCCCCATGATCCACAGAAAGACTAGAAAAAGGAAAAGACAGGGAGACAAGGTAAATTAAAGCCACAGAGCTATAAGATCACAGAGATGCTTAGAAAGAGATTCAGGATCAAGTGGATTTCTTCCCCTATGAATCCAATTTAGACTAGTTTTTAAATGACGAAGTAGACTGGGGATTAGGTGTCTCACCTTGGACACCACGAAAAGCATACCTGACTGTTCTCCCCGTCATTGAATAAAGTAGTCAGGTTTTGTTCTTTAGGTGCTGAGGCCACATGCCCCACTATGTATGAGGGTTCAAGAGGCTCACCTCCCTGTGAAAAGTGCAAGGATAAGGAGTGATTCTGCTGCCGTAATTACTTTAAAATGGCCTACTGTTAAAGAGTATCACCTAAACATTCAAAGCATACACATCAAATCTACTCTTGTAAATCAAGGCTAATACAAATCATTAACTCTCATCACTGGGTGACATACTTGAGCTCCTAATTATCGGTTACTATAATAAGCTAATCACATTTAGATCTTATTCAAATAACAACGAAAGATTATTTTAAACTTTCCAAGCTTTTTTCCCTCTTTTTTTGGGTGAATCAGAATAGCACTGCTCTTTCAGCATACCCCATCCCTACTGGATTAAAAAATTCCTAAGAAACCTCAGCCATATTTTTGAGACACTGGTCATCAGAACAGCCTCCAGTTTCACATTTCCTAGTGTGTGTTTCACAGAAGTCTAGTCCCTGGGTGAAAAATTTCTGGAGTCAGGTTTGAAAAACCCTGCTTACCAACGATTTGCTTTTGGAGAGTAACAATTCTTACTACCATTAAAAAGCCCTAAGAGGTCTGCACCGGAAAAACCTACTTGGCCTCTGTATGATCCAGTGTTCTCACATTTATTTGATCTCATAACACTTTCTTATTCTTATTAGATTCTGTGGAATATATTTTGAAAACACATAGGAAGAGGAATCTTTGACATGGGTAAACACAGTCCACCACTCAACTTTCCAACCATAAGGGCAGTTGCCATTAAAAAACATTACTTTAAACCTTTAAGAAACATTACTTTAAACCAAGATGAGCATGCATATGTGCATGCACATGTGAGCATGTGTGTGCATTGCGTATTCCTATGTGTGTGCTAACAGGCCTAGCACCTGCCTGCAAAGTACGTATAACTGCAAGCATGGGGGGGAAATCTCCAATGCTTCTGCTATGTCTTGTTTTCTTTTCAAAGGGTCCTTAAAGGATTTCAAACATTTATTATATTGTTTATTTACACAGACAAGTTATCAACCCCCCAAACTGTATTTGCCAGGTAGCTGCTTTAGTGGGAGTTTGGGCTCTAGTTTATAATGTCCTCAATAAAGGTTTGGCTCCACGGCCATACCACAGAGACCTACTTAAACTCTATTAATGCTTAACACAGGCCTCAAACTAGCCGTTTTAGTGTTGGGAGCAAGAATTCATGAGGTGATAGCTTACGAACAAAAATACATCTCTAAATGTTGAAATTTAAAGACTTATATATGTTATAAAAAGTATTCTGTAAAAGATTATTTTTAGGTAGGGTAGCTCTACTTAGGAATATGCCATTGCTAAGACAACCCGACTGCTTACAGGGCCCTTCTAAATGTGTGGAATACATGGGCACACTGGAGTAATGCTGTGAGAACAGGCCTCTGAAGTCAGAAATATCAGGGTTTAAACCCTAGCTGGAACTTCATCAGCTCTGTGGCCACAGACAAACATCCACTTTTTATGAGCTTTATTTACTTATTTGCAAAATGATATCATCAACACAATACATATGCAGCTCCAAGGATGAAACAAATTTATATGCCATACGTGGAGTAAAGTACATGGCCTAAGAGGCATTAAGTAGATTCCAGTTCACTTCCTCCACATGCAGGTCTGCATATTCTCAAAAGCCTCCAAGGTTTTTCACAGTAACCCTTAAAGGGCAGATGATAACACTCATAAAGAAGGAAATGGGTGGTAGAAGACTAGTATTTCTATTATGTGGTCTTTTTATAATGTGTTTTGAAGTCAAGGAATACTAAGTAATTTTTTAGAAACTCCTTTAGTGAAGTATAATCACATAAAGGAAAGTACATAAAACAAATAATACAGAATATAGTATAATGACTAATTAGAAAGCAAATTACCTATGTAACCACTACCCAAGTCATGACATGGGACCCTCCTAGCACCCAGCACCCATGTCCCTTCTCATTTATGTAACATACCCACCTCCTACAGTTATCACTATATGGACTTACATGGTAATTACTCTCTTCCTTTTCCTTACAGTTTTCCCAACTTTGGAAAAAATTTAAGGTCACTACAGTTTAACGAGGCATCTCTATCTGAAAACCTACTAAAACTAAAATCAAGTTAAAGCTATTTGTCCCCTATAACCTTATAAGTTGTGAGGATAGATAGTATCTGGACAAATGCTGAATGTTCAACGTGTGAGAATACACAGCAAGAGGAAAAACACAATTTACCAAGTTAAAGATCTTATTTTTACCTTCCTCAAGCTTGTCAATATATTTTCCTAAAAATAAACATGCACAATTTACATCTATGGAGTTATTTTATTCTTTGATAGACACAATAAGGACAAAAACAAATGAACAAAAAGAATCAAGAATATAAGAGACAAAAGAGGTAACAGTCTACTCTCTCTTCCTTTCTAAAAGCTTTATAACATTAATGTAGGTTAAGTCTTAGCAACTTCATCTAGAAAATCTGCAGGGCTATTTCAGGCCTAACAATCTGACTAAAAGTTAAGGTAGAAGGTCAGTATTTAAATTACAAACAGGCCTGTGAGTCTCAATATCTGATAGGTATTTAACATTTCTACAGTTTAAATATACCGTATCTCCTTATGACTTTAAGGAGATAATCAGTATCAATAAACATATTGATAAGCTATCTTAAATGTGGTAAAAACTTTTAAATGTTTTTGAATTATTTCTTAAAAAAACATCAGATCTAGCCATTCACGATATCCCTTGTAAATTCCATATTGAAAAACTAAAGAAAGTACTTTTTGTAACTGTGAAGACATAAATTGATGGAATATTTTTCACTCCAGTTCGTCTATTTCTATTAACAGAATAATTGATTTTGTCTCCTTAAATGAGTTTGCTGAATTAGCATCTAAGTACTAACTAACCTGACTGGAAGCACTGGGGTCTTCAGAGACTGAAGAAGGCATTTCAAAGGGGGCGGGCCAAGAAGCCCCATCCGAATCGTTTGTCTGATCTGCGCTGGACGATTCCT
>NW_006775022.1:704912-711010 GCF_000442215.2 Lipotes vexillifer
TTCCTGCTGTTCTGCGGTAGATGGGACAGGCTGAGCAGCTCCATCACCATTGATACTGGCCAAATCAGAAAGAAAAAATACCACACTGTTACTAAGTTAACTTTATGTAACAGGCAACCGGTTTTTAAAAACCAGATTCTATAATCAAGCACAAATCTCGTTAAAAAAGCAATATAGGGCAAATGTCAACAATAATAGCAGCAAAACTTAAATTACTTTTGCTGGCTTCAAATTACGTTTTAGATCAGAATTTCATTTTTCCTCTTAAGATAAAAATAAACAAGTAGCCAAGTACCTGTAATATAAAAACTTCGAAAGAATAGCCTTCTGATACCAGTGTTCTTTGCTTTTTTTCTTCCTCTGCCACTTCTGATCGATAAGTCTTTGATAAAACTCTTTTAACCACGTCCAATCACCAGTCTGAATAACATAAGAAATTGATAAATAGAACAAACATAAGAAATTGATAAATTAACCAAGCTTGCAGTCAAAACAATTCCTTACCTATTGCCCTCTTATAGGAAATACTTTTTATTTTTTAAATACCACTTCATAAACCTACACTCGTAAAACATTTACCTTTCTAGACTCTGTCCCTATCAATTCTTTTAGGAAATCTCCCTGTCTTCCTCCTCTCCTTAAGCGAGACAAGGAGAGGTGACTCCCTCTATAACATGTTCTTCAGTGCCTGGAATCAGTCCCACTATGCACACTGCATTAAAATTACCTGTGTGTTTATAACCCCCAAATTATAAGCTGTTAGGAAGCAAGGACTGTGATTCTCAAGATCCTGCCCAGTGGCTAACATATACAGACTGAACTAAACTGTGGTCTTTTCAAATGGAAAAACATTTATTTTAAATGTCAATTTAAATCACTGTATTTTCCTATATCAAAGCACTGCAGGAATATTCTTTAAAGAGTAGACTACGGGAGTGGCAAGACCATGAACTATTTGCAACCATGAACTATTTGTAATGACAAGGTAAATACAGAAGTACAGAGTAAGCTTTCAGAAACTGCAATATTATTATACTTTACAAAATAATGGGGGGAATAGTCATTTACCACATAGAGTTTGAGAAGCTCTACTTTAAGAGAACCAATTAATTCTAATATAACTATATATTCATAGGAATAATTTTTTAAACATTTCTCACATTTCCTGGCAGCCATGTTTCATGAAAATGTCTTTAATGGAGACATCAAAGGATTTTTCAAAAATTTAACCAGTCCCTGAAATTTCAGATTTTTCACAACTTTCTTCATTCACTTCACCCTTTTCCTTGCAAGAATCCTGGCTGTTGGTTTCAATGAAGTAAGTTTCTTCACCGTTCTCTTTTCTATTTTTTCTTTATTAAAGCTTTTTTATCTTCAGTGAACCTTTTCACTTCTTGGTTGAAGTACTCAACCACGTTTCCACTCTGGCCTTTCTTTGAAACAAAATCACATTTCTAGTTCCCTTAAGTTGTTAAAATAGTGCTTTTCTTGTTATTTTTCAAGTATTACCTGAGATGATCTCATAAAGAGTTCTTGAATATCTAACTCGTCTAATAAGAGAGTCCTTCCTATGCGGTGCACTGCCATGCTCACGTGCGATTTGCTGTAGGGAATCTTCAGAAGCTTTTTTATGTTCTTGAAAAAAATCAAGAGGAAAAAACAATTTAGAAAGACCTTGTAGTGTGATCTGGAATCTTTCAAATTTTAACTTCACTCAACTTTAAAGCGTAATAAACCTTATTTCCTTAAGGTCATATAAACTGTATTTTACACAAAGAGCTACCTATAAACAGAGAAGACAGAGCTTTAGAACCAGAATCACCTACATTTTACGTCACCCTGTGTTAATGTAAATGACAGTCAAAGATTTATTTGTACACGATGGAATTTCATAAAGTATGTACAGGTCACACTGTTGCACTGACCCAGGCTTTTAGCATCTCAGATAAAATTGGCCAACTAAGGATCAACAGATTTTACCAGAAGTATCATATCTAATTCTCAACTTAGTAACATTACATAACCCAACATTATAATTGCTATCATCAAAACTGCTATCATTAAAACACAACCATCAATACTAATATTAATTACCACTGCCACTATTTGGGGGGTTGCTCCCTCCTCTTTGAGGAAAGATGCAGTGAACAGTGTTACTTTACTTAAAAAGGTATTCAATAATCAGATAGTTGTAGCTTATTTCATCACTAATTTTTCAAGACTGCAGACAAAGCAGGCTATAAATCCCCAGCACAAACATCCCAACTACATTTGCAATAAGGACACTTACTTCAGAGTCAGAGACAACATCCACATCGTTTCCCACTGAATCAATAAAGTCGTATGCCATCCCAAAGCTGAAGGAGAAACAAAGGCCACAAAAATCACGTGCAGGGTGGTGCAGGTATTGTTTATAATAGAATACTGTATTTCATCGCTTCTTGGATACACATTTTTCACATTCTAACACCTCCGAAATCAGTATGCTTATCACCATTACAGTTGGCTAGTTTTTCCTTCTTAATGGTACATAAAATAATGGGGTCACTTAACAGACACAGAAAACAGACTTGTGGTTCCCATGGGGGAGGGGAGTGGGGGAGGAATAGATTGGGAGTTTGGGATTAGCAGATGCAACCTATTATATATAGAATGGATAAACAACAAGATCCTACTCTAGGGCACAGGAACTAAATCAATATCCTGTGATAAACCACAATGAAAAAGAATATGTACATATGTGTGTGTACATGTGTGTGTGTGTGTGTGTACATATATATATATGTGTGTACATATATATATATAAAACTGAATCACTCTGCTGTACACCAGAAACTAACATAACATTGTAAATCAACTATAGTTCAAGAAAAATAAATTTAAAAAAATTAAAATGGGGTGACTTAAAAATCAATGCCATCTTGGATTTGATAAAAGATAGTAATAACAGAATAGTAATAGAAGCAATTAATAGTAAATATTTAGAATAAAAACAATTAACAATTATTTTTATTTTTGTAGTCATGAAGTCTAAAAAATATCCAATAGAAAACAGTCAGTTAGAGTTATTATTCTTTTTAGGTGGGGAGATGAGAAAAATAGCAAGAGAAACATTTATCAGAATTTTAGTCTCTGGGATTATGTTCCCAGTGATATACACTACTACCCTTTTAAAAAATATATGAGAAAAAAATGCACATGAAACCAATTCAACCAGAAAGAGAAAAAGCAGCTAACTGAGCACCCAACTTGTGCCAGGTACCACATGAGGCACATCTATAATCTGCAAGCCTGAAAGGCAGCCAATGTCACCATTTTTCAGTTTGTAGGAGGCAGAGAGTCAAGATACTTATTTAGGACTGCCTCACTTCAAAGCATGCTGACGATTTACCATGTGGTCTAGGCAAGCTACTTAACCTTCCCAAGCTTCAGTTTTCCGCAGGAAAGTTAGTTAACAGTACCAAACTCAAAGGGTTGTTGTGAGAATGAAATTAGATAAACATATAAAGTACTCAGCACAGTGTCTGTACACAGTCAATATAATTATCATTTAAATCACTTTATAACATTTAATTCTGTTGACCTACAATTTATTAAGCCATTCTTCTAAAAGAAAATATGCAGACTCTTTCCAATTTTTTTTTTGCTAGTATAAATAGTGCTACAAACAAGCAACATTTTACAAATATAACTTTTACCTTCTGAGACACTAGGATAATTTCCAAACTACTGGCACATAAGGTACTAATGTATTTATGGCTCTTGTTATATGTTATGCAGAAATATTTTAGGTTCAATCACTGAGAGGAAAAAAGAGAACCCCATACATTAAACGGTCTACAAGAATATGGACATCATTATATTTTTCTCTGTAAGACCCAGGCCACTCTCTCAACTTTAAATACCACCACCAAGTGTCAAAGTCAAAGGTGTACATCACTCGACATGCTGTGTTTTTACATCACTGCTTTTTCAGCCCAGACAATCCACCACCATTTAATGAAAAATTCCACAAGACAGGTTAGGCAGTGTTAAGGGTTTTCCTCATCATGTGCCACCCTGATTCTCTGCATTCACATATTCAAAAGGTATGTAAATTGGCTAAAATTAAAATAGCTGATGGAATTTTAGTGGTCAAAACTCATCTTTGTTAATAACATGATGCAGACTTGAAAGAAGCATATGCGATTGATATCTTCATATTTTAACAGAGTCCTATTATCAGGGGGATAAAGGACATTGAAAGTCAAATATAATCTTTTACCAAAGCGAAATCTTGGCACATTGATGAGCATTACAAATTAAACTGAACAGCGAGTACTAAGAGTTTTAAGGTGGAGGGTTGAGGGACTGGTAAAAATGCCATCAGTTAATATTTACCTTGAAAATGGCTTGCTTTTCCTACTGTTGCCAAGAATGGTAGTTCCTGCTGGTCCTAGTTTGGCACTCTCTCGTAACCAGTTGGCAGGTGGGAGTTTCAAGTCTGTTTTCTCTTGCAGGCGTGCAAATGCTGTCCGAGGAGGGGCAGAAGAGTATTTCACCACAGCTCGGCTCTTCACTTCATTGCCTCCAAGAAATAAAGCTGATCCCTGATTAAAATATTAAACGAAATTTTAATATACACTACTAGAAATAAAAAAAAACCCACCTTAATAATAATAATAAAAACCCTACCACATCAGGCTTACAAGAACATATACTACATGTTACTAACAGCAGTTAATAAATGTGAGCGTAAATGTGTACCATTTACTTAGCTCTTTTTCACACAATTTCAAAGAAAAAAAGATGAGTCAAGGAGTGTGATGGGTATGGTTATTAGCTAGGAAACAGGCCAACCGAACTATCTTTTAAAACATTCATAAAAAAGTGTAGAAGCAGAAACCAAAAAGTCAAGAGTAGCACGTTAACTAAAATGCAAAATTTAATAAAACCCCTGTTCAATATTAAAGATGTATTTCAATGTCAATAACATGCATCATTTAGAAAGTAGTTTGTGGTGAGATATCTGGGCCTTTTTTGTTTTTAAGTAAGCGTTTAGCAACTGATTAGTCAGTTTACGACACAAATACTCTGAATGTCTAACTTCATAGCAAGTCCCTGGGGGGTGCGCACAGATTTCACTTGCACATCCCCAAGAAAGCTCAGGGTCTAAGTTAACTCTTCCAACCTTCCTTCACGCAGCCCCGCTTCGGCCCTGGCAAACACTTTGCGCCCTTCTAACATTAATTAGCTCAGTGCCATCTCGGTGAGCTTGCTCTCTTCTCCCTTCAGCTCTGCAAGGCTGTGCCGACTTGGGAACCACATATTTACACGTACGCTTCTTGAGAGCGGAGGTCGTGTCTAACTCACCTGTCGGTTATCTTCGACTGGGAAAAGCCAGGACCGCTTTTGATACGAATGATCTGCAAGTAAATGCCTGAGTACACCGACAGGCACACGGACTTCCACTCCATTTGGGGGGCCGTCGGGGAGGCGTGGAGAAGGCGCCAGAAGCCGCCGGGAACCGTGACATCCCTCCCGGGCCGAGCGGGCCCACAGCCCACGGAGCCCTGCAGGTCCCGCCCCACCGCGGACTCACCTGTGCAGAAGGTTCCTCGGACTCTCCTTGGGACAAGAGGCTGAGCCCTCCCCGAGCAGCGGTCCCGGCCGGCGGAGCCTCGGTCCCGGCCTCCTTAGAGTCCCCCATCACCTCGGTCCAGGTGAGGACAGGTGAGGCGACGCGAGGCGACGCGAGTCTCGACACGAGAAGCCGTAACAAGTTGCCGGGCCCAGAGGCGATGCTGCCCAGCAGAGCGGGCGCCAGATACGCCCCGCACTTCCGGCCTTTGACAGGAAGAACTGGAGCGAACGCGTTCAAATCTCGCGACTTTTGCTCCAGAGGCCCTGCCCCGCCTCCCCCGATAGATACCAGCTTCGCGGCGGGGGCGGGAACCGTCGTGCCAGAGTGTCTAACAGAGTTTCTGCGGGAAACTACTTCTCGCGTTATCTGACTCCCAGGCACCACCCCTTGCACGCCGGTCTTTGTTGGCCAACAGTCCTCAGGACTTGGGCTTTGGGCGGAGTCAAAGTCGCAGAGGTCCTCTCTGCGTGGGCGG
>NW_006775022.1:711037-735033 GCF_000442215.2 Lipotes vexillifer
TTGTAACCAGCGGCTCCCGTTACGTAAAGTAGTGAAGTGTCAGCACTCTTCCTGCCGCAGCTTTCAGTGCCCCTTCGGTTTGCAGTCGGGCACACAGGCCCAGGAAGGGAAAGACATGCCCAGGTGAGGGGCCGTCCAGACTCAAGCCAGCCCGGCCTCGGCGTACTGTCCGCTCATCGCAGTGCGTGCGTGGGCCTCGCGGTCCCGAGTGTAGGAGCGGCGGGGATCCGCGGGGAGCAGAGGCCCTCCGCCTTTGCTGAAGTGATGGATTTCAGAGGAGACGGCACCCCCAGAGGTGCAGAGTTTGCTGTTTAGTGACGCCTGGAGCATCTACGGAGAGCCCCGTATTTGTCGGGCCCCAGGGAGCTAGCAAAGGGCATTCCGGTGGTCCAGGGACTTCTCGAGCGTTAAAGGGCTCAGGGAACACCTGGGGATCTAGTTCACAAGCAGATTTTGATTCAGTTGGTCTGAGAGGGGCCTGAGAGATTCTTCATCTCTACCAGACCCCCAGGAGATGATGCCAGTACTTTGAGTAGCAAAGAGGTAGAGAAATAGCCGAGGCCCGTTTAAAGCTTCGAAGGTGCTCGGCTCTGTTATCCTCTGAGCCGAAACCCAGGATCGTATCGTTACATGCAGCCACAGCCTTCATAAAACTGTTTTGTTTTGCAGTAAAATATTGAAAGTTTCTTGAAAAATTAGTTTTGCCTTTGCAATTATTTGGCTATCTCAATTTGTAATTTACATCAGGTGCTGATAATACACTAATTACTGCAGATTTAGAAGTCCTTGTAACTGTTAACAAACTCAATTTACAAATTGTTTTCAATTGTAACAAAACATTTTTATGATTTATATTTAACAGTGAATTTAGTATCATAGTATATTTTGTAGAACTTAAATCAACATGTATTGGTTTTGATATCTATAATTTTCTGTTTGTATTTTGCAGTCAATTCTTTTTTCATTTTAAGGACATTAGGATGGTTAAGTCTACTTTTGGTACATAATACCATTAACTTGTGCAACTATTATCAATAAATTGTTTTTAAAGAATATTCAAGAACATTTAAATTGCACATTGTATGTTAATATAAGTGTACCTGTACTGTAAGATTGTGTGTGATGTTGTGATAAAAAGTAAAGCAAACCTGTGATAAGATCTTAATTTCACAAACATGTTTATTTCTGTGTCAATGTCCATAAAAACATATCTCTACGGGGTAAAATGAAATGATTTAAAATTCTTTAAAGCTTCATTTTCCTATTTTTCTTTCTGATTATGCATTATTTTATAGTAAAATGTCATTTTATTAAGCTTTTATACATATATAATTTAGCTTCTAATCGTCTTTGAATTCTGTTGTTTTATTGTATAATTCTGTGTTTGCAAGAAGGGATTTCCTGACATAGTAGTGATTCTTTCTTCAGGACTCACATATACTGCAGGCCTCTTGAGAAGTAAGTGCCTGAACCCTTGTTGATAATGCTTCGGGAGAAAACGTGCTGGAAACAGCCTGTGAAAAGGCAGCGAGAAGAGTGAAACACAGAGAACCAGGAACGCAGCACAGAAAAAGAGAGGTCAGAGGCAGAGGGGACTGTGGGAGCGGTCTTTGGGCTGGGGGAACCAGGGATGCCCAGGAACTGTTTGTGGAAGGAAACCTGAGGAGGGACCAGATATTCTGGGGCCTCTCACAGGGCAGGACTAGAGAGATTTAGGTAGTGAAGGAGGATGATCCCTGATGGCAGGAGAAACTGAGCACATCTGAATTACATAAAGTTTACACATTCTTCTAGCTCTAAGTGCTTATTAATTTTTTTCTTTTCCCTCTTCAGAAACGTTTATGTGCTGTGGGTTTAAGTTAATATCATTGTTTTTAATGTCTGTGATTGAAATATAATGTGGGAAAACATGGGTCATTACTTCCAGAACTTCACATTTTAAGACACTTATTTATGTTCATTTTTATATTTTCCCAGTGTCTGCCTTCCCCTCCTTCCCTGCCCCCCAGCTCCCAGCCCCCATCAAAGTGTGATTCATCATCTGTGGCTCGCTCTGCCCTGCAGGGGCAGTTATCCTGGATCTTGTAACCAATCAGTGCTCTCACATGTTTACCTGTCTTCCCAGTGCCTGATGCCGTCACCACTAAAGAGATGAAAGAACTGCTTATAGTTTGATGCTTCAACAAGTTGTCCCATAACCTGTGTCTGCTGGTGCTTTTCATCTGCCTAGAATACCTTTCCCTTCCTCACCTGGGTCATTCTTAAAGACTCATCCGTCACAGGTATCGTCCCTAAAAAGTCTGTCCTGACACCTCCCTCTCCTTACCCCATAGGGTCCCTTTCTTTGTTCCCAAAACTTGTATGTAGCTTTTTCCTGCACTTGCCCCCTTATAGAAAAATTACGTACTTGTATCTACCTCCCTTGCTGACTGTGAGCTCCTCAAGGGCTAATGTTCTGTCTAATCATCTGTTTTACCAATGCCAACGCAGCACCAGCCCACAGAACTGTTTTAGCCCTCAGGCTAATGCAGCTAAAATGACTGGTGCCAACAGGCTTTTAAAATGCTTATCAAAATGTTCGAGACATAAAAACAATGTTGTTGGCTCCAAGATATACATATTTTTAATCTTGCAAAATGAAAGCTAAAATGTTTAATGCAGTAGCTACAAAATCTGCAGTGTCAATGTCATTAATTATTAAAGTTAGTATTCACACAGCTTGGTCCATTCTAAAACTATTTGTATGTTAGATTTTCTCCGCTTACAAAAATCCTCCCAGAACCCAAGATGATTTCAGAGAAATGCCAATCAAAAATTCATTTAGTTACTCGTAGCACACAGTACTTTCCAAAGCAAAATGAGAAATCTTTTCTAAAACTTTTACAGTTGCATGTAAGGCAGATATGCTTAGGGCCCTTGGAATTCCCGAACAGCCCCGCCTGCAGAGAAGGAAACTTCAGGGAGTGCTTAGACTGAGGCTTGGGCCCTTCGGTCTGTTTGCCACCATCCCCTCCATGACCTAGTGTCTTATACCTATTCAGCCTCGCTTGTGTACTTTGCCTGCTGGTCACTGAAAGTCCCTGGTTTTCTGATTCCTGGTCCCGGACTTTGAGCTGGAAGAGAGATTTGAGATTATCTGAGCCAATCCTGTCCCTCTTTAGATGAGAGCAGTGCGGTCCAGAAAGGAGGATAGAATTGACCTGTTGAATATCGTGCAAAGGTAGTTTAAATAGCAAAGGCAGGACTGGTACCCAGGTCCCGGAGTACTAGTAAGTACACTTAGTCTTTAAAACAGTCAGATTGCAAACACTGGCCAGTGGAACTTTAATTTGCTTCCGAATCACCTGAGGAGTTTGTTAAGTGAGCAAATCCTCTAACCACCTCCAGATGCTAAGTCAGTATTGCTAGGCCAGTGCTGGGGAATCTACATTTTTAGTGAGTTACTAGTGTCTGACCACCTTGGCCTGCAGACCACAACTTAGAACAGTGATCTCCAAGGATTATCCCCTGGGGTGCAGGAAGAACTGTGGCTTCTGTTTTTTTTTGTTTTTGTTTTTTAATCTGGAAAGTAAAGGCAAAATTAAGCCTTACTAATGCTTAACATACAGGTTGACACAGGTGCCCTTCTGGGCCATGGTCAGCTGGTGTATCAGTCCAGTATGATTGGGTTATGCAGCCAAAACAAATGATTCCCAGATGTCAGTGACTTAAACTAGGGATGCCAAATAAAATAAATAAATTTAAGATAAACAGAAAAAATTGGGGGTAAGAATTTCCAAATATTTAGTAGCAGTATGTCACATGTGACATTTGGGACAGACTTTCACTGGTCCAGGTAATTTTTACTCCAGAACCCAGGTTGATGAAGCAACCTGCATCTGGAACTAGTAGGGGTGGTGGGGCAACAAAGAGATTGGTGAACCATAAACTAGCTCTTAAAGCTCCGGCTCAGAAGTGACAAACACACTGCCTCTCACTTTTTTTGGCCAAAATGATACACGTGGCCAAGCTTAGCATCCAGGTGGTGGTGAAGACTAATGGTCCCCTAAGGAAGGACATTGGGTGTCTGGACCATTATGCAGTCTACCACGGCATATGGTGGCTTGGATGGGCCACTGGATGCCATCCACAGGGTAAAATATGACAAAACAAGACCTTTAGGGACTTCACTGGCGGTCCAGTGATTAAGACTTTGCCTTCCAATGCAGGGGGTGTGGGTTCGATACCTGGTTGGGGAGCTAAGATCCCACGGGTCTCACAGCCAAAAAAACCAAAACGTAAAACAGCAGCAATATTGTAACAAATTCAATAAAGACTTTAAAAAAAAAAAAGACCTTTAGAAGAATCTTTTCAGAGTTTTGTAATAAGATGAGGGGTGACCTTGAAAATCTCATGTACCACACAGATCACAGATCATCTTGTGACAAAGCACTTGAAAGAACTGTCAAGCTTAAAAAATGAGTTACTATATTTTGTATTACAGAAAGTATTCCACATTTACTCATCTTTTCTGTGATGACAAGTAGCTGTCATTAGGATGGTGTAGGAGAAAGTTTCACAAAAATAAACAGACTTAATCTGTTCCTTCATGATAACAGTGATGTTTTTAACAATGAGTGAGAAACTCATTGGTTTTCAAAAGAACTGAATCCTATGGAGAGAGCATTTCTGAAAATAGAGGTTTGCAAATCTTTCCAGTGTTACATGATTTTGTTGCTAAAAGTGACATGTATCGCTTATTAAAAAAAAAAAAAGACAAATATCCACACAAAACTTAGAAATTGAAATTTCTCACCTCTTTAAAAAGATCTCCCAGATGGAGAGTTTTTGTATCCACATCGTAATTGTTTTCTTTGATACTGCTAGTTGGCCTACTCAGAATGCCCAGGCTGATCTCTTTGTCAGTCTCCAACTGATTTGTTTACCCCCAAAATGTGCGTGTAAGATTCACTATTCCCAGCTGCCAGCAGGGTTTTTCCTCTCTCCTCTATTTCATACATCCTGTTTTTAATTGTGTTCCATGACAACAGTCAATTGACCTTTCTTCCTCACGTACAAGTAAATGAATTGCATGTAAAACAACTAGCTAAGCATCTCTGAATTATTCCTTGACACCATTTAATTGGTTTGTAAAAGGAGGTTTGGTGGACTTCAGAGACGACGGGGATTTAGCCAAATTTCATTTAAAACCTTTACATGATTTGTGGAAACAATTGGAATGAGCAGTTTGACTTGGTAAGCGGTGTGATTCTTCCTAGTTAGTTTACTTATCTTTTGAGATATTTTAAGCAATGACAACCGTTAAAACCAAGTTTTAAAATAAACGGAACTTAGAAGCACACTTCAAATTGTTATATCACATGGGGCTTCCCTGGTGGCGCAGTGGTTGAGAGTCCGCCTGCCGATGCAGGGGACGCGGGTTCGTGCCTCTGTCCGGGAGGATCCCGCGTGCCGTGGAGCGGCTGGGCCCGTGGGCCATGGCCGCTGGGCCTGTGCGTCCGGAGCCTGTGCTCCGCAGCGGGAGGGGCCACAACAGTGAGAGGCCTGCGTACCGCAAAAAAAAAAAAAGAATTAAATTGTTATATCACAGCGTTTTCAGCCAAGTCACAAAAATAAACCTATTTGACCACTTTACTCTCTTTAAAAAAATGCTAGCGAGAGCAGAGCTAGTTTGCAATCAATAAATAAAATTAAAATATTTAAAATATTGTTTTAGACTTTAAACACTTTCTACTTTTGTGTTTTTATGCTGATGTATTATTGCTAGTATATTATTTACAAATAAGATGCATATATTGGGGCTACATGTTCAGAATTTTTTTCAACTAATAATAGTATATGATAAGAGTTTATAGACCACAGCTTTTAGAACCAAAAACCACATGCTAGCTACTCTTTAGGTCAAGAACAGTTAGTAAATTAATAACCTATATTTTCCTTTACACTTTAATTTGACCAGAGTAGAAAAATTTTAGAGTATAAGATAGTGCAAACCTTGATGTGCCATTTACCAGTGTAATAGCAGGGAACACTCAGTTACAATTACAGGATACCTTACATAATTATTCTTGATAATTATTTAATTGTTGTTCTGTAGACTAATAACATTTAAGCAAAATACTTGAAACTATTTGGAAATCATTTCGACTGCATTTGAACTCAATGCAGATACTTTTCTAGGTACACGATGAACTCAAATTCTTTTGCAACCGATTAGCCTTGACTTTCAGAATCCAACACAGGTGATCGTAGGGGTAGGTTGTCTCTGCTGGGTGTTACTTTCCCAGCAGAAACGTCCTTAGAGTCTTTGTGAGTTTTATCCTCCGAAGCTGATTATTACCCTAAACGAATCCTAGCCACAGTTCCAAACTCACTAACGACTGCTCTCCAGCCACCTCAATGGTGGCTGGAGCACTAGTGGTGATTCATGCTGGGCACACACCTTAGGCTGAGGGTGAGAAGGAAAGAATTCTCAAATGAACCTTCAGATCAATCCCTCATGCAGGCCTCTGCCTTTCCAGTTAAGGGCTTGGCCTTTGCAGACCCTAATGAATCATTTAGCCATTAAGCATTTCCAAGGAAGCTTCCAGTGGAGAGAACAAAAGGAAGGCATCACTTAGTGCAAAAGTGTCCAGTGTCAGAACTGGACTTTTTTACTAAACATTTCTATATTTGTCTTCCTGTGGGCATTGAAGAGATCTATTTTACCTTGTCAATGTAATGCAGTCACAAGGCTGCACCCAGGAATGGAATCCACTGCAGGAGCATGTTGGACAGAATGGTAACTACTGGATGGACCACGAGTGTTATCCACATATGACAATTTTTTACATATTTATTTACATTTTTTTCTCTCCAGGAAATGAAGCCAGAATCCACAGATGTCATTATCCATCTGCACGCTTTTGTTTACTACCCAGAAGGCAAGAATATTGCATTTTAAAAGTGTCCGGACTTTTGTTCTTTCTTATCACAAATGACCTGAGAAGATCTGACCATTCACAGTTACCCTGAGTGGAAGTGCCAAAGACATGCTTCCTGGAGCGCTTTGAGATTCAGGTACAAAAGGCATTTTATAAGCACAGAGTGAAAAAGCATCATTTATATTCATTTGCTGCTGTGGCATTTCTCTCTGGAATCTTCCTCGTGTCTGTCAACATTGTGCAAAAGGGCTGGCCTCATCTACATTACAAATATCTCTCTTTTAATGGTCTGGAAGTAGGAAAGGGACTGCATAAGAGTGAGCTCTCATATTGGAGGGTCTCCCACTTGTTTATCCCTAAAACTGGTTGGACATGGTCGCTGTGGATGTCATGAATTATTTTGGAAAGACCTGGGTATGAACTCAATACGGTGCTTTGTGCATCTTGGCTGCAGTGCATGTGTATTATCTGACTTCAGTGACTCATGGGAGAATCACAGCCATAGGGAAGAGCTTCTGAGGGGTCATTTAGAATGGAGCCATTCTGGGCAGACGGTGGTCAGTTCTCTACTAGCTTCCGGAGTGGAGAAGTTTCCACCATGATGGCTCCTTTGACCCATGGCAGATCCTTTCTTGCAGGGTCCCTGCTTGGTATAATTTAAGAAGCATCAAGTACTTTCTGCCCCAGAAGATCTCAGTGTGTGACATCACACACATGGATGAGGGTTTGCCAACTGTGTTAGTTAAAGTAGAGCCTGGCTTGGAGGGGCTCCCATGCCCCTCTGGGAATGTTCTAGAACATGGGGCATTACCCAAGAGACAGAGCCTGGGATGGTGTTACTCAGGTCAAAGGTCTGAGCGTGGGGGGCCATATAAATGAGTGGTGGGGAGGTGTGTATAGATGCAGGAGAGGTGCTTGGAGAGCAGGAGTGCTGCTACCAGGAGAGATGGTTCCCAAAGGGAGAGACCCATATGCCAAGCCCTTCTCTTTTTCCTCTGCCCAGGGTCCCTTCTGAATCTGCAAATCAGCTGCTGCTTCTCCTCCTCCTTTGCCTTCTTCTTCAAATCTTTTCATCACAAAAATTTCAAATACATACCTAAGCAGAGAGAACAGTAAAATAAACTCCCGTGTACCCATCACCATTATCCACCTTGAAAAATGACCAACACCATCCAATCTCCTTCCACACACCCTCCCCTTCCTCAGATGATTATTGAAATTAGCTCATACTTTTTTTTTTTTTAATAAATTTATTTGTTTATTTTTGGCTATGTTGGGTCTTCGTTGCTGCGCATGGGATTTCTCTAGTTGCGGTGAGCCGGAGCTACTCTTTGTTGCGGTGCGCAGGCTTCTCATTGCGGTGGCTTCTCGTTGCAGAACATGGGCTCTAGGTGCACAGGCTTCAGTAGTTGTGGCACATGGGCTCAGTAGCTGTGGCTCGTGGTCTCTAGAGCACAGGCTCAGTAGTCGTGGCGCACAGGCCTAGTTGCTCCGTGGCATGTGGGATCTTCCCGGACCAGGGCTGGAATCCGTGTCCCCTGCATTGGCAGGCGGATTCTTAACCACTGGGCCACCAGGGAAGCCCTCCTTAATTATTTTTAATTTAATGCTCCCTGTTGCATTTTTCTGGCCATTTTCTTCTGTCAATCACTGTCTTAAGTCAGTCTCCTGGATTGGCTATGAAAAGACACCTTTCTCAAGGGAGCCCTAAGCAGATACATTTCTCAAGGGAGAAATGTTGAGACTGGCCAAACGACATAGGCTTAATTCAGTTCCACCCGACAGACACGCGTCTAGTCCTAGACACAGTGCTGGGTTAAGGATGTTGGCAGAACAGGGTTCCTAACCTCAAGGGCATATGATCTAGTTCTGGGAAGAGGACAAGGGCTGTAGCAAGTAGTCAGCAATAGGAGGAGGATGTGACCACTGAGGAAGAGAAAAGACCAGGTGTGGGGGACCTTCCAGGTTGAGACAGACACGCTGGGCTGGGAGGGGTGAGAGTTCAGGGAGGTCAGCAAGGGCCGTGGAGCCTGAGGTGTTGAGGAGGGACTTGGAGGGTTGAGTGTGGGGTGGGACAGTGAAGGAAAAACACTTGCCAAAATGTGGAGGTGGGAATAGCTGAGGGAGCTGTGGGAGTGCCCCAGTTGGCTGGAACACAAGGTGCAAGGGGCTTGGTGGGAGGAATGGGGGAAGGAGGGGTGGGCGGGGGGAGGAGGGCAATTGGTTCTTCCTAGGTTAAGAACTAGATAATACTTATTTCTAAGTAAGGAAAACCAAAACTGGATTTTTAGGGCATGGCTATGAAAAACATACTGCAGACCACACTTAGGAGACCAGAAGAAATCAAGGTGGGCTTAATGGAAGTTAGGCAACAGGGGTGGTATAAGAAAACTGAGGTAGCTGCCCGAAATAAAGTGGACCCAGGTTCCACTAGCCAGGCGATGTGTCTTTTAAAGATATAAATGAGGCTTATTGTGAGTCCCCACTACATAAAATGTGAGTATAACTGTAGTCTTTTTTTTGCTGCTGAGTTCTGAGAAAATATGGGGTTTTTTGCCTCTGCCAGTGAAATAAATACATGGACAGAAAATTCCTAGCATTGCTTCCATGTAAGGGAGGGCAAAGAAGATGGTGAGCTTTGGCAAAACGTTCATGTTTTGTAAATGAAACAGAACAGTAACTTGATTTTTCAAAAGAATAAGGTTTTCATTACAAATGTGGGCCCGTTTATGTTGGAAAATTCAAACATAGCAAAACGCAAAAAGGCAAGAAAATGCATCGTCCCACTATCCAAAGAACATAATTTTTAATTTTTTGTGTCATATGACGATTTTGGAACATGTTTTTGATACTGAATGACTTCGGTAATTCACCCCGCCCCCCTCCCCACCCCATTCATTGTGCTTATCGAGTTTTGGCATTAATATTTCTATCTCTATTGACTTTAAGAGTCAATCCTCCGGGCTTCCCTGGTGGCGCAGTGGTTGAGAGTCCGCCTGCCGATGCAGGGGACACCGGGTCCTGCCCCGGTCTGGGAAGATCCCACAGGCCGCGGAGCGGCTGGGCCCGTGAGCCGTGGCGGCTGAGCCTGCGCGTCCGGAGCCTGTGCTCTGCAACGGGAGAGGCCACGACAGTGAGAGGCCCGCGTACGGCAAAAAAAAAAAAAAAAAAAAAAAAGAGTCAATCCTCCTTTGAGCTCAGATTGCAGATGGGATACAGGGGATCATCTCAATATTGAATGAGAGAGAAAGTTTATTCTCAGATATGCATGAAACCAGCCCTGTGCTTGTTTTTTTTGTTTTTTGTTTTTGTTTTTTTTGTTTGTTCTTTTTTTTGTTTTTGCGGTATGCGGGCCTCTCACTGTTGTGGCCTCTCCCGTTGCGGAGCACAGGCTTTGGACGTACAGGCTCAGCGGCCATGGCTCACGGGCCCAGCCGCTCCGCGGCATGTGGGATCTTCCCAGATCAGGGCACGAACCTGTGTCGCCTAGCATTGGCAGGCAGACTCTCAACCACTGCGCCACCAGGGAAGCCCCCTGTGCTTGTTTTTTGATTTTTGTTTTGTTTTTCGTTTGTTTGGTTTGTTTTTTTTTTGCAGGGCCTGGGGAAGACTGTAAATGGAGTCTGCAGAGCATATGGCTAAATATCTAAGTTATATATTAAGCCAACAAATTATTAAATAAAATATGTCCTATCCTCCTTCCTTGGCTAGTACACCTTCATCACAGCCACCCCTTGGAGACTATTAAAATGTTCTATCCTCTGACCCTTCTAACAGGTGCCCCCTGGCCACCCCTTGGGCATAGGGGTACAAACACCAGGTCCTCTGGGCATCAGGCCTGGGAAGCACACTGTGTGGGCCCCGAAGCAGGCTTGGAGCCATTAGGGCAGGCTCTCAGGAGCTCCAGGTGGGCCTGTGTCCCTGTGTGTTGCACACAGCCATTAGGGCAGGGGTGGCCAGAGGAAAGCCAGAGCAGGTGCCCCTCTGACTCTGATTTGAGTGAATTATTCCATGTTTCCATGTACAGGTGGTATGCTGGGTGCTGGGAACACAAAGGTGAGTGAAAACAGTTTAGTGGGGGCATATGCAGAAGCTGTCAAGTAAGTTCCCCCTCGCAAATGTGAACTTGCAACTATGACTTGACCCAGGCAGTAAACTGAGGGAGGAGGTAACTAGGCAAAAAGGGCAGAGGGAAAAGCATAGGTGAAGTCCTGGTATCAGCAGAGAGAGGCACAGCCATTGTGAGGCAGGGGAACATGGTGGTAAGGCTGGGATGGGAGCCACAGGAGCTTGAGATGGGAGGCGGGGCTGGAGAGGCAGGTGCGCACTGACCAGGGGAGGTCTCCGTGACCTTGTTAAGGAATTTCTCAGGATCCTCAGTGAAAGGCTTTGAGCAAAGGGTCACAGGATCAGGGTAAACAAGGCTACACCATCTTGAATTGATTCTGGCTAGACATAATGTTTCTTTGGACCAGTGGGATAGTGATGGAGATGGAGAATGGCAGACAGGCTCCAGGGAGATTTGGAAAGTAAAATGTCCAGGACTTCGGGGGGATTGGATTAGGGGCAAGTGGGAAATACATATCAGGGGAAATTGGTCAGATAAATGGGGTGGATGATCTGGGAACGCTGAAAGAAGGTGAGGTTGGAGGGGTAGGTCATGAGTTGGCTCTGGGACATATAGGTTTGAGGTACCTTTGGGGCACCTAGGACGGTCCTCAGCAGGCAGGAGGATATACCGCTTGAGCAGTAAAAAGAGGTCAGGGCTGCAGACTTAGGTGTGCGAGTCATCTCCACAGAGGTGGTGAGCCAACCTTAACCTTAGGGTTAGGATTAGGGTCCACGGATGTGATGTCTGGGGAGAGACTGTCCACTCACCTGATAGAAATTAAACAACCCAAACTTTCTGATGCAGATGAGAACCTTAAGAGTGGAATCACACCAGCTGTGAACTAAAATGACAAAAAACTTCTGGCAACCTTGCTCATGACATTGGTCACTGTAAACAGGCTTGTCATGCACAAATCACCTGCAACAACAAAGAGGATTAGGGAGGAGTTGGTCACTGTTGCATGGGGACTTTTTGTGCTTGTGAGTTTAAATCAGATTCCTGTTACTTGCACACCATTTTGCCATGTGTATTTGTAAATATATCTTGCTGGCATATTTTATGCTTCAGTTAATTTAGTTGACATCTAATTTAGTTGACATATAAAAATAAAATCAATTTTCAGACAAAATACCCATAAAATAAGTGGAATGCTGTAATAGGTTTCAAGAAATTTAAATGTAATATATTTAGGCTTCTATTCTAAAGCAATTTCATCTAGAATGGTAGATATTGTAGATGTAATTTTTTCCTGAATCTCTGTCAATTATACAATAATAAATGTGGCTACTATATACCCAGAAATTTATTTTTTTAACATCTTTATTGGAGTATAATTGCTTTACAATGTTGTGGTAGTTTCTGCTGTATAACAAAGTGAATCAGCTATATGTATATATATATCCCCATATCTCCTCCCTCTTGGGTCTCCCTCCCACCCTCCCCATCCCTCCCTTCTAGGTCGTCACAAAGCACTGAGCTGATCTCCCTGTGCGATACATCTGCTTCCCACTAGCTATCTATTTTACATTTGGTGGTTAAGTCCATGCCACTCTCTCACTACGTCCCAGCTTAACCTTCCCCGTCCCGGTGTCCTCAAGTCCATTCTCTGCATCTGTGTCTTTATTCCTGTCCTGTCCCGAGGTTCTTCAGAACCACTTTTTTTTTTTTTTTTTAGATTCCATATATATGTGGTAGCATATGGTATTTGTATTTCTCTTTCTGACTTACTTCACTCTGTATGACAGACTCTAGCTCCATCCACCTCACTACAAATAACTCAATTTCATTTCTTTATATGGTGGAGTAATATTCCATTGTATATGTGTGCCATGTCTTATTTATCCATTCATCTGTCGATCGACACTTAGGTTGCTTCCATGTCCCAGCTATTGTAAATAAAGCTGTGATGAACATTGTGGTACTTGACTCTTTCTGAATTGTGGTTTTCTCAGGGTATATGACCAGTAGTGGGATTGCTGGGTCATATGGTAGTTCTATTTTTACATTTTTGAGGAACCTCCATAGTGGCTGTATCAATATACATTCCCACCAACAGTGCAAGAGGGTTCCCTTTTCTCCACCCCCTCTCCAGCATTTATTGTTTGTAGGTTTTTTTTTTTTTTGCGGTATGCGGGCCTCTCACTGTTGTGGCCTCTCCCGCTGCGGAGCACAGGCTCCAGACGCGCCGGCCCCGCAGCCATGGCTCCTGGGCCCAGTCGCTCCGCGGCATGTGGGAGCTTCCCGGCCCAGGGCACGAACCC
The DNA here is from genome assembly GCF_000442215.2 of Lipotes vexillifer. Lineage (NCBI taxonomy): Eukaryota > Metazoa > Chordata > Mammalia > Artiodactyla > Lipotidae > Lipotes > Lipotes vexillifer. The sequence goes on from NW_006775022.1 coordinate 724,333, forward strand.
GCGTCCCCTGCATCGGCAGGCGGACTCCCAACCACTGTGCCACCAGGGAAGCCCTGTTTGTAGATTTTTTTGATGATGCCCATTCTGACTGGTGTGAGGTGATACCTCATTGTAGTTTTGATTTGCATTTCTCTAATGATTAGTGATGTTGAGCATCCTTTCATGTGTTTGTTGGTAATCTGTATCTCTTCTTTGGAGAAATTTCTATTTAGGTCTTCTGCCCATTTTTGGATTGGGTTGTTTGTTTTTTGATATTGAGCTGCGTGAGCTGCTTGTAAATTTTGGAGATTAATCCTTTGTCAGTTGCTTCATTTGCAAATATTTTCTCCCATTCTGAGGGTTGTCTTTTCGTCTCGTTTTCGGTTTCCTTTGCTGTGCAATAGCTTTGAAGTTTCATTAGGTCCCATTTGTTTATTTTTGTTTTTATTTCCATTTCTCTAGGAGGTGGGTCAAAAAGGATCTTGCTGTGATTTATGTGATAACAGTGTTTTGCCTATGTTTTCCTCTAAGAGTTTTATAGTGTCTGGCCTTACATTTAGGTCTTTAATCCATTTTGAGTTTATTTCTGTGTATGGTGCTAGAGAGTGTTCTAACTTCATTCTTTTATATGTAGCTGTCCAGTTTTCCCAGCACCACTTATTGAAGATGCTGTCGTTTCTCCATTGTATATTCTTGCCTCCTTTATCAAAAATAAGGTGACCATATGTGCATGGGTTTATCTCTGGGCTTTCTATCCTGTTCCATTGATCGATGTTTCTGTTTTTTGCCAGTACCGTACTGGCTTGATTACTGTAGCTTTGTAGTATAGTATGAAGTCAGGGAGTCTGATTCCTCCAGCTCTGTTTTTCTTTCTCAAGATTGCTTTGGCTATTCGAGGTCTTTTGTGTTTCCATACAAATTGTGAAATTTTTTGTTCCAGTTCTGTGAAAAATGACATTGGTAGTTTGACAGGGATTGCATTGAATCTGTAGATTGCCTTGGGGAGTATAGTCATTTTCACAATGTTGATTCTTCCATTCCAAGAGCATGGTATATCTCTCCATCTGTTTGTATCATCTTTAATTTCTTTCATCAGTGTCTTATAGTTTTGTGCATACAGGTCTTTTGTCTCCTTTGGTAGGTTTATTCCTAGGTATTTTATTCTTTTTGTTGCAATGGTAAATGGGAGTGTTTCCTTAATTTCTCTTTCAGACTTTTCATCATTAGTGTATAGGACTGCAAGAGATTTCTGTGCATTAATTTTGTATCTTGCTACTTTACCAAATTCATTGATTAGCTCTAGTAGTTTTCTGGTGGCATCTTTAGGATTCTCTATGTATAATATCATGTCATCTGCAAACAGTAACAGCTTTACATCTTCTTTTCCGATTTGGATTCCTTTTATTTCTTTTTCTTATCTGATTGCTATGGCTAAAATTTCCAAAACTATGTTGAATAATAGTGGTGAGAGTGGACAAACTTGTCTTGTTCCCCATCTTAGGGGAAATGGTTTCAGTTTTTCACCATTGAGAACGATGTTGGCTGTGGGTTTCTCACATATGGCCTTTTTTATGTTGAGGTAAGTTCCCTCTATGCCTACTTTCTGGAGGGTTTTTATCATAAATGGGTGTTGAATTATGTTGAAAACTTTTTCTGCATCTATTGAGATTATCATGTGGTTTCTCTCCTTCATTTTGTTAATATGGTTTATCATATTGATTGATTTGCATATATTGAAGAATCCTTGTATTCCTGGGATAAACCCCACTTGATCATGGTGGATGATCCTTTTAATGTGCTGTTGGAATCTGTTTGCTAGTATTTTGTTGAGGATTTTTGCATCTTTGTTCATCAGTGATATCGGCCTGTAGTTTTATTCCTTTGTGACATCTTTGTCTAGTTTTGGTATCAGGGCAATGGTGACCTCGTAGAAAGAGTTTGGGAGTATTCCTCCCTCTGCTATATTTTGGAAGAGTTTGAGAAGGATAGGTGTTAGCTCTTCTCTAAATGTTTGATAGAATTCGCCTGTGAAGCCATCTGGTCCTGGGCTTTTATTTGTTGGAAGATTTTTAATCACAGTCTCAATTTCATTACTTGTGATTGGTCTGTTTATATTTTCTATTTCTTCCTGGTTCAGTCTCAGAGGTTGTGCTTTTCTAAGAATTTGTCCATTTCTTCCAGTTGTCCATTTTATTGGCATATAGTTGCTTGTAGCAATCTCTCATGATCCTTTGTAGTTCTGCAGTGTCAGTTGTTACTTCTTTTTCATCTCTAATTCTATTGATTTGAGTCTTCTCCCTTTTTTTCTTGTTGAATCTGGCTAACAGTTTATCAATTTTGTTTATCTTCTCAAAAAAACGCTTTTAGTTTTATTGATCTTTGCTTTTGTTTCCCTCATTTCTTTTTTATTTATTTCTGATCTGATCTTTATGATTTCTTTCCTTCTGCTAACTTTGGGATTTTTTTGTTTTTCTTTCTCTAATTGCTTTAGGTGTAAGGTTAGGTTGTTTATTTGGGATGTTTCTTGTTTCTTGAGGTAGGATTGTATTGCTATAAATTTCCCTCTTACAGATGCTTTTGCTGCTTCCCATAGGTCTTGTGTCATCATGTTTTCATTGTCATTTGTTTCTTGGTGTTTTTTGATTTCCTCTTTGATTTCTTCAGTGATCTCTTGGTTATTTAGTAGTGTATTGTTTAACCTGCATGTGTTTGTATTTTATACAGATTTTTTCCTGTAATTGATATCTAGTCTCATAGCGTTGTGGTCAGAAAAGTTACTTGATAAAATTTCAATTTTCTTAAATTTACCAAGGCTTGATTTGTGACCCAAGATATAATCTATCCTGGAGAATATTCCATGAGCACTTGAGAAAAAAGTGTATTCTGTTGTTTTTGGATGGAACGTCCTATAAATATCAATTAAGTCCATCTTATTTAATGTATCATTTAAAGCTTTGTTTCCTTATTTATTTTCATTTTGAATGATCTGTCCATTGGTGAAAGTGGGATGTTAAAGTCCCCTACTATGATTGTGTTACTGTCAGTTTCCCCTTTTATGGCTGTTAGCATTTGACTTACGTATTGAGGTGCTCCTGTGTTGGGTGCATAATTATTTACAATTGTTATATCTTCTTCTTGGATTGATCCCTTGATCATTAGGTAGTTTCCTTCTTTGTCTCTTGTAAGAGTTTTTATTTTAAAGTCTATTTTATCTGATATGAGAATTGCTACTCCAGCTTTCTTTTGATTTCCATTTGCATGGACTATCTTTTTCCATCCCCTCACTTTCCGTCTGTATGTATCCGTAGGTGTGAAGTGGGTCTCTTGTAGACAGCATATATACGGGTCTTGTTTTTGTTTCCATTCAGCCAGTCTGTGTCTTTTGGTTGGAGCATTTAATCCATTTACATTTAAGGTAGTTATCGATATGTATGTTCCTATTCCCATTTTCTTAATTGTTTTGGGTTTGTTATTGTAGGTCTTTTCCTTCTCTTGTGTTTCCTGTCTAGAGAAGTTCCTTTAGCATTTGTTGTAGAGCTGGTTTGGTGGTGCTGAATTCTCTTAGCTTTTGCTTATCTGTAAAGGTTTTAATTTCTCTGTCGAATCTGAATGAGATCCTTAATGGGTAGAGTAATCTTGGTTGTAGGTTTTTCCCTTTCATCACTTTAAATATGTCCTGTCACTCCTTTCTGGCTTGCAGAGTTTCTGCTAAAAGATCAGCTGTTAACCTTATGGGGATTCCCTTGTATGTTATTTGTTGTTTTTCCCTTGCTGCTTTTAATATTTTTTCTTTGTATTTAATTTTTGATAATTTGATTAATATGCATCTTGGCGTGTTTCTCCTTGTATTTATCCTGTATGGGACTGTCTACGCTTCCTGGACTTGACTGACTATTTCCTTTCCCATATTAGGGAAGTTTTCAACTGTAATCTCTTCAAATATTTTCTCAGACTCTTTCTTTTTCTCTTCTTCTGGGACCCCTATAATTCAAATGTTGGTGCATTTAATGTTGTCCCAGTGGTCTCTGAGACTGTCCTCAATTCTTTTCATTCTTTTCTCTTTATTCTGGTCTGTGGTAGTTATTTCCACTATTTTATCTTCCAGGTCACTTATCTGTTCTTCTGCCTCAGTTATTCTGCTGTTGATTCCTTCTAGATAATTTTTATTTTCACTTATTGTGTTGTTCATCATTGTTTATTTGCTCTTTAGTTCTTCTAGGTACTTGTTAAACGTTTCTTGTATTTTCTCCATTCTACTTCCAAGATTTTGGATCATGTTTACTATCATTACTGTGAATTCTTTTTCAGGAAGACTGCCTATTTCCTCTTCATTTGTTTGGTCTGGTGAGTTTTTACCTTGCTCCTTCATCTGCTGTGTGTTTCTTTGTTTTCTCATTTTGCTTAACTTACTGTGTTTGGCATCTCCTTTTCCCAGGCTGCAGGTTTGTAGTTCCTGTTGTTTTTGGTGTCTTCCCCCCATGGCTGAGGTTGGTTCAGTGGGTTGTGTAGGGCTACCTGGTGGAGGGGACTGATGCCTGTGTTCTGGTGGATGAGGCTGGATCTTGTCTTTCTGGTGGGAAGGACTGCATCCGGTGGTGTGTTTTGGGGTGTCTGTGACCTTTTGATTTTAGGCAGCCTCTCTGCTAATGGGTGGGGTTGTATTCCTGTCTTTCTAGTTGTTTGTCATAGGGTGTCCAGCACTGTAGATTGCTGGTAGTTGAGTGGAGCTGGGTCTTAGCATTGAGATGGAGATCTCTGGAAGAGCTTTTGCTGTTTGATATTACGTGGAGCGGGGAGGTCTCTGGTGGACCAATGTCCTGTACTCAGGTCTCCCACCTCAGAGACACAGGACTGACTCCCAGCTGGAGCAGCAAGACCCCGTCAGCCACATGGCTCAGAAGAAAAGGGAGATAAGAAAAAAGAAGAAAGAAAGAGAGAGAGAAGGAGAGAGAGAGAGAGAAAGGAAGGAAGAAAGAAAGAAAGAAAGAAAGAAAAAGAAAGAATAAAATTAAGTTACTAGAATAAAAATTTTTTTAATTATTGAAAATAAAAAAATTAAAAGTAATTTAAAAGAGAAAAAAAAAGAAAGAAGAGAGCAACCAAACCAAAAAACAGATCCACTAATGATAACATGCGCTAAAAACTATACTAAAAAAAACAAAAGCAAACAAAAAAACGGACAGACAAAACCCTAGGACAAATGGTAAAAGCAAAGCTATACAGACAAAATAACACAAAGAAGCATACACATACACACAAAAAGAGAAAAAGGAAAAAAAAAAATATATATATATATATAAAGGAAGAGAGCAACCAAATCAATAAACAAATCTACCAATGATAATAAACTCTAAATACTAAACTAAGATAGACATAAAACCAGAAACAAATTAGATGCAGAAAGCAAACCCCAGGTCTACAGTTGCTCCCAAAGTCCACTGCCTCAAGTTTGGGATGATTCGTTGTCTATTCATGTATTGCACAGATACACGGTACAGCAAGTTGATTGTGGAAATTTAATCCACTCCTCCTGAGGCTGCTGGGAGAGATTTCCCTCTCTTTTCTTTGTTCACACAGCTCCCAGGGGCTCAGCTTTGGATTTGGACCCACCTCTGTGTGTAGGTCGCCTGAGGGCATCTGTTCTTCGCTCAGACAGGACGGGGTTAGAGGAGCACCTGATTCGGGGGCTCTGGCTTACTCAGGCCATGGGGAGGGAGGGGTATGGAATGTAGGGTGACGTTTGGACCCACCTGTGTGTAGGTCGCCTGAGGGCATCTGTTCTTCGCTCAGACAGGACGGGGTTAGAGGAGCACCTGATTCGGGGGCTCTGGCTTACTCAGGCCATGGGGAGGGAGGGGTATGGAATGTAGGGTGACGTTGCACCAGCCTGAGACGTGCTGTGTGTTCTCCCGGGGAAGTTGCCCCTGGATCAGGGGCCCCTGGCAGTGGCGGGCTGCACAGGCTCCCAGGAGGGGAGGTGTGGATAGTGCCATGTGCTTGCACACAAGCTTCTTGGTGGCTGCAGCAGCAGCAGCCTTAGCATTTTGTGTCCATCTCTGGGGTCCGCGCTGATAGCTGCCGTTTGCGCCCCTCTCTGGAGCCTGTTTAGGCGGTGCTCTGATACCCTCTCCTCACGTACCCTGAAACAATGGTCTCTTGCCTCTTAGGCAGGTCCAGACTTTTTCCTGGACTCCCTCCCATCCAGCTGTGGCACACTAGCCTGCTTCAGGCTGTGTTCACACCACCAACCCCAGTCCTCTCCCTGGGATCCGACCTCTGAAGCCTGAGCCTCAGCTCCCAGCCCCTGCCCGCCCCAGCGGGGGAGCAGACAAGCCTCTCGGGCTGGTGAGTGCTGGTCGGCACGAATACTCTGTGCGGGATTCTCTCCGCTTTGCCCTCTGCGCCCCTGTTGCTGCGCTCTCCTCTGTGGCTCCGAAGCTTCCCCCCTGCCACCCCCCATCTCTGCCAGTGAAGGGGATTCCTAGCATGTGGAAACTTTTCCTCCTTCATGGCTCCCTCCCAGAGGTGCAGGTCCCGTCCCTATTCTTTTGTCTCTTTCTTTTTTCTTTTGCCCTACCCAGGTACGTGGGGAGTTTCTTGCCTTTTGGGAAGTCTGAGGTCTTCTTCCAGCATTCAGTAGGTGTTCTTTAGGAGTTGTTCCACATGTAGATGTATTTCTGATGTATTTGTGGGGAGGAAGGTGATCTCTACATCTCCTTCGCTATCTTGAAATTCTCTCTGAGAAATTTATTGCTTGGAGTAGTTTGTAATGAAACGTGAAATTTTCTGTGGATGTTTCCTTTAAAATGCCAAAAGACCTGAATACAAATACTTTGTGTGTTGATGTTTGGCTGTATTTAAGTCATGACAATGATTATTACTTTGGATATAAATACTATCAAATTTTCATTGGGTGAGTTCTTTTTAAATTAATGTTGAGTTATGTTCTGTTTATTATCCTGTTTGCTTATGTTTCTTGCCATTTTCCATTTGTCTGTTGGAATCCTCTTTTTTAATAGTGAGTTAGCAACTGATAATGTGTATTGATTTCAGTTTTGCTTCTAATTTACATTTTCATCTCTTTGGTTGATATATTTGGCTTAATCATTTCATTTTTATAAGCAGCTGTACAATTTGTTAATTTAGCTAGATGATTAAATTTGGCTTTTAAAGAAAGTTTGTTTTAGAAAATGGTCCCTGAAGTAAATTAGCATTTGGTATTTCCAGCTTGTCAAAGGGGCTGGTCTCTTGAAGATAACTCTAAGATGTAACTCTAAAATTTTAAAGTGGTATTATAATTTTGAAACCTCTGAATATATAGATCTGTATTATCCAGTAGGTGGTGCAAATCGACTCCATTTCAAATGGAAATGTAATTTAAAATTGTGATGTAACTATTTTCACTGTAAAAATAATATTTCAACATGTTTTCTAACTGAAAAATTGTTTTCCTCTATTTCTAAAGGAAGCTTGATTTACTGTCTCAGTGCTCATTTTTCTTATGTTTTATTCCACAGGTACCATTATGGTGATGATCACTGTGACAGGGCAGCTGAGAGGGAAAATTCGGGGGTGGGGGCTGCAAAAACCAGGGAGATCTGTTAAAAATTATAATACAAGAGAAATTTGGGAAACACTCCTGTTTACCACTACAACAAAAAGAATAAAATATCGAGGAATAAACCTACCTAAGGAGACAAAATGCCTAGAAAACTATAAAACACTGATGAAAGAAATTAAAGATGATACAGACAAATGGAGAGATATACCACGTTCTTGGATTGGAAGAATTAACAATGTGAAAGTGACTGTACTACCCAAAGCAATCTGCAGATTCAATGCAATCCCTATCAAACTACCGATGGCAGTTTTCACAGAATTAGAACAAAAAATTTTACAATTCATATGGAAACACAAAAGACCCCGAATAGCCAAAGCAGTCTTGAGAAAGAAAAACAGAGCTGGAGGAATCAGGCTTCCTGACTTCAGACTATACTACAAAGCTACAGTAATCAAGACAGTATGGTACTGGCACAAAAAGAGAAATATCGATCAGTGGAACAGAATAGAAAGCCCAGAGATAAACCCATGCACATATGGTCACCTTATCTTTGATAAAGGAGGCAAGAATATACAATGGAGAAAAGACAGCATCTTCAATAAGTGATGCTGGGAAAACTGGACAGCTACATATAAAAGAATGAAATTAGAACACTCTCTAACATCATACACAAAAATAAACTCAAAATGGATTAAAGACCTAAATGTAAGGCCAGACACTATAAAACTCTTAGAGGAAAACATAGGCAGAACACTCTATCACATTAATCACAGCAAGATCCTTTTCGACCCACCTCCTAGAGAAATGGAAATAAAAACAAAAATAAACAAATGGGACCTAATGAAACTTCAAAGCTATTGCACAGCAAAGGAAACCATAAACAAGACGAAAAAACAACCCTCAGAATGGGAGAAAATATTTGCAAATGAAGCAACTGACAAAGGATTAATCTCCAAAATTTACAAGCAGCTCACGCAGCTCAATATCAAAAAAACAAACAACCCAATCCAAAAATAGGCAGAAGACCTAAATAGAAATTTCTCCAAAGAAGATATACAGATTGCCAACAAATCTGTGAAAGGATGCTCAACATCACTAATCATTAGAGAAATGCAAATCAAACTACAATGAGGTATCACTTCACACTGGTCAGAATGGCCATCATCAAAAAAATCTACAAAGAATAAATGCTGGAGAGGGTTTTGAGAAAGGGGAACCCTCTTGCACTGTTGGTGGGAATGTATATTGATACAGCCCCTATGGAGAACAGTATGGAGGTTCCTTAAAAAACTAAAAATAGAACTACCATATGACCCAGCAATCCCACTACTGAGCATATACCCTGAGAAAGCCATAATTCAAAAAGAGTCATGTACCACAATGTTCATTGCAGCTCTAATTACAATAGCCAGGACATGGAAGCAACCTAAGTGTCGATCAACAGATTAATGGATAAAGAAGACGTGGCACATATATACAATGGAATATTACTCAGCCATAAAAAGAAATGAAATTGAGTTATTTGTAGTGAGATGAATGGAGCTAGAGTCTGTCATACAGAGTGAAGTAAGTCAGAAAGAGATAAACAAATACCGTATGCTACCACACGTATATGGAATCTAAAAAAATAATGGTTCTGAAGAACCTAGGTGCAGGACAGGAATAAAGATGCAGACGTAGAGAGTGGACTTGAGGACACGGAGATGGGGAAGGGTAAGCTGGGACGAAGTGAGAAAGTGGCATGGACATATATACACTACCAAATATAAAATAGATAGCTAGTGGAAAGCAGCCACATAGCGCAGGGAGATCAGCTTGGTGCTTTGTGACCACCTCGAGGGATGGGATAGGGAGGGTGGCAGGGAGACACAAGAGTGAGGAGTTATGGGGATATATGTATATGTATAGCTGATTCACTTTGTTATAAAGCAGAAACTAGCACACCATTGTAAAGCAATTATACTCCAATAAATATGTTAAAGAAAATTATAATACAAAGACAAGTCATTTGCTTCTGTGCTTCAGTTCCATAATAAAATGAACATAATGTCAGTACCAGTGTTATTCCAGTAGGTTTTATGCCCACATGATGAACTGAATGCCATATTTCATCTTTTGTAGAAATTGGGGTTGTTCCACTCTCAGGAATCTGATATTCTCACACTAGCACATAAAATATGTATACAAGCATATTTTTTAAATTAATTTTTTACTTGTATCACAGTAATACACATGCATTAAAGGCAGCAAAGTAGAATGATTAAGATCAGGGATTCTGGAGTCAGCCTACCTGGGCTGGAGCCCTCTCCCCCTCCCTCGATCTGTTTTCTTCCTTTCAAAATGTGGAACAGACACCTACCTTGTAGTGGTATGAGAATTAAATGAGCATATACATAAAGTATTTAAAGCAGGCCTGTAGGAATGTGAACACTACCTTTTAAAGCCAAACAGTGCAAAAAGGGCTGTAATAAAAAGGAGCAGTCTCTGCCCACATTCCTCCCATCTCCCCATATCGCTTCCAGGTAAGTGCTCACAATTCCCGGCTGTTGCTTCTGTTGGTTACCACTGTAACTCCAAATATTATTATTATACAAATATTTCTTTTAATCCATTTAATCCATTTTTAAGTGTGCAGTTCAGTGGCGTTAAGCACATCCACAATGTTGTGGGACCATCACCACCATCCAACTCCACAGCTTTTTTACCTTCCCAAACAGAAGCTCTGTGCCCATTAAACAATAGCTCTCCACTCCCCATCCCCTCAGGCCCTCATAACCTCTATTTTCTGTCTCTATGAATTTCCCTATTCTAGGTATCTCATAGAAGTGGAATCACAATATTTGTCCTTTTGTGACCAGCTTATCTCACTGAGCATAAAGTCTTCAGAACTCATCCATGTTGCAGCAGGTGTCAGAACTTCCTTCCTTCTTAAGGTTGAGTAATATTCCATTGTATGTATATGCCACATTTTGTTTATGCATTCATCTGCCTGTGAATTTAGGTTGTTTCCACCTTTTGGCTGCTGCAAATGCTGCTATGAACATGGATATCCAAATATCCGTCTGAGCCTCTGCTCAGTTGTTTGGGATGGCTATTTCTTTCTTTTTTTTTTTTTTGCGGTACGCGGGCCTCTCACTGCTGTGGCCTCTCCCGTTGTGGAG
>NW_006775023.1:0-426 GCF_000442215.2 Lipotes vexillifer
TTCAAAGGTATTATGAAGTGAAGTTAAAGTAAAAAATACTAATGTTACATGACACATCTGATGCGGAATTATGACAAATATAATGAGCTTTTAACAAATAACTGAAGTTCAGGAACCAGTGGCCTAGCATGTTCTCCAAATATCTTATTTCTACCTTTTCAGAGATTTAGCTGTCAACAGTTCTTCTACAGTGCCTCTCTTCTCTCCGGGACCTGAACACTACTCTTTTCTCTGCTGTCCCCTTGGGACTGAAGCTTCTCGTGATGGGCCATGGCTGATGAAGGGCCCTGTCTGGTTTAGAAATAAAGTTGCAACTCTCACTTTCTATTACTGTGGAATGTGGGAACACATGTTTCATGGAAACAGGATGTCCCTCTCACCTGATATGAACACTTCCCTAGAGTGCCGTCATGTGCTTAAAACTCC
>NW_006775024.1:0-289 GCF_000442215.2 Lipotes vexillifer
GAACCCGCCTCCCCTGCATCGGCAGGCGGACTCTCAACCACTGCGCCACCAGGGAAGCCCAAGCTGGGGAACTTTTTGTTGTTTTTTTTTCCTCTCCTTTCTTTTTCAGTCTCTTCTCTTCTCTAATTCCAATGACTCCACTTGATACTCATTTTCTTACATTACTTCAGACAAGCAAAAACTAGTAATCTATACACTACCTGCTATGTTTTTCATGTCTAATTCTTCTCCTTCCTTTTGAGGATGAAGGTAGGCAGTGATTCTTTTTTTTTTTTTTTTTTTTTTTTTT
>NW_006775025.1:0-220 GCF_000442215.2 Lipotes vexillifer
TAAACTGAGATGCGTTTTAGGAACGTTGCCCGATCACACGGTGGACCGTACTCCGTGTTTCCCATTAATGTTTTAGGGGAAGGAAGAATCCATTCAACATGGGGAGTTGGGCTCCATGAAATGGATACCATGCAGTATGTCGTCAAAGGGTTTGCGATTGCTTACCAAACCTCACCAATACTATCAGCCCCTAGAGTCCAGCCTTATGTCTCACACGGCT
>NW_006775026.1:0-11102 GCF_000442215.2 Lipotes vexillifer
AGAGACAAGAAGTCTGAAGGAAGGAGAATCTACTATGTCTTGTCTCTGTTCCTGTTCCTCTCTGGATCACCCCCTCTAAAGGTAAGAATAGTCTTTCAAATGAATTTTTTTAACTTATTTATTTTGTTTTTATTTATTTATTATTTTTGGCTGCTTTGGGTCTTCGTTGCTGCGCATGGGCTTCCTGTAGTTGAGGCGAGCGGGGACTACTCTTTGTTGCGGTGCGCGGGCTTCTCATTGCGGTGGCTTCTCTTGTTGTGCAGCACGACCTCTACACGTGCGGGCTTCAGTAGTTGTAGCACGCAGGCTCAGTAGTTGTGGCTCACGGGCTTAGTTGCTCCGCAGCGTGTGGGATCTTCCCAGACCAGCGCTCGAACCCATGTCCCCTGCGTTGGCAGGTGGATTCTTAACCACTGCGCCATCAGGGAAGCCCTCAGATGAATTTTTAAGAAGAATTCTTTTATGTCTTTTATATGTCCATGATATGTTCTTTATCCTTTCATCTGCCCAAAACACTTAGGTTGTCTCCATTGTTTGGCTATTGTGAATAATGCTGCAATGAGCATAAGAGAGCAGAGCAGAAATCACCTCCTTTGGATCTGTTTTCAGGAGTGTGATTGCTGGCTGATCTGATAGCTCTACTTTCAGTCTTTTGAGGAACCTCCGTACAGTTGTCCATAGTGGCTGCACCATTTTACTTTCCCACTAACAGGGCACGAGTGTTCCCTTTTTACCACACTCTTGCCAACACTTGCTATCTCTTGTCCTTTTGATAATAGCCATCCTAATAGGTGTGATGTCTTACTTGCAGCTTTGATTTGCATTTCCATGATGGTTAGTGATGTTGAACACCTTTTCATATACCTGTTGGCCAGTTGTATGTCTTCTTTGGAAAAAAGTATATTCGGACCGTGTGCCCTTTTATTAATTATTTGTTGGTTTTTTTTTTTTATTGTTGAGGTGATTGAATTCCTTATATATTTTGCATATTATCCCCTCAACAGATAACATGGTTTGCAAATACTATCTTCTGCTTCATAGCTTTCATTTTGTTGATTATTTCCTTTGCTGTGCAGAAGCTTTTTAGTTTGATGTAGTCCACTCGTTTATTTTTGTTTTTGTTGCCTTTGTTTTGGTGTCATTTAAAAAAAAAATCATTGCCATAACCTATGTCAAGGAGCTTACCCCTGTGTTTTCCTCTAGGAGTTTTACAGATTCAGGCCTTACGTTTAGTCTTTAATCCATTTTGAGTTCATTTTGGGGTATGGTGTAAGATAAGGGTCCAACATAGTATCTTTGCCCGTGGATATCCTGTTTTCCCAGCACCATTTATTGAAGAGACTCTCCTGTCCTCATTGTGTGTTCTTGTCAAATATTTGAGCATGTATGTGTGGGTTTATTTCTGGGCTCTATATTTTGATCCATTGGTCTATGTATATATCTGTTCTTATGCCAGTACCATACTGTTTTGATTACTATACCTTTGTAATATAATGAAATCAGGAACCATGATGCCTGCAGGTTTGTTATTTGTGGGGTGGTTCATCAAAGGGTACAGATGATCAGTTATAAGATGAATACATTCTATGGATCTAATGCACAGCATGCTATTTTCATTTAAGATATTGTATTGGGCTTCCCTGTTGGCGCAGTGGTTTGGACTCCACCTGCCGATGCAGGGGACGCAGGTTCGTGCCCCATTCTGGGAGGACCCCACATGCCGCGGAGTGGCTGGGCCCATGAGCCGGGGCCACTGAGCCTGCACGTGCGGAGCCTGTGCTCTGCAAAAGGAGAGGACATAACAGTGAGAGGCCCACGTATCGCAAAAAAAAAAAAAAAAGATTTTGTATGGTATTATGGAGACCTGCTGAGAGAGTAGATCTTAGTTTTATCCCACACACCACCTGCAAGAAGCCTTTAGCTATGCGAGGTGATAGATGTATTAATCAGTTTGACAGTGGTAATCATTTAACAATGTGTACATACATCAGGAATCACAGTGTTCACCTTGAATATACAAATTTTATTTTTAAATTAAACTTCCATAAAGTTGGAGGGGATGGGAGAAATGTGTGTCCCATTCACATGGAAAAAATTAATTACTATAAGCTGTCAGAGGTAAAGCACAGGAGTTGGGTTACTAGAAAAATACATTCTTAGTCAGCTGTCTTCAATAAACTCAAAGAGCGAAAGGAAACAATGATCAAAGAACTATCAAACAATGAGAAAGATGTATCCTAAAGAGATAGAAATTATAAATAGGGACAAAATAAAAGTTCTTCAGCTGAAAAGCACAGTAAGTGAAATGAAAAATTAATAAAAGATGTCCAACAGCAAATTTGACCAGGAGAAAAAGAATCAGTGAATTTTAAAAGGTTAGTTGAATTATCCAGTCTCTGGAAAGGAAGAGAGGAGCAGGAAAAGCAAAGAATGAAGAATAATGAGCAAAGCCTATGAGACTTATGTGCATCAGCAAGCTTATCAATGTACACATAATGACAGTTGCAGAGGCAGAGGCGAGAGAGAAAGGGGCAGGAAATCTTTGAAGAAATGATGCCTGAAAACCTCCAAAATCGGAGGAAAGACATGAATCTACACACCCAATAAGTTCTACAAACTCCAACCAGGATAAAATCAGAGATCCCCACCTAGGCACATCATGATCAAATTATCAGAAGTCAGAGACAAAAAGTGAACCTCGAAAACAGCAATAGAAACCACTCCTCATATACAAGTAATCCTCAGTAATATTTGTGCCCATTTCTCTGCAGAAACCATTGAGGACAGGTGGCATTGGAATGACATATTAAAAGCGTAGAACAAATGAACAAAAATACCCTCTCAACCAAGAGTTCTGTATGTGGGGGAAATGAAGGGGAGTTAAAGACATTCCAAGACAAATAAAAACAGAGAGTACATAGCTAGTAAGCTTGCCCTATAGAAAGTACTATAAGGAGTCCTTCAGGCTGAATTGAAACAGTGCTGGGCAGGTATTTGAAGCAGTATGAAGAAATAAACCACAAAGGCCAAGGTAACTACACAGGTAAACGCAAAATCCAGTATTGCTGCACTTTTGGTTTGCATCTCCTCTTTTTGTTCTCATACATGATTTAAAATACAAATGTATAAAGCATTAACTATAAATCTCTGTTAATGGGCACCAAATATACAAACATGCCATGTGTCACCATAATTAAATAAAGAAATGTGGCAGAGCTAGGGAAATGGAAACTTTTTGAATACTACTGCAACTATCTCCGTATGAATACAAACTTGATTATTATAAAACTAAGATACTAATTGTAACTCCCAGTGTAACCACCAACACCGCCCCCACAAAAAGCTCCAGCAGTAAAAAAAAAACTAAAAACGTAAAGAAAAAGAGTGATAAAGGATCACTTTGTACACTATAAAAATGAAATTAATTACAGAAAATAGAGTAATTGAGGAGTGAAGGAACAAAAAAAGACTGACATGTGGAAAATAAATAGGAAAATGTCAGGAAAACTCTTTGCTTGTCAGTAATCAATACAATAACCATAGATACAACTGTTCAACGAAAAGACAGCACAAGTGAGTGAACTTCAGGCAGTCACCTTAGCGCTGGATGCTCTGGCCAACAGCACCATCTGCACGTTTTCTTAGACAATCAGGCCATTGTCGTCGGTCTGGCTGTCTGATGTGGCCCGTGGCAGCAACGACGTTTCCTTGTGTAAAACTGTCCCTTTTGTGGTAAAGAGCCCTGGGAATCTCCTGGCCCGCAGAATCCCAAATTATAAATCCAGGTCACACGTGTCTCTACATATACTAAAGCCACTATGCAGGGCTTTGCCAAGACCCTCCTTTTCGGCTTTGGAGTTCCGGGCCTTAATGATGGTGACCGAGGCATGCATTTTACTTCTCAGGATACACCACGCTGGGCTCTTGAACGGCCTTCAGTAGACCTTTTGCCTCCCTACCCGGCCTTAGGCTGCAGGACTCAGAGTTCCAGAGTGGCTTACTTCCACAGGTTCAAATTCCATTACACCAAACTGGCACATTTCAGTCGCCAGTCACATGCCAGAGGTGAATTGTAGTATAGGGTCTGACTGCATCCTTTGATGTTTGACTGCTGAGGGCTTTTAGACGTCAACCCTCCCTCTTGCCCAACACCCTACACTCCACTCTCTCCTTTGACACAGTTGTAGGGTGCAGGGCAGGAGGAGTGGGCATCAAACTACACTCGCTACTGCCAGCACAAGGGAACTGTCATGCTGGCCCCATCCACTAATCACAGTAGGACTCCCAAAGCAATTTCTTCCTTTCCTGACTCTCTGAAGTCTTTTTTGGAGCAGCTTGAAAAGGCTGCCCTGCTCTCCCCGCAGAAGCCTCCTCATGTAAGGAATACACTTTGCATCACGTCTCGGTAGTGTGTGTGTGTGTGTGTGGTGTCACCAGTCTTGATTGACCTTTGAACCCAACTTGGGGTAGGGGTCCAAACTGGCTCAGCGTGGCAACAACAGCTCTTCTCGCCAGCCTTCCCAGGAGCGCTCTGCAGAATGTGTGCTTCCCATCTGTGAAACGTTAGGGTCTGTCAAATTAGATGTCCTGGATCCCAAGGCGGTGTGCTTACTGGAAGTAAGGGACATAGCTTATGTTCTCCTGAACGTGAAGTTACAGCTAACACCCAGTCTTGCTTCTGTGCTCAGCCAAAATAGTAAATGGGATTCGCATAAAATAGTTGTCGATTTCTTCCTTGTTTTCAGCATTCGTTACCCTAGACCACTGGGCTAAGTGGGGCTGAGTACAACTAAAAGTCTCGGACTGTTTACTGAGAAATGATTCTAGGAAGCCTGTCCTGTTAAAGTCTGCCATGCTGTATTAGTCTGCTCAGGCTGGCCTAATAAAATGCCATAGGCTGGGCGGCTTAAACAAGACATTTATTTATTTCCTACAGTTCTGGAGGCTAGGAAGCCCAAGGTCAGGGTGCCAGCATGGTGGAGTTCTTGGTGAGGGCCCTCGTTTTGCTTGAAAATAGCCACCTTCTTCCTGTGGCTTCACGTTGGGGTGGTGGGCGGAGAGCACCATCTATGATCTCTTCCTGCAAGGGCAGTAATCCCAATGTGTGCACCCCAGCCTCCTGACCTTACCAAAACTGAATGACCTACCAAAGACCCAGTCTCCAAATACCATCTCCTGGGGGCTGCGTCGGGTGGGGGATGGGCTTCATCATATGAATTTGGGAGGCAGGGGGTGTACAGAATCCCGTGCAGAGCAGGTGCTCAGCCCAGTCTTTAAAACAATTATCTCTCTCTCTGTGTGTCTCTGTCTCTGTCTCTGTCTCTCTGTCTTCATTTCTTGGACGCTGCTAGTGAATTGGGGAGCCCTGATGAAACACTGTCCAACTCCTGTCTTTACTGCTTCTTCCACCCTCCATTCTCACTATATCCATATCGACTTTGTATGTCCTTTACTAAGTAGCCTTAACAGCATTAAAACCTCCAAATTCTCTTGCTGTCTTTTGTGGGAGGTTTTAAGCGTTGCTGAGATTTGATCTATACACCTTCTCTGTCTCTCGTTTTCGAACTAAGTGTGTCTCTTATCAGCGTGAGCTGCCCCAGGGTGGCAATTGGGGAACACATGTAGGTTCCCGTACCCCAGGGCGCCGCCCTTTAGGGACATTGTAGTTTTGCGCTTGCGGTGGTGGAATGAAAAGGGATTCCTGTGCGCTCACAGATGCTCAGGGTGAGCTGGGCCTTTAAGGCCTCCAGGGAAGCTGAAGACCTTGATCACTCATTGGACGGTGGTGCTCTCAATCCTTGGCTGCTGGCAAATGAGCTTAGAGCTGGCGCTGGAGGAAGTGGCCCTTCTTGGACCCTTCTAAAGTCCGCCTCCCGTCGCCAGCCAGTCAGGCTCTTTCCCGCCCTGTGTGTAGCGGCTTCGTCCCCAGTCTCGCGGGGGCGCTCCGCGGGCAGGCCGTCTGACCTTCCCATAGAGGGGCCCCCAGAGGCATCTTCGCCGATTCCTGTCCCCTGTACAGCCAGCTTCTCTGCAGCTCCCAGCCCGTCCCAGTGGCCCCGCTGCCAACAGCGTCCTCTCCCTCAGCGACACTCAGCCTGACTTCCACCATCTTCCCCACGGTCGTCACTGCAGCCCGATCCGTGTCTGGCGCGTCCGTCCTGCCATGTCTGCCACAGAGGAGTGCAGGCCAATCCCAGGGGGCCAGGATGGAGCTGGTGGTGGGGCAGGTGGCGACCCCAATCCCCTCGGGGTCCGTGCATCCCCTTCGGGAGGGGTGGATGGAGTCGAGGGGGCTGCGGCCCTTCTGGCCTCCCTGAGGCCCTCCAGAGCCCTTGACGGGGAGCATGGCGGCCAGGAGGCCGCGCAGGCCGCAGTGGAAGAAGACTGGTATATAGAGCTGGTGGAGGAGGAGGAGGAGGAGGAAGAGGTGGAGGAGGAGGAGATGGAGATGGAGGAAGAGATGGATGGGATGGAGGAGACGGAGGAGGGGGAGGAAGAGTTTGAATTAGACATCGAGGACCAGGAGGAGGATGAGTACCAGTCAGAAGAGGGGAGCGAAACTGCGGAGGAGGACGAGGAGGAGGAAGAGACAGAAGAGGAGGACGAGAATGGGCAGGAGGGCGCGGGAGTAGTCACGGGCCACGGGGCCCCCGCGGCGCAGTTTAAGTCCCTGCTCCGGGAAGTGGTCCATTGCCTACTGCAGCCCAGCCACTACAACTACCGTGTCCTGGTCGGGCCCCACGCCGGCCGCATGATGGTGTTGCACCGCTGCCGACGGCCCTCGGACCTTGCAAAGGACGCTGCGCCTCCTCAGGGGCAGGAAGACCTGGCAGAGGCAGGTGAGGTCTGGCGGAACGAGTACGAGGGAGAGGGCAACCCGCCATGGGAGCCGCGGGAACCTGCAGAGGGGGCGGCATCCCAGAAGGCGGAGGAACGGGCGGCGGCGGCAGCGGAGGCCGAGTTCTGGGCGGGCGAGGTCCTGGCTGATGCCGCCGAGTCCTGGGAGGCTGGGGCCTGTGCACGCGACGAAGGGGCCTGGCGAGGGGCGGCCCAGACCTGAGGCCCTTGCAGCCCCTGCTGGGGCATCGGCCTCAAAGGCAGGCTGCGCTCAGCGCTGGCCTCTGGTGGTTAAAGCAGCGGGTCAAAGCTCTCAAAAACCTTCAGGCACGATACGCACAAGTTGAAGCCCAATTCTCTAAAGACTTTTAGGAGCTGGAGGAAAAGTACGCTGCCTTCTACCAACCTAGGGGCAAACAAATGGCATACCTCACTTTTGGTTGACGGGCTTCTAAAACTGTAAAGATTCTCAGTAGGATGACCTGAGAAAATTATGAAAATGGCACAGGGGCACTTTTCAGTGGTTGAGGAATCAATGAGTTTCGCGGTAGAATTTGCCTTTAAATTGGGTGAATGTTTTCCAATGACGTTCTGGCAGAAACATACAAAAATGCTCTCAGGATCAGATGATTTCGATCCCTTCTCCAAAGGGCCAGAAATACTCAGCAGCACAGTGTGTGAGATCTACTGGAAGGAGGGGGAAAATGTTGTGAAAAGTGTCAAGAAGCCGTAGTGTGAGGGCCATGGAAGTGTTGTATCAACCAGTAGGAGCATGCCCAGCTATTCTTTTTATATCTTTATATATATATTTATTTTCTGACATATTTCTCTTCTCCAGATCCTCCCGAGGGCAGAGAACTAGATTCTGCTGCTGATTTTACATCGGGAAATGTTGTCCACCACCTTGTGATGCCAGAGTCCGTATCATTCGACACTAAAGAAGAAAGTCAACCTCAGTATGAAAACGCTGATGCAGAGAAAGAGGATGGAAACGAGAAACCAGAAGAAGGACCCAAACTGGATATGGTCTCAGCAGAGGGCAGCTCTGGAGAATACAGGTATTATTGTATAGTGCAAGCATTCCTGACACATACCTGTTACTAACAGCTTTATGTTTTGTTTTCTTTTGTTTTGTTTACATACTTGTTTTTTTGTTTATTTTTTTAACATCTTTATTGGAATATAATTGCTTCACTGTGGTGTGTTAGTTTCTGCTTTATAACAGAGAATCAGCTAGAGTATACCTATATCCCCATTTCTCTCCCCTCTTGCATCTCCATCCCACCCTCCCTATCCCACCACTCTAGGTGGTCACAGAGGTCCGAGCTGATCTCCCTGTGCTATGCAGCTGCTTCCCACAAGCTATCTATCATGTTTTTAATAATTTTTGTAAAGTATATAAGGAAAAATTGATGAAATTTAGTTTTGGAAAAACATTTTAATGTTAATAATATACTTGTATTCCAGATGATATAGAAGGAAGTGTGTCGTGGAATGTATTTCATTTACAGCTGCAAGCCCTTTGTCCTGCAGCTTTAAGACTACTACAGATGGGAAAATTATCAGACCTGGAATTAGAAACCTATATTTTTTAGAGGTCTAAAATATAGAGACATATATTTTTAGAGAGTAGGCACCAGAAGAAGCAGCTAAAGCAACTAAGCTGTGCACTAGCTGTACCTTCATCACCTGACCACAGAAATGGAGTCTCTTGGAATAACAATGTCCTTGAGAAGGTGACTCCTTACAAAGTAGCGAAAAGTTACAGATTTCAAATAAGACTGCATTTCATGAGTAATTCACAAATATTACTTCAATTTAGAATTTTTATTCAAAAGAAAAGAAAATTAGCCATAGTAAGGTTATTGACTATCACTGAGTTGGTAATTCAATCTTATTTTCTCTTTCCTCTACCCATTCATCTTTTCCTTTCTCTCTCTCATCTCTCTCTCTCTCACACAGCATCACACTCTTTCTTTCTCCCTTTCTTAATTTTCACACCTGTGGATGTTTGATAACAGCCTCACTCTCTTTTTACAGACACGGAAACTGAAGGTCTGGGAATATAAGGGATTTATGATTTGTGTAAGGAGCAGAGGCTCTTAAAGTGGAAAGACATTTAAATCACAGGGTGGGCTTTCAGGAAAAAAAACTAGCATTTCTAGTGGTGGGCAAGAGAGAGATGAGGTTGGTGTGATGAAATGATGTGAACCCTGACAACCAAGGGTCTGGGTTACAAGAAGAAAACGTTTTGTTTTCTCCTTGGAGAGCCAACAGATGTTCATAGTATTGACTCCTATTTAGAAAGTCCCTGGTGCATGTTATTGGTGTACAAATGTTAGAGTCTTATCCCACCCTACAGTTGGAAGGCATAAAAAGAAGTGGACAGAGAAAGAAAAGAAGAATTTGTTCTTCACGGATATTCTAGTTTTTATTAGCCCACAATACAAATGTTGTTTCAAAGTTCAGCATTCCAAAATGATATTAACTGACATCTGAATTTATTCTTCCATCTCTAAGGAGAGAGTGGGTCTCACGGATGGGTGAGAGAAAGGATATGTTTCCTCCTCCAACTGAGAGCACACCACACCTCCTTAGCCCTCCTACTTTGTCTTTTCTGTCTTTATTACTTTGTGGGTGGTTACCAGCAAAACAGAGGATAAATAACTGTCAGGATGGTATTGCACTGCCTTTTCTTCTACAGGGCACCAGACCGCTTTTCCCAGGGTTCTCCAATTTGTCTCAACTTCCAAAGGAGTTAAGGCTCCAAGCAAAACCATCAGTGAACAGAGCCCGACACGTCTTGTAGTTTGGAGCATGTGTTCATTAAGACAGCCACCTCCAGGACTTCCCTGGCGGTCCAGTGGTTAAGACTCTGTGCTTCCACTGCAGTGGGAACGGCTTCGATCCCTGGGAACTTATATCCCATGTACCGTGCAGCCAAAAACAAAAAACAAAAAAGACAGCCACCTCCTTCAAGTCCTGGGAGCAGCAGGAGTATTCACTTCCGTGCATTCAGTCATTCTAAGTAATGCTTTTCTTAGCCCACATCCTTTGTGCGAGGGACCAGAAAGATGCCATCTGCAACAGCAGGTCAGAGTGAGACAGCAGCAGAGACAGGCTAGCTGTTTACAAAGATGTCCTAAGAGACCAGCCTCGGCCTGACACCTCTGCCTTATTGACTCATTTACCTGCCATAGCCGTGCCCCGGCCATGAGGATGTCCTCTCACCTCAGAGCACCCCAGATCACCAGCCCAGCTACAGGGAGCCTGTTATGGGATCAGAGGTAGCCCACTCTTGGTCCAGAGACCCGCACTCCTCCCCTTTTCCTATTTGGGCTCACAGGTCTTACAACGTCTATTACCTGCCTAGTGAGGGACCCAGGTGGGTGGGCGGATCTTTCTTGGGGAGCCCAGTTCCTCTGATCCCCAAAACTCAGTGACAATGCCATGGGTTGGCTCAAATACTGCTGCTGCTGCTTGATCAGGCTAATGACACACAGGGAGACACCATAAATACAGATAAAGTGTAATACAGCACAGAGCAATGCCATGCCAAACTGACATGGGGGAGTTCCACATTTTGAGCCCCAACCACTTAAGACTGTCCAGGGTTGTTTTGCCAATGGATACTCCTCTTGACTGGGTGGACCCTATATTGATTTTTTGATTATCACCCAAATCCTCCACTTTCCTCATCAACACGAGTAATGAGTGCGAGGGATTAAGGGGCTGATCAAAGATTAAAGTATCACCAGAAAGTGGCAGTAGCACAAGATGACCTTTATCTGGAGGAAGCTTCCACAGCTTTGCATGCACGGGAAGTGTCTTAATAACAGGAGAACTTCCAGAGGCTACTGCGTGGGAGGACCACTCAGGAAAGAAAAGCAAGGGAAATGCCAGGGAAGAGCAGGTTCAGAGAGAGGACTAGTGTGTTTAGGTGACACCACACAGTAGCATGATGGGGAGCCTCTGGGTCGCAGAGTACCAAGGGGCAGCAGTGGTGTGGGGTCTTTTATAAGTACAGGCTTTATCTTCTCTATAGCTAACAGGAGTTGGCTGCAGTTTCGCATGGCATACAAAGCACGCAAGCTCTGAATGGATTAAAATCTACTTACCTGGAATATATTCAAAGCAAATGATTGTGTAAAAATTGAGTTTGGTGCGGCCGGGCTTTTGAGCTAATGGGTTCCAGCCTGCTGTGCAACCCTGTTTGTGCGTGCGACTGAGTGTTTGTGCATGTGAGGGTGTGAGAACATCTTTAG
>NW_006775027.1:0-1433 GCF_000442215.2 Lipotes vexillifer
TGGCTGTGTTGGGTCTTCGTTGCTGCACGTGGGCTTTCTCTAGTTGCGGTGAGCGGGGGCTACCCTTTGTTGTGGTGCGCGGGCTTCTCATTGCGGTGGCTTCTCGTTGCAGAGCACGGGCTCTAGGCGCACAGGCTTCAGTAGTTGTGGCATGCAGCCTTGGTAGTTGTGGCTCACGGGCTCTAGAGTGCAGGTTCAGTAGTTGTGGCGCACGGGTTTAGTTGCTCTGAGGCATGTGGGGCCTTCCCAGACCAGGGCTCGAACCTGTGTCCCCTGCAATGGCAGGCAGATTCTTAACCACTGTGCCACGAGGGAAGCCCCTTACGTTGGTTCTTAATGTTAGGTTAGTGCATTTGGCTTTGATTGTTGAAATATAGCGATAGCAACATATTTAGGAGAAAGTGACTCAACACCATGCCCTACAATCAAGGTTACAATTGAATAAGCTCCAGCAGTTTAATCTGAAGACAAGGAAAATGAGGCATGAGGGTATGTAATAGCTTCTTCCAAATTTTTGTAGGAATGTGGAAGGTGAATTTGATTTATTCTCTTGGTTCTAGGGAGTATAACCTACTGAATGGGAATAAACTAAATAGTTGAGAGGTAGATTTTCACTTAATATAAAAAAATTCTATAACAGAGCTGCCTTAAAACAATCTGCCCAGTATAGCAGGTGTTCTGGTGGAGGCCAGGGTTGTCAAATGGGACATTAACCCTTTGACTAGCAATTCAGACCCATTAACCATTAGTCAGAACGACCACCAGCTAATCCGCCTGGTGCCCCTCATCTCTGCTGTTCTGTGAGTCAACTCAGTTTTTGCACAACATACTATTGTTCAGCATATCCCACTTGGGCCATTTACAGAACATAGTTTTGTGGTAACCAATCCCTGTAATAAGTTGCAGTCCTCAAATAATCAAGCAACATGCATTATTTCTCATTCTGTAGTTGCTTGCTGGCTTTTATATTTCCCCAAAGTGTTAAATCTGGCCTTTAGGAATCAACATTCTGTAAGCCCCAGGAGACGGTCTAATGTTGTCTGCAACATGGGGCTTATTGCAAACAGCTGCTTATTGCAGAGTGGTGGGGAGCAAATTGTACCTCTGGTGACCAACGTAAAATAAACCTGAGTGCATCCAGCTCTCATGGAGCACAACTGAAACAATTTGCTGTGAGTAGATCTACTTGGCATTTTTACCTGACCTCAGGTTAGTAATATTACACATTCAGTAATATTAGACTGGCCTAGGAGTTATAAAGGAATTGATTGACTCATAAAATTGGGATTACTTTCTAGGTGATCCTATATGAAATTTCCAATTTTCACGCTTAATATTTCTGTGCAGGGAAAATTCTAGGAAAGAACCATACGTGAGGGCCTCCCTGGTGGCACAGTGGTTGAGAGTCCGCCTGCCGATGCAGGGGACACGGG
>NW_006775028.1:0-1857 GCF_000442215.2 Lipotes vexillifer
GAAGGGAAGGAGGGAGGGAGGGAGGGAGGAGGAAGGACATGGATGGTTCTGTGTGGGGAAACAGAAATCCACAGACGTGAGCTGTAAGGATTCCATGGGTTTTCACAGAACCTGCGGGTCTGTAGGGAGGTGAGACTGGAACTCCATCTCTGCTCCCAGCTTTATGTCGCTTCCCTCTCCCATTTTATCTTTCACAGTAGACACAGACTGTCCATGGAACCAGAAAACTGAACAGCAGTCTCAGAATTCCTCCTCCTGGGACTCTCGGAAAAGTCAGAGCATCAGATCTTCCTCTGGGCTGCTCCTCTCATGTACCTGGTCACCGTCTTTGGAAACCTGCTCATCATCCTGGCCAACATCACAGACACCCCCCTCCACACACCCACATACTTCTTCCTCTCCAACCTGTCCCTGGTCGACGTCTTCTTGTCTTGCACCACCGTCCCCAAGATGCTGGTGAACCTCTGGACTCAGAGCTAAGCCGTTCCTTTGTATGCCTTGCCCAGGTGTATGCCTTCCACCTGTTCGGGACTATAGACAGCTTCCTCCTGGCCATGATGGTCATTGATAGGTTCATGGCCATTGTCCACCCTCTGTGCTACTTGGCCATCACGAGCCCCCGTGTGTGTGGGCTGCTGGTGGGGGAGCCGTGGCTGATCACCAACCTCCAGTCCCTTGTGCACACCTGCCTCACGGCTCAACTGACCTTCTGTAATCCCCCACTTCTGCGACCTCATACCGCAGCCGAAGCTCTCCGGCTCAGACACACACACCGACGAGCCGGTGATCTTGCCTTTCGGCATCATCTTGGGCATCAGCTCCCTCGCGTGCATCCTCTTCTCTTATACTGCCATTTTCCAAGCAGTCTTCAAGATCCTTTCTGCTCAGGTCAAATGGAAAGACTTCTCCACTTGCAGCTCACACCTCACCGTGGTGTCACTATACTATGACACCATCTTCGCTGTGTACCTGCAGCCTGCATCTCCCGCTCCTCCCAGAAGGACAAGGCGGCTGCTCTGATGTGTGGGATGGTCATCCCCATGCTGAATCCCTTTACCTACAGCCTAAGGAACAAGGACATGAAGGCAGCCCTGAGGAAGCTGGTCGGCAAAGTAGCCCCCTCTCAGTCCTAGGGCAGAATAGTTGTTCGGCACCTACCATGTTCCAGGACCACTGTTCAGTGCCTGGGACACAGGGATACACCCCATCTCTGCCCTCAAGGCATTCAGAGTCTGGTGGGGGTTAGAGACCTGTCAATAAATAATCACAGAGCAACTTAGTAAATGTGTCATATGAGGTGGACAAAGTGCTGCCGGAAGGGAATGTGCATTTTCCCCATGGTTTATCTTCCCCCAGAGATCAGAGTAGCAGAGAAGACTTTGGAGTAACCTTAAATTTTCTGGAGTATCAGGCTTATAGGGTTGCTACATGGATAATCCTAGTGGAATGAAAGATTACCTACACTCATTTTAATATTGATAAAGACAACGTGTATTGGCCACATGTATTACCTCACTGTGCTTCTTAAGTGACTTGGGGGAGGACTTTGAGAGGATCTGTTGAGATTAGCTCACTTGCTATTGGATTCAGCAGCCACCAGCCTCAGTCTCACAGGGGGCCTTGTGGTCCTGACTTTGCATGGGGTTAATTGGCATAAAAAAGCCACCCCTTGGGCTTCCCTGGTGGCGCATTGGTCGAGAGTCCGCCTACCGATGCAGGGGACACGGGTTCGTGCCCTGGTCTGGGAGGATCCCATGTACCGCGGAACGGCTGGGCCCATGAGCCATGGCCACTGGGCCTGCACATCCGGAGCCTGTGCTCCACAGTGGGAGAGGCCACAGCGGTGAGAGGCCCGCG
>NW_006775029.1:0-470 GCF_000442215.2 Lipotes vexillifer
CAAATGGGAGAGGCCACAACAGTGAGAGGCCCGCATAACGCAAGAAAAAAAAAAAAAAAAAGCTTTTGCAAAGCAAAGGAAACTACAAACGATGAAAAGACCACCCTCAGAATGGGAGAAAATATTTGCAAATGAATCAGTGGGCAAAGGATTAGTCTCCAAAATATATAAACAGCTTAATGCAGCTCAATATTAAAAAAACAAACAACCCAATCCAAAACTGGGCAGAAGATCTAAATAGACATTTCTCTAAAGAAGACATGCAGATGGCCAAGAAGCACATGAAAAGCTGCTCAACATATCACTAATTATTAGAGAAATGCAAATCAAAACTACAGTGAGGTATCATCTCACACCTGTTAGAATGGGCATCATCAGAAAATCTACAAACAGCAAATGGTGATGAAGGTGTGGAGAAAAGGGAACCCTCTTGCACTGTTGGTGGGAATGTAAATTGATACAGCCTCTAT
>NW_006775031.1:0-269 GCF_000442215.2 Lipotes vexillifer
AACTAACACACCATTGTAAAGCAATTATACCCCAATAAAGATGTTAAAAAAAATTTAAAAAAATAAAATAAATGGGAATTTAAAAATAAAAAAATAAAAAAAAAGATTAGAATATTATAATTGTATAATTTCATTTACCCCTCTTTCCAGGTATTTTTCATATTGTCATATATTTTATTTCTCTCTATACATCAAAAGTTTTTTCGTACTTTAAATGGTCAGTTGACTTTTAAAGAAACTAAGAAAAATCATGTTTTATATTTACTGGT
>NW_006775032.1:0-3967 GCF_000442215.2 Lipotes vexillifer
GCCTGTGCTCCGCAACGGGAGAGGCCACAACAGTGAGAGGCCCGCATACCGAAAAAAAAAAAACAAAACCTGTTCTGATGATAGACACTATCTTCTTTTTTCATTTCATCTTCAATTCTATTGTGTATTCTTAGTAGGAACTGTTAGAAGTATACTGTTAAGGAAGCATAACCCATAGTTTATCCCAGGAGTATCACAAAACTGCTAATGAATAATCTTTAGATTTAATTATCCTTCCTTTTCATTTTACACTCACTGTACATTTCTTAAAAGGAATTGCTTCTCTGATTTTAATACTCGATTACTGCCAAAATTAAACTAATGAATCAGGCTACATAATGGTGTATTTATCTCTTCCAGGGTTGATTTTGTCAGTGGATGTCTGAATTCCTGTTGTCAATGCAGGAATTCCCTACCTTGTATGTTGTAAAGATATCTCTAAACTTATGTGCAATATAGACATGAAATGGTGATATGTTCAGTGTTTCTTCTAGAACAGTGATATTTTTAGAAACATCTTTGTTCCATTTGGAATACATTATAGGACATTTATATAACTTGCTGTCTGATGCATGTGGCTGAGGTACCACTTACCTGAAATTAGAATGTTTGCAATTATGCTATTAAATGGTTAGGGAGTTTAATACTGCCACCTGATAATTATTTTTGTCTTCAGTCAGGAAAGTAGTTTTCTGTTTTCCACTACCAGATGAGATATACCACTTTATTTTTATCTTACTGTAATTTAATAAATAATGCTTTTCAGCAGAATTTTTATTCCTTAAAGGTATGAATCTCTCAAAGTACTATTTTTATACCCCTTGTTTAAAGATTGACTGGAGGGCTTCCCTGGTGGCGCAGTGGTTGGGGGTCTGCCTGCTGATGCAGGGGATGTGGGTTCGTGCCCCGGTCCAGGAGAATACCACATGCCGCGGAATGGCTGGGCCCGTGAGCCATGGCTGCTGAGCCTGCGCATCCGGAGCCTGTGCTCCGCAGCGGTGGGGGGTGCAGCGATGAGAGGCCCGCGTACAGCAAAAAAAATAATAATAATAAAGATTGACTGGAGAATTATATAGTAACCCCACAAATAACGATTCCATCCTGGTTACTCAAGCCAGAAATTTTCAGTTTCAGCCTTGACTCCTCTTCCCCTCTACACCCACATCTAATCTCTTAACATACCATGTGGACTTTCAAAGTATACCCGGAATCTGAGCTCTTTTCACCACCTCCACCTGCTGCCCTACTGCAGGCCACTGCCATTGCTTGTCTGGATCCTTGCAAAAGGCTCCTGACTAGTTTTGCACTTGTTCCCATATAGTCTGTTCTTTATAGATCAGAATGGTCTTGTCACTTCTCTTCTCAAACCACGCCCCCAGCCCCACCCCACCCAGTGGCTTTCCATCTCCCTCTGAAGTCCTTACAGAGGCCTTCACGTTCCTACAAGGAAGCTATGGCTGCAGCGTCATCTCCTCCCTCTCCCCCCTCACTCTGTTTTAACCACACTGGCCTCTTCATGCTCCTGCCCCAGCCCCTCTGCCCTGGCTGTCCCCTCCACCTGGAACGCTGTCACCTATCTGCATGGCTCACTCCTTCACATCCTCCAGGTCTTCACTCAGGTACCACCTTCTCAGCAAGTTTCCCTGACCACCCTATTTAAAGTAGAAATCCCGCCTCTGACCACCCCTCTTCGCTGCTTTATTTTTCTAGTGCTTAAATCTTAAAATCTGTAAAACGTGTATTTTTTTGATGCATCTGTGTATCGTCTATCTCCCGCCACTAGAAGCTTCATGAAGGCAGGGATTTTTCTCTATTTTGTTCACTGCCATAAAGGAATGTAACTATCAGTATCACCCAATCACCACACTATCCCACACATCAAATTAATTTATTTTAAAAATAAGAAAAAATTGGTATTAATTCATACTTATGACATTTGTTAAAATGTAGAAATGCATAAAGTAATTCCCCATCCCGCCAAACTGCACCCTCCAGAAGTAACCAGTGCAAATGGTTTAATATGTACTCTTCTAGATTTTTTTCTAAGTGAAGGCAAACATACATACATTTTGCAACTACTTTTCAGTGTCTTGATTTTTAACTTAATGTAATTAACATTATCATCCTGGATATTTTTCCACATTAATGTATGTATATATATTTATATATATATATATATATATAATTTTAATTGCTTTTTATTACATTGTCTGACTACATATAGATAACTTATTTAATTGTTCCCCTATTGAGGACTATTTAGGCTGTTTCCAGTTTTTTCACTATTGCAAACAACAGGTCACTTAGTCTTAATTTGAGCTAAATTTAAGGCCCTTATGCATAGTGAACAGGAAGTCTCCTATTTCCTGTTCAGGATAGAAACTTAGGGTGGTTATAATTTTGAATAATAATATTCCTCTCTGTTTTGTAAAATTCGAATCCAGACTTTTACAAAGTTTGGACTTTCAATAATTATTAGATAGTAAGATAGTATATGATCTTATGTATGTTGTTGTCATGAAAAAAGAAGAAACTTAGATCTTTACCTTCTTCATTTTCAGCTTACCCCAATCTTTACATTGGAAAAAGTAGTTTTAATTTGCATTGGTCAAATTGGCAGTATATAAACAGAACAGTACATTTTAAACAAACTGTTTTATTCTAGGCTATAAAATGTCACTATAAGCTGTTTCTCTGTAAAAAACAGAAACAAAACAAAACCTGGAGCCCCTTCCCTCTCTGCTGACAAAGGCCTAAAGTGACTGAAAGGATTGAGGTTCTGCGAGGTCATAAGGTCAGAATTATGTTCTTCAAACCAAGAACTACATGGAAAGCATCCTCTCTAACCAAATGAGGGACACAATTCAATACATGTGTAATGAAAAGCAAATAGCTGGATAACTGGATAAGTGGAAGATCTTTTGCCATGTACATTGCAACTAATTTTCACGATGTGTTGGGTTATCTTGGAAATCACTTCTCTTCAGAAGTACTGTAGTGCTTTCTTCGGCAGCACATATACTAAAGTTGGAACGATTCAGAGAAGATTAGTATGGCCCCCGTGGAAGGATGACATGCAAATTCGTGAAGCGTTCCATATTTTTAAGAAAAGATGAACATAAGACAGATAATTATTAATCTATTTCAATTTCACCAGTCACATAAAAAAGAAGAAACATCTTCTTTGGAAAATTATGAAATAGTAAATAAGAACATCTCATTATATACCTATGAAGTATTATGTTGATATATAATGTATATTTAAATTGTAATACAAATGTAAGAGATGTTATGGTAAATCAGATCCTCTCAATTTGCTGACTTCAGTGGAATTTGGTACAATTATTTTGTATTTCAATTTGACTATCAAGAATAAAAAAAAAGTTATGTCATTTGGCTCAGGAAAAAAAGAAGACGTACTGTAAACTGTTGAAATTATGATTAAAGTTATGCTTCAGAAACACTTGAGGAAGGGACAGAAGGTCATTGGAGACCACAGATCCTGGATGTGAGATCTGTTACTTTCAGCAAGACCTGGAAACAGTCTGGCTGCCCTTTCCCATTCACATAGCTGAGTTGCTTTATCATTTAGCCCAAACTGAGTTTTCTGCAAAAACATATTATGAAAGTAACCAAGATTCTAACATCTACTACGTCAAGTCTTACTTTGTGCCCCGTATCTATAAAAATATAATGCAAGTCACCATATAACTTTAAGTTTTCTAGTAGCCTAGCCACACTAAAGAAGTAAAAAGAAACAGATGAAATTAATTTTAATAATTTTATTTAACCCAGTATATTTGAAAGATTATCATATCAACATGTAGTCAATATAAAAATATTGAGATATTTTACCTTTTTTTCCAACTAAGTCTTCAAAATCTGGCGTGCACTTACACCGCATCTCAATTTGGATGCTAAATTTTCATTGGAAATACTTTTTTTTTTTTTTTTTTTTTTTTTTGGT
>NW_006775033.1:0-1426 GCF_000442215.2 Lipotes vexillifer
CCCGCATCCCCTGCATCGGCAGGCGGACTCCCAACCACTGCGCCACCAGGGAAGCCCGGGTATATATCATTTTGATCAGGATTAATTGCCCTATTGAGATGGCATACCAGTTTACACACTTGTCAACAGTGTGTGAATGTCTTTGCCTCACACTGTTGTAAACACAGAGTTTTCACAGTCTTAAATATCTGCCTACCTAAACTTCACAAATTTTGAGTGTAATCGTCATGCAGGGCTATGAGCACCTTGGGAGAAATGAAACTATGTCTTTCCTCCTTTATTTACTTTGGGCATATTCTTCTCCTGCCAATCTTCACCACTAAAGCAGTGCCACTTGAAAGGTGCCAGCTTTGGGGAAATTTGGTCCCATTTCTCTTTGTATTGTCTCTGAGAGGAAACATAAAGTATTCTTCTGGGTGGGTTGCAGAAAACTCCTGTTCCATTTGGGACCTCCTTTGTTCTAGAAAGTCCTCTATCATTCTTTCACAGAGAATAGGAGGGCATGGCTGCAGCCCATCCACCTGGTACCTAATAGCTTGGAGTCTGAGCCCTGGGCCCTGGCCAGCTCACCTGCAGATGAGGGATTAATCCTCAGCATCGCCAGGTCTTGGCTGTCATCTGAGTACCTTACTCCAGCTTCAGCATGTAGCCTGGGGTGAATGACTTCAGTGCATAAAAGAGTTTAATTAGAGCTTCTATGTATCACTGGCTAGACTTAACTACCTAATCCCGACAGAGTAGTTTAGCCAAGATCTTGTGTTCGGAGCTCTTTCAGAAGCTACCTGGGCACTTGGAGGGGACTGTATCTAGTTCTTATTGGTGACAGACAAATTTTCCCTCCAACTAAAGATTTTTGTAGATGGGAGGTTTTGTTTAAAATATAGCTGATTTATCAGAATTTATGGTTTAAAAAGAATTGCAGGGCAAGGAGGGAAATGATAATATTTATTCCAATGATAGTTTCTGTTAATTAAAACTAGAATCTTTTTTTTCTTTACTTTTTAAAAATTTAATAATTATGGAGAATTTTGTACCCACACAGAAGATGACTGAATTGTATAAGGAAGGTCTAGGTCCATGTACCCATCACTCAGTCCCAACAACCATCAACCCTTCAATTCTGCCCCATTCAGCACTGCCCCGTTTATTCTGAAGCAAGTCTCAGAAATCATATTATTTCACTTGTAAGTGTTTCAGTGATTCTAAAAGAAAAGGAGTTTAAAAATCATACCTTAAAAATAAGCAATTCTTTAATATCAAATATCCTGTCAGTGTTCAAATTTCTACTTGTCTCAAATGTCATACGGTTTTGTTTTTTTTTTAAAGGGCATATGCGTTTTTGGTTTTTTTTTAAAGAAGATGATGGGAGTAGGAGTTTATTAATTAATTTATTTATTTTTGCTGTGTTGGGTCTTCGTTTCTGTGC
>NW_006775034.1:0-3776 GCF_000442215.2 Lipotes vexillifer
CCCCCAACTCCCCCACCCCCTCCTCTGCTTCTGAGGAGCCCAAAAGCCACAGGAAGACACTCCTGAAAAACATGCGTGTTGCCATGGGCACCACCAATCAAAGGCTCCTGGGCAGTTTAATTTTTTAAAGAGAGTGTTCAATATTTTACATCTTCTAACAGCATGGCTTCTTCCTTGCCTACAATAGAAGGAAAACCCTATACTCCTTGAACTAAGGATTTATGCAAAATAAACGCCAATCTGCAAGACAGTCCGAGGAGGTGCGTACCCACGGTCAAGGGCATCCTCTGGGTGCTCTGGTTGCCCAGGTGTATGTTCCTTGCGAGAGCAACCTGGACAATCCAGAACCACAGCCACAAAACCTCTTCCCTACTGGAGCTCTTTTGACCCCAAGAAGGGAAAATTATTTACAGTGATGCTTCAGGTGAGTGTTTAAATAGCCCATGACTTTAATAATTAAAGATAAAACCAAGACTGTGGGTTGTAATGCAGGCTGGCGGGCTGTGGAGCCTCCTGCTGCAGCAGCTGTCTCGAAGAGGAGCCGTATCTTCTATCAGTGCCCAGGCATGACTAACATTTCCCAGTTCCTAGGGGGAGTCCTCGCCCCCTCACACCTGCCGGTGCTGGCTCACTAATGCACCACGTCCAACTAAAGGCCCCACAAAGCAAAAGTGAAATAGTCCTAAAAGGCCTGAGACCGTCTTGGCCCAGGCTCATGGGCCTGGCAGCCTAATCTTCAGCAACCACCACAAAACCCTGCGGAGGCCCTGGGCTCCCTCAAGTCCCAGCTTTCTCCAGCTACTCTATTTTCTGTCCCTGTTGGGATTTTGCTTTCTCTGGAGCCTGATTCATTCTGTCCTGCTTAAAGCAGCCCAGCTCCCGCTTTTGCCTTGACTTCTCCCTCGAGATCCCTGGCCCGCTCTCAAGCCCACTGCCTGGGCCACTGGGGCAGCAACTCATATCTCCCCAATCCAATTCCAGCCTTTCTTACCTCATCCCTGCCTTCCAGATCCTGCCTGCTGTGCGCACTGTCTATAAAGAGAGGCCCAAGCACAGACGGGTCAGCAGTATGTATGCTAGAGCAGCCTTGCAAAGACCCCCTAATAGCGACGTACCATGAAAATTGTTCCCATTTTCTCTCCTGTTAATCTGTTACCAGCAGCTACAACCTCTGACCATCAGTCTGTGTTTGTGGGAAACAGTCACCCAACACTGGATCTGCACTGACTAAAGACCAACTGAGTGGAGAAAAACCTGCAAATGAACTATTTATTTACACATCAGACAAGGGAACTGCTCACATGCACAGCCTCCAGGTTCCATACACATTCCGGGGATTGGCAGTGACTGTTAGGATTTCACACGGTATGTCCTAGTGACCCTTCATACTGGGAGACCAAGCTCAAAGGTGGGCCTACAGGCAGGTGTTAATAATCGATGTATAAGGCATGATATAAATGAGTAATGAGTTTCTGCGTCTCCACCCATTTCTGTTACAACTGCCATGAGCTAGAACATCCCCACGATGCTGAAAAGTCAAGGCCCAAATGGGAATGAGATCAGCAGAGCAAGGTATAGGTTAAGGTACGGTAGTCAGTATTCCTGCTCATTGGTATTGGAACTCAGGCAGTACTTTTACGGCACGTTGAGAATCCAGGTTGCCAGGAACAGACTGCTCACAGGTCATTCCTGGGTCGATCATTACTACACGCCTGACTTCTCAGGTCCACCGCTGGCCTCTCTCTACTACCTGCCACATGGGTTATGCATCTCTAGCTGTCCTCACTACCCCCACGCCCCACATACTTGGTCACACTATAACCTTCCTACTCAAAACCCAAAACAAACTTGAACGCCTGCCAGGGAAGAGCCCAGCCCTCAGGGTGTTAATGAGGAAATAAACTCCAGGAGGGCGGGGCCTATGTCTACATTGCTCACCAGCATTTGTTTAACAAGTGAAATGAGACTGTGGTTATTGAAGCACTTCTTAAACAAAAGTTCCACGTGCAGGCAGGGATTCACCTCTCAAACGGGGCACCATCCCGTCCCTGGGGCTAACAGCAGAGCTCTCTTTCTCTTCACCCTGCAAAATGGGCACCTCTGGAACACGAAGCTACATTACATGGACCTGCTTGCAGGACTGAGCGATAGTGGGAATGCAAATCATCAAGGGATAGAAACCGCTAAGAAAAGACCAGGATCCAACCGAAAAGACCAGGATCCCTTCTCTCTGCTGCACTTCTCTGGCACATACCTCTGCTCCACAGGGGTAGTGGCAAACATCTCTGACCTCATCCTTCCACGGTGGAGATGTCAGGGGTGGGGGGAGAGGGGAGGAATGTTTGGGGACCAGAGAAACGGCTGTGGGTAGAGGCAGACCAGGAGGAAGGAGACATCAAAAGGATTCTTGTTCCGAGTACCGGTCACCAGCACTGCAGCTGGGACGGCTTCAGGAACACACTGGCATTTTCACATCAGCTCACGTGACCGAAGCAGCCCCTGGCTTAGACGTACTCAGTTATGTGTCCCTCTCCAGGTGGTCAGTCAGCTCTACAAACACAGCTTTGCCTGCCAGTGTTTTTTCCACTCCATGGTCTCCTGTTTGAAAACGCCCCCTTGACTCTGCCAATAACGTCTGTCCCCTTCTCATTCTCAATACAGCAACCAGAATTACTGAGTGATTACTATGTGTCAGGCACAGCTCTAAAGACTTACACAGTCCTGTGATGTAGGCACTACTGTTTTCTCCATGTTATAGGTGAGGCAACTGAGGTACAGACTAGAAACTTGCCTGAGGGAGCAGCAGAGCCAGGATGGGGGCCCAAGCAGCCTGAGCGCAGAGATCACACGCCTCGTCACTCTGCTCCCCGACCTCACTTCCGAGACAGAAGAGCCAAGCTCCAAGGTAAGAGATCTGCTCCCAGCTCAGGCCCATCAGGCCACATGACCTTAAACAAATGGCTTTTCTGTGCCTCAGCTGCCTCGACTGTGAAACAAGGCTGATCACGGACGCCTGGTCTAGAAACAGAGACTCTTAGCTCTGTAGTCCAGCGTCGCCTACGAGAACATCCTGATGTGATGGAAAGGTTCTCTCTCTGTGCTGTCCATGGGGCAGCTGCTAGTGTCATGTAGCTATGGAGCACTTGAAATGTGGCTAGTGTGACCGAGAAACTGAATTTTAAACTGTATTTCACTTTAATTAATTTAAACTTACATAGTCACATGTGGCTAGTGGCTACCATACTGGAAAGTTCAACTCTAGTCTATAAATTCCAGGATGGCAGGTGCCACTTCTCTTTGGTCACTGCTGTATTCGCAGAGCCCAGCATAGACCCCAGCCTATGGTTGGAGCTCAGTTAGCTATTTGTTGAACAAATCAAAAGCAAAGGACTTTTCAGGTGCTCTAATATGACTTCACTGACACCCAAGCATTCATTCTTCAGGTTCCCTGCCCAGTGGACATCTAATCTCAGCTTGCCCAGGAGCTCAGGCCTCCCAAAGCAGTAAGAGAGGGAGCAGCTCTCAAGATGAAAAGCTACGGAGACAAATCTTCTAAAAGTTCTACGGAGCTAAACTATCTCCCTGAAATTTCTACTTACTAGTCCTGGCACGCTAGCTCACAGGTCTGGGAAAACCAAAATAAGTTATGAAACAGCCCTTAAACATTTTTTTTTTTCCTTTTTTGCGGTACGCAGGCCTCTCACTGCCGTGGTCTCTCCCGTTGCAGAGCACAGGCTCCGGACGCGCAGGCCCAGTGGCCATGGCTCACGGGCCCA
>NW_006775035.1:0-2401 GCF_000442215.2 Lipotes vexillifer
ATGGCCGCTGAGCCTGCGCGTCCGGAGCCTGTGCTCCACAACGGGAGAGGCCACAACAGCGAGGCGTTAGTTATGAATACAAGACGGGTTTCTAGGGAATACCTTTCAAATCAGTTTTCTCCATAGCAAATCATCTAGACACAATGATGTCCACTATTTGATTATAAAAAAAACAAACAAAACAGCTTTCTGGTGTCATATAATGTAGATTCAGAACATTTATCATGTTGAACATGATAAATGTTGAACAGTGACACAGTGGACTTACTGTTCCCCCAGTTAATGTGGTATTTTGATTGTTTTTTTCTGGTTAACTAACATATTATTGATCTATTGTGAACTTCACTTAAAAATCATAATACTTACTGTATGTCTTTGTTTATAAGAAATCTCATTTTCATATTTCTTGTATGCTTTTAAAAGAAAACTTTCTAGTTTTTTTTTACAGAAAACATATTTTCTTACCATTTAGATTTTTGCAGTCATAATCCATCATCAAAATACAGATATTTTTACAATTAATTATTGTATTGTTCTTCTTTCATAACTAATACAATAACATTATTTTAACTTTTATCACTAGTAACTAGGTCATAAAATACCTAAATCTGTGAAGTAATAAAAGAGATTACTAATTAAATAATACTTGAAATTGCTTAAATGGCATATTTCTAAAGATAAAATCATGTACTATGGTTTTTAATCCCATTTATCTAGTCTTCATTTTGTTATCAAGGTAGTTTGTATATACAGAATGACACATATTTACATGGGGGAGGGGTTGTAGTTCCTGCTGTGTCTGCTTAGATATTAAATCACCGCAGTGTAGGTAAATGCAGATTTTGTTTTATGTAAATAAGTGAGATGGTGGGTCTTTTTACTAATACATATTTACATGTATTATCCAGATTTTCACTGGTGACAGTAAAACTTAATAGCCATGGTGCTTTATGGAAATGTACTTTGAAAAGTTAAAAATACCATATAAACATAGGGAAGCATTATTATAGATGAGTTAACTATTATTATTATTGTTTGCCCTCATAATATAAATATTAATCATAATTTAAACCCATTATTAAATTTACTAGTCCAATAAGCTGAAATACTGAAATAATCTTTGGTATGGAAAGAGATCTCCTTAGCTGAGCAAATACTCATGAAGATATATGGATGCTTTGTGCCACACACCTCTATGTCTATGAAGAGTTAACAACTTTGGGTCAGAGAGGAATTTCAGGACACCAGCTTTTGGTAAAATAAAACATAACTTTCCAGGCAGAGGTGGATTTATCAAGAAGCTAATGAAGCAGAAGCTTCAGGGCCTCTTATTACCACTGGCCAAGGCCTTGTAAGGGACCATAGCCAAATATTTTTTTGTAATATGTGCAAAAGTAAAATATTTTATCTGAAATTTGCTAAGACTACTCTCTCTTCACTTTGTTTTCTTTGTACTTTCCTCACGTTAAGTGGGATTGGAATGATTGCAGCAATTTGTGATTTGTCTAAAAGGAAGTTGAGTTGGTGATACATTGAGATTAAGTTTAATATGATATACTTATGTGGTTCACAGTCTCTTACTTGGATAGTTACATATTATTATTACATAATAGCTATAGACATAGCTGTCTCTGTGCAGGAATGGCTTTCGACCATCCACCCAATTCGGCTGGGTGTCACTGTTACAGGTCCAACCTCCTACTGCTTCCTACATGACAGGCCAGTAAATAGAGTTGCTGGGGCAAGGAATAGTAACTTTATTTGGAAAGCTTGCAGACCAAGAAGATGGTAGACAGGTGTCCCAAAGAACCATCTTACTCAGTTAGAATTCAGGTTTCTCTTATACTAAAAGGGGAGGAGGTATGGCTGGTTGTTGAAAAGTTCTTGTTGCCAGAATCCTTTGCTCCTGCAGCTGTCCATGTAGGTTTGGTCACAATGTTCCTGTAAAACACCAATAAGACAATTGGTATTTTCTGTTCTGCAACTTTTTATCTCTATGAATGGACAAGCATTTATACCTTTAAAGGTCAGAGCCTTGAGAATAGGCTATCATGCATATTTCAGGTTATAGGCAACATTATTTTACAGAGGTGCAGAGCCAGCATGACTAAGCACAGGCAACAGAGCACAAGGGTTAGACCTAAAAGAATAGATCCAATATGGAGTCTGGTTTGTTCTTCTCTGTTACATCATGTCACAAAGATGTTAGCACCTGAGTCAGAAGCATATTAGTTTATAAACATGTCCAACAACATCTAACACTAGAAGTATAGAAATGGAGAAAGAATTGGTCTAAAAATAAACATATTCAAAAGCTAGTCTGTAAAAATTTGTCCTAGGGCTTCCCTGGTGGCGCAGTGGTTGGGAGTCTGCCTGCTGATGCAGGGGGCACGGGTTCGTG
>NW_006775036.1:0-741 GCF_000442215.2 Lipotes vexillifer
AAGGTAAACTATGGATATTAGTTAATAATAATGTATGAACATTGGCTCATCAATTGTAAAAAATGCCACAAACTAATGCAAGACGTTAATAATAGGGGAAACTTTGGTTTGGGGAATAGATGTGAGGGTGTGTATGGGAACTCTATACTCTGCTCAATTTCTCTTTAAACTTAAAAGTACTCTAAATATAGTCTACCAATTTATTTAAACAAAATACATCTAAGTTGCCTCATCATATTGTGAGGTTATTAACCATCTTATAATTTTTCTATTTGACCTACTTCTTTAATGTTCATTTCTATCTTCTTTTATCCTTGTAAAACTGTATCAAATGTTTTGTATTATTTCACCTCCCAGCCTATTTTCTGTTTACTTATATGTCTTTCACAAACTTTCATTGGAAACTACATTAGATATCCTTGACTTATTACACTCTATGCCCATTACTATTTTAATGACCTCCCTAGTAATGCCTGAACCTTGGCTATGACCCATTGCCATCTCTGGACAAATAGTTTCTGCTCTATTTTCTGTCTTCTGTCCTTCTGGGCCACTTCTATCTACCATCATTACCCAAAGAACTGACTTGACAGATTCTATATGCCAGTGTGTAAGACTTGCAGCGTTTTAAGTAGTATCCCAAACCCAGGATGATGATTTGGGGTCATTACTAAAGCACTCGGGATCATACATATTATTTTAAGGTAGTTTTACAGGACAACGCACATTGGTATTTTTCTC
>NW_006775037.1:0-2731 GCF_000442215.2 Lipotes vexillifer
ATTTTGGACATTTTGGCACTGTCTTCTAAATTAAACATATTTATGTTCTAGGAAGCAGAAATTCTTCAAGCAAGATAGATGAGTGCTGATATCTACTAAAAGACATATACAAAAATATCCATAGCAGCGTTATGTTTAAGAGCCAGAAACTGGGAACAACTCAAAATGTCCAGCAACAAGTGAATATATCATGATAAATTTTACAGTGGAGTATAATCTAGCAATAAAAAAGACAAACCACAACTACTCATAACAACATAAATAAAGTATAAGTATAAAGTATAAGTTTACATAAGTATAATACTAAACAAGCCATTTACAAAAGGTTATAGGCACAACTAATCTCTGGTGCTAGGAATCAGAATAGTGGTTATATTTGGAGTGGTATGGACTCCAGAGAGTCACGGAAGAGTCTGCTGGGATACTTGAAATGATTTATATCTTCTCCTGGGGGATGAATAAATAGGGGTACATATAAGTAAAATTCTGACAAGCTATATATAGGCTTATGTTGTGCCCTTTATTTTGTAACTTACATCTCGTTTGAAAAAAAATAAAAATGTGAAAGAACAAGAAACATTATGCTTGAGAGAGATTTTCTTAGAACTGTAATTACCTAATAAATTGAGAAACGATAGCTCTCTGATTTGTTCAGAGCTTTACCAAGTATTATTTACTATAGTGCTACTATAGTCTTTGAGGCTCCAATACAATGTACTTGAATCAGTTTTTGGTCATCATAATCCTGAGGATTTTTCACTGGGCACAGGAATCTCACTCCTTTATTATATATTATATGCCTATTGTAGTCTATTGTGAAAAATGTAATCTATTTATACATTAAAATGAAAGCAGCTCTTTTGCCCCTTTCTGTTCACCCATTTCTGTCCCCCTGTAACCTTAAAAGCCTAATTATAGAAATGAGATCACTAAGCAATTGAAACGAACTCCTAACGTACTCTTTCCTGAATGCACACCATGCCTTGGCTAACCTGTTGATTCTTTTCCTGGATAAAAAGAAGTAAGAATGAAGCAGTCCCCTAACAACCCCCTAAGGAATCCTGCAGGCAAATCAAGCAGGCAAAATAACATCTGAAGAGAGAGTCAGCCAATCTGTGCACAATGGAGATTGATGCAGAAGCCAACCTCCTGCCTCTATGATTCATGGAGATTCTTCCCCTCTATTTTTCTCTTTAAAAACTGTCATGGCTGAGCAGAATCTTTGGAGTTGGTCTCTGGACATGAGTCCACCATCTCCCCAGATTGCTGGCTTTTCTGATTAAAGCACCTTTCCTTTCTACTGACACTTGCCTTTCGAATGATTGGCTTCTGAGCAGCGAGTAGCTGAACCTGAGTTTGGTACCAAAAATACATGTTTTATTACTACTTGTTTTCCTTTTATTTCTCTTTTATATTACAATTTATGCATCATATTGAATTTTTGAAGTTATACATAGATAATGTATATCATCTATATGTGATATTAGGATTAAGGGGGCTTTTTCAATGTTTTCTACAACAAAAGTAGTGTAGAGTAGGATAGGGATGAGAGCCCACAGGGTAGTCACTGGATATAGTAGAGATTGCAATAATAATTATCTTTAACATGGAATAAAAGTCCAGTGGAAACATAAATAAATAAATATATGTAAATAATAAATTGATCAATCCCAGACAATTCAGATAATCACAAATTTTTTTGGTACTTTGAAATAAATAAACAAGATCATCTGGTCAGTAACAGAGAGGCCACTTTAGACAAGATGTTCAGAGAAGCCTTCTCTAAAGATGTAATATTTGAGATAAGATATAATGTTTGGGAATGAGTGTGCCATGCAAGGGACTGGAGAAGAATGAATTCAATAGCCAATGGGCAGGAAATAATTGGTATTTTCCAATAACAACAAGAAGAAAGTGTGATGGTCAGCAACTGTGACTCACATTCTAATGGTACAGCCGCTTCTTCAGCAGCTGTTCTAGAGCTGAACTAACTGCCATCTCAGGGATGTCTGGTGGCGGACATCATGGACACTAGCTCTCCCAATGACCTACCCACATTCCCTGGTGTCTCTCTACCATTTTACCTCCAGTTGACCCTGATCATCAATCCTCCTGAAAGGTTATCTCTGTACCCTTGTGGAATGTCTTCCAATGTCTCCTACCTCTAGTGGACTTATCAGTCTTCTGCCATTTCCAAAAGGAGAGTACTTGGAATGAATTTCCCCCATCTGGTTGTGAACAATCATGCTAGGAAAGTCACTTTTTTGAAAAAAAAAATTACCTGTTGTACAACCTAACTAGGAATGAATTTCATGTCATCACACATGGCATGAATTAAAGAATAGGCTTTGTTGGGGAAATAAACACAAGTCCAGGGTCAAGAAATAAAGAGATATCAGTTTCCCCACTTTTCCTTCATCCAAGAAAAGGCTTCTCATCCAAAAGAAAATTTTGTTCTGGGAAGAAATCCTTCCCATTTTTCACTCTTCTTATTTTAGCATGAGAAGCATCTTTTAATGAAGGACGAAATAAAGTTTTGCCTATGGGTAAAAAAACTGTTCAAACAAAATGTTCAAACAAATAGTAAATGTAATGTTGCAAAGGAGACCTCAATGTATTTCAAGGAAGGAATAAGCCTTTATACATCCTTCTTTATGTAATGACATTAGAAGTCAGTAAAAAATGCAGCAAACGCATGCACACACACACACACACACACACACACACACAC
>NW_006775038.1:0-823 GCF_000442215.2 Lipotes vexillifer
AACTGTACCCTAAATTGTCCCCGTTACCTAACCCTAACCCTAACACTAACCCTTACCCGAAGCGTTACCCTTACCCGTGCCCTAATCCTAATGCGTACGCTACACTAACCCATGCCCTAACATGTACGCTAACCCTAAACCATTGTCGTACACTAACCTGTACCCTAAACCATCCCCGTTCCCTAACCCTAATCCTAAACCTAACCATAACCCTAACGCTTACCCGAAGCCTTACCCTAACCCATGCCTTAATCCTAAACTGTATGCTAACAGTAACCTGTGCCCTAACACGTATGCTAACACTAAACCGCTGTCGTACCCTAACCTGTACCCAAAACCGTCCCCGTTCCCTAACCCTAACCCTAACCCTCACCCTAACACTTACCCGAAGCCTTACCCTTACCTGAGCCCTAATCCTAATGCGTACGCTAACACTAACCCATGCCCTAACATGTATGCTAAACCTAAATCGTTGTCATAACCTAACCTGTATCCTGAACCATCCCCGTTCCCTAACCCTAACCCTAAACCTTACCCAAAACCTTACACTAAACTGTGCCCTAATCCTAATCCGTACGCTAACACTAACACATGCCCTAACACGTACGTTAACTCTAAACCATTGTGCTATCCTAAACTGTACCATAAAGTATCCCCGCTCCCTAAACCTAACCCTAACGCTAACGCTAACACTAACCCTTACTCTAACACGTGCCCTAACCCTATCTCTTACGCTAATAGTAACCCATGCCCTAACACGTATGCTAACCCTAAACCGTTGTCATACCCTAACCTGTACCTTAAACCATCCCCGTTCCCTAAT
>NW_006775038.1:1026-5119 GCF_000442215.2 Lipotes vexillifer
TAACCCGTACACTAACACTAACCCATGCCCTAACACGTACGCTAAACCTAAACGGTTGTCATACCTTAACCTGTACCATAAACTGTCCCCGTTACATAACCCTAACCCTAACCCTAACCCTAACCTTTACTCGAAGCCTTACCCTGACCTGTGCCCTAATCCTAACCCGTACGCTAACACTAACCCATGCCCAAACACGTATGCTAACCCTAAACCGTTGTCATACCCTAACCTGTACCTTAAACCATCCCTGTTCCCTAATCCGAACCCTAAACCGAAGCCTTACCCTACTCCTTGCCCTAATCCTAACCCGTATGCTAACACTAACACGTGCC
Source organism: Lipotes vexillifer (assembly GCF_000442215.2). NCBI lineage: Eukaryota > Metazoa > Chordata > Mammalia > Artiodactyla > Lipotidae > Lipotes > Lipotes vexillifer. The sequence goes on from NW_006775038.1 coordinate 1,362, forward strand.
CTAACATGTATGCTAACCCTAACCATTGTCATTCCCTAAACTGTACCCTAAACCGTTCCCTAAACTGTACCCTAAACCGTTCCCGTTACCTAACCTCAACCCTAACCCTAACACTAACCCTTACCCGAAGCCTTATCCTAACCCGTGCCCCAATCCAAACCCGTAAGCTAACACCAACCCATGCCCTAACACGTACGCTAGACCTATACCTTGGTCGTACACTAATCTGTACCCTAAACCCTCCCTGTTCCCTAACCCTAACCCTAACCCGAAGCCTACCCTTCCCCGTGCCCTAATCCTAACCCGTACGCTAACACTAACATGTGTCCTAAAACATACGCTAACCCTGTACCGTTGTCGTACACAAAATTGTACCTTAAACTGTCCCCATTCCCTAACCCTAACGCTAACCCTAACCCTTACCCGAAGCCTTACCCTAACCCGTGCCCTAATCCTCACCCATACACTAACACTAACCCGTGCCCTAACACGTACACTAACCCTGAACCGTTGTCATACCCTAACCTGTACCGTAAACCGTCCGTGTTCCCTAACCCTAACCCTAATCTTAACCCAACCCTTACCCGAAGCCTTACCCTAACACGTGCCCTAATCCTAAACCATACGCTAACACTAACCCGTGCCCTAACACGTACGCTAACCCTAAGCCGTTGTTGTACACTAACCTGTACCCTAAACCGTTCCCGTTACCTAATCCTAACCCTAACCCTAACCCTAACACTAACCCTTACCCGAAGCCTTATCCTAACCCATGCCCTAATCCTAACCCGTAAGCTAACACTAACCCATGCCCTGACATGTATGCTAGCCCTAAACCTTTGTCGTACCCTAATCCGTACCCTAAACCCTCACTGTTCTCTAACCCTAACCCTAAACCTAACCTTAACCCTAACCCTTACCCGAAGCCTTACCCTAAACTGTGCCTTAATCCTACCCCATATGCTAACACTAACATGTGCCCTAACACGTACGCTGACCCTAAACCATTGTCGTACCCTAAACTGTAGCCTAAACCATCCCCATTCCCTAACCCTAATCATAAACTTAACCATAACCCTAACCCTAACCCTTAGCCGAATCCTTACCTTAACCCGTCCCCTAATCCTAACCCGTACGCTAACACTAAACCGTGCCCTAACACATACGCTAATCCTAAACTGCTGTCGTACACTAACCTGCACCTTACACCATCCCCGATCCATAACCCTAAACCTACCCTAACCCTAACTCTTACCTGAAGCCTTACCCTAACCCGTGACCTAATCCTAAACCGTACGCTAACAGTAACTCGTGCCCTAACACATACGCTAACCCTGTACCGTTGTCGTTCACAAACCTGTATCCTAAACCTTCCCCATTTGCTAACCCTAACCCGAACCCGAACCCTTACCCGAAGTTTTAGTCTAACCTATGCCCTAACCCTAACCAGTATGCTAACACTAACCCATGCCCTAACACGTACGCTAACCCTAAACCGTTGTCGTACCCTAACCTGTACCCTAAACCGTCCCCTTTCCCTAAACCTAACCCTAACTCTAACCCTAAACGTAACCCTTACCCGAAGCCTTACCCAAACCCGCGTCCTAATCCTAACCCGCACGCTAACAGTAACCCATGCCCTAACACGTACGCTAACCCTAAACCGTTGTTGTACCCTAACCTGTAGCCTAAACCGTCTCCGTTCCCTAACCCTAACCCTAACCCTAACCCTAACACTTACCCGAAGCCTTACACTAACCCGTGCCCTAATCCTAAACTGTACGTTAACACTCTCCCATGCCCTAACACTTATGCTAACCGTAAATCGTAGTCGTACCATAACCTGTACGCAAAACCGTCCCTGTTCCCTAACCCTAACCCTAACCCTCACCCTAATCCTTACCCGAAGCCTTACCCTTACCTGTGCCCTAATCCTAATGTGCACACGAACACTAACCCATGCCCTAACATGTATGCTAAACCTAAATCGTTGTCATAACCTAACCTGTATCCTGAACCATCCCCATTCCCTAACCCTAACCCTAACCCTTACCCGAAGCCTTATCCTAACCCGTGCCCTAATCCAAACCCATAAGCTAACACCAACCCATTCCCTAACACGTACGCTCGCCCTAAACCTTTGTCGTACCCTAATCTGTACCCTAAACCCTCCCTGTTCCCTAATCCAAACCCTAACCCGAAGCCTTACCCTACCCCGTGCCCTAATCCTAACCCGTACGCTAACACTAACACGTGTCCTAACACGTACGCTAACCATGTAACGTTGTCGTACACAAATTTGTACCTTAAACTGTCCCCATTCCCTAACCCTAACGCTAACCCTAACCCTTACCCGGAGTCTTACTCTAACCCGTGCCCTAATTCTCACCCATACACTAACACTAACCCGTGCCCTAACACGTACACTAACCCTGAACCGTTGTCGTAACCTAACCTGTACCCTAAACCGTCCGTGTTCCCTAACCCTAACCCTAATCTTAATCTTAACCCAACCCTTACCCGAAGCCTTACCCTAACCCGTGCCCTAATCCTAAACCATACGCTAACACTAACCCATGCCCTAACACATATGCTAACCGTAAACCGTTGTCATACCCTAACCTGTACCCAAAACCGTCCCCGTTCCCTAACCTTAACCCTAACCCTAACACTTACCCGAAGCCTTATCCTTACCTTTACCCGAAGCCTTAGCCTACCCTGTGCCCTAATCCTAACCCGTACGCTAACACTAACACGTGCCCTAAAACGTATGCTAACCCTAACCATTGTCGTTCCCTACACTGTACCCTACACCATCCCCGTTACCTAACCCTAACACTAACTCTTGCCCGAAGCATTACCCTAAACCGTGCCCTTATCCTAATGCGTACGCTAAAACTTACCCCTGCCTTAACAGGTATGCTAAAACTAAACCGTTGTCATAAACAAACCTGTATCCTAAATCATCTTCATTCCCTAACTCAAGCACTAATCCTTACCTGAAACCTTACCCTACCCCGTGCCCTAACCCTGACCCGTACACTAACACTAACACATGCCCTATTACGTATGCTAACCCTAACCGTTGGCGTTCCCTAAACTGTACCCTAAATCATCCCCGTTAGCTAACACTAACCCTTACCCAAAGACTTACCCTAACCCGTGCCCTAATCCTAACCCATACGCTAACACTAACCCGTGCCCTAACACGTACGCTAAACCTGAACCGTTGTCATACACAAACCTGTACCCTAAACCGTTCCCGTTCCCTAACCCTAACCCTAACCGTAACCCTTACCCGAAACCTTACCCAAACCCGCGTCCTAATCCTAACCCGTACGCTAACAGTAACCTGTGCCCTAACACGTATGCTAACCCTAAACCGTTGACGTACCCTAACCTGTACCCTAAAACATACCCGTTCCCTAACCTAAACCAAAGCCTTACCTAACCCGTTCCCTAATCCTACCCTGTACGATAACACTAATACTTACCCTAACATGTATACTAAACCTAAAGAGTTGTCGTACGCTGAACTTTACCCTAATCCGTGCCCGTCCCGTTACCTAAACCTAACCCTAACCCAAACCCTTACCCAAAGCCTTACCCTAAACCATGCCCTAATCCTAACCCGTACGCTAACACTAAACCGTGCCCTAACACGTACGCTAATCCGAAACCGTTGTCGTACCCTTACCTGTACCTTACACCATCCCCGTTCCCTAACACTAACCCTAACTCTAAATCTTACCCGAATC
>NW_006775040.1:0-2529 GCF_000442215.2 Lipotes vexillifer
GGTACGCGGGCCTCTCACCGCCGCGGCCCCTCCCGTTGCGGAGCACAGGCTCCGGACACGCAGCCCCAGTGGCCATGGCACATGGGCCCAGCCGCTCTGAGGCATGTGGGATCCTCCCAGACTGGGGCACAAACCACTGCGCCACCAGGGAAGCCCTCTCTCGATATTTTTAATCACATCAATTTGATTCCACGTGCACTCTAAGATTTCTCATTAAATGCCAAACAAAGTAAAAATTGGGGGATTAATTTAAATCCATTCTGATATTTTTTTCTTTCAGTGGGGGCACTAGCAATACCAGATCTATTTATCCATTTTCCATTAAGATAATTTGAAGCTTAGTCTCAGGGCCTGTGGTAGCCAACTTATTTCCAGTTGTCATTACTTTTAGAATACTGTTTCTCCTTGGTCCCAACCAAGCACAGTAACCAGGGATCCTCCCCTGTTCTTTAGACTCTGATGTCCAAGTATTATTTCCTATCTGCCATATCAGTCAGCAAGAGTTCTGCTCAACTGCTCAGCTTATTATTACCTCTTGCTCAATCAGAATAGTTTAAAACAGAAACCTGTTGAGTAAAAGGGGCCTCAAAATCTAGACTCACAATTTTATTTCTTTTGTAAGACTTTGGTCCAATAAATCTTTATCTTATTATTAGTTCTCCAATGCCTTCAAACAAATCTTTTTTTTTTTTTTCTATCTAATCCAAGTTTTCTAGTCATTGCCTGTGGGAGATTTTGCCCATTACTAGAAGGAAATCAACTATATTAATCTTAATAGTTGTATAACCATAAGTAAATAGTTAACTTTTGGAATACTGAGCTAGCTCATATTTAAAATATCAATACACATATTCCATGGTCTTTATCAGAATCATAATAGGTAATGCTTTAAGTACTGAGCCACAGATTTTATGCTTGCCACAATATAAAGGCCAAATAAAAGTTAGTAATGATTATTCTTTTTTTTTTTTTTTGGTGCTGTGTAGCGTTCTCTGACCAGGGATCAAACCCATGCCCCCTGCATTGGGAGCGTGGAGTCTTAACTACTGGACCACCAAGGAAGTCCCAGTAATTATTAGTATTAATTTTATTTAATTTGCCAGATTATTTTCCAAACTCTGCATTATATATCTTTTCGAACTTTCAATTTATTTTTTTAAAGTGTATGGTGTACATGGGAAAATGCATTCCCCAAACTGAAATTCTCATATCATCTTATTAATATCATATCATCTTATTTGATCTAGGAATATAAGATAAAGTAGTAAAATATAAATCCACGTTTGTGGGTTTGAACAACAGGATGGATGGAGTAGCCATTGAGATTGGGAAAATTGTAGTTAAAAGAGGTGTGGTGCCAAAGTCCAAGATATTCCCTGGTGATCTCTGACTCTTGATATTCATGTGGTATGTAAACTTCTCCCATGTCAGAAGGGCTGGCTTGTGTAACTAATAGGATATTGTGTAAATGACACTGTGTTACTTCCAAGGCTACTTCATAAAAGACATATGGGCATCTGCTTGTTCTCTCTGGAAACACACTGCAGGAAACTAAATGTCATGCCATGAGGGCACACATGAAGCCCTATGGAGAAGTGTATACTGGCAGGAACTAAGCTGTACAGTAAGACATAACCTGCAAGGCATGTCGGTGAGCCTTCTTAGAAATGAGTCTTCAGCTCTAGTCAGATGAATGTAGCCCCAGGTGAGATCTTGACTGCAAACTCATGAGAAGACCTGTACTGGAAACAGTAGGCTGAGCCATTCCTATATGAGACCATAAATGTTTATTGCTTTAAGCTACTAAGTTTTGGGGTAATTTCTTTTGCATCAATAAATGACTAAAATATCAGGTTTTAGGGGAAAAAAAAGAGTTTGGCTTTGGACAATGCAGCAGATATGTGTGGCCCAGCTCTGCTTGGCCCAATGTATTTCAATGAAGCTGTAGTGAACAGTTTCATTGACTGCCAGTGTCCCATCCAAGAATGTACCAGAGCATCTCTCTGATTTTCTTCCTCAGTGTTTTTCCTGATGCTTGACAAGTCTACTTCACCAGATGTAGGCGCAACTCTGCTTCACACCATGTTTTCAAAGGTATAGAAATTAAACATATTATATTTGAAGTGCACACACACATATATATACACACACACATATATGTTGAAATGTTGATAGGCAGTTGGATAATGTCTGGAATTCAAGAGGGTGGTCTGAGCTAAAGACATACATCTGACAGTTGTCAGAAAACATATCAAGCCATAAATCTGAATGATCTCCCAAAGGAATAAACACAGGTAGTAAAGACCAAAGTACAAGAACTGAGCTATGAGGCACTCCAACAATATAGAATATTCCATTTTTGCTTCTAAATAAAATAGAAACTCTGATACAATTGGCTATTCTGTATTGTCAATTTTTTTTTTCATTTTACTACTGTATAAAATATATATACATGTGTATTGGTCAGGATTCTCCAGAAAAACAGAACTCACAGGATATGTGTGTGTGTGTGTGTGTGTGTGTGTGTGT
>NW_006775041.1:0-6613 GCF_000442215.2 Lipotes vexillifer
AAAGAGGTTGTCCAAGTTTGTTTCCAGGTGTCAAATAAACCATGACAAGATGTGGTGCTAATAGAGTACTTGCAATCAAAATTCCATCTGGTAACAGCAGAATTACATGCAGAGCAAAACAGAGACATTATCTTTCTTGTTATATAACCTGGCAACCAGAAGTTTCTTTTCCCCTCTTATTTATTCAGTTTTTTGTTTTTTTCAAAATTATAGAAAGCTACTGGTGGGTAAATGGTATTTTGCTTTGGACTTTTGTGACCTTTATGCCAATTATATGATTCTGAATGCAAAAGTTAATGAGACATATGCTTCCAAAAAAGAGTGGAAATTTTAGATACCAACATAAATGCTCCACTGCTCATCCATGAAATATTGTCAAAGAAATAGCTTTAGCGGCAGCTTTTTTGTTGGGAATACCATACAACATTTACAAAACTTATCAGCAATGCAAAGGGAATAAAAAAGCAAAAATCACCTTGATCTAATTTAAAATAATTTATGAAAGTGTATTTTTCTACTTCTCCATGTGGCTTAATTCCTGCACCTCTTATTTATTCTGTCTGGGTATTAGTGTCCTCTTCTGTAAAACAAAATTTGGTTGAGCCGAACTCTAAGTTCCTTTGCTCTGAAGTGCTATGGTTTATGACATGTTTAAATATTTGTTTCAGATATGTAGGGAATATTCTTGGCAGTATTTCAACTTATATCTACTAAAGTTTTTCATTAAACATATCTCTTTACCAAGTTTTTAATATCTCCAAATATTTGTAGGGTTACACCATCATCCTCCAGCTCCTGGCACCATTTGGCTAACAACATTTTTACTTCCTTTCATATTTTTCATAAGTCAGTTATGCCTCAATAAATCTTTTTATTCATTCAACCAAAGCTTAATCAATTTATATCTCAATAAATATATGTTGACAAACCAACATTGAGGCTGATCCATGCCTTCCGCGACATACATACACACAGAGAAGGCTCAATCATTCCCTTCTTCAGGCTCTCTTACTATTTTCTTCATGTAACTTATATAGCAAATGCTTATCACTTAATTTTATTGTTAAATGTATAGGTGTTTCTCTCCTTAAAAGGGAAGGTCTGCTTCATTTATCTTGTGGCAGTGGCTAGCATAGTGTCATAGCAGGTACTAGATGGATATTTGTTAAATTGAATCTTCGTCTTCCGTAACTACACAACAATGATGACATAACTCTGATTGACTCATAACATTGCTGTTAATTATCAGAACTCAATGCAGTTATCTTCAGAATACAAACCTGACAAATGCAGGGAAATGAGATAACTTTACAATTACTTTCAGTGGTAAATATTAGACGTACTCTCTAATCCCCCCCAAGTTATTGCTATTTTTCAAGGGTTAAATTTAAATTAATAAAGACAGCCACAAATAATCCACCTCTGATGATTATAGTTCACTAAGTTTTATTATTTGGAAAGGTTACCACTTGGAAATGGATCATTTGACATTTCTCAGGGACTAAGTCAGCTGCTGACTATGTCTTAGAAGGAGTCCCTTAAATAGAGTAGCAAAAACTAAAGTGGGGAAAAACCAAATTTATGTTAATGAATCAACACTGTCAATTCTTACTGAGGATCTCCAACTTTAACCTTAAATGAGGTAAAGAAAGTTGAGAAGGAAAAGAAAGGTGGGGGACTTCCTTGGTGGTCCAGTGGGTAGGACTCTGCGCTCCCAATGCAGGGGGCCCAGGTTCGATCTCTGGTTGGGGAGCTAGATCCCACATGCATGCTGCAACAAAGATCCTACATGCTGCAACGAATACCCAGCACAGCCAAACAAACAAATAAATAAATAAATATTTTTTTTAAAAAAAAAAGAAGAAGAAAAGTGACAATAGGGAAGGAAAAGTGGTGGTAGGAAGAAGCCAGGACTGTGAAAGGTCATAAGGTTATAAAGAAGAGAACCTGGGGAACATCTGGTCTACCCCCACAATTTATACATATTAAAGAAGGCCAGTCCTGTTTCAGTTCCCCTTCTCCCAATCCCAAGCTCGGGGTCCATCAATGTGTACTGTCCACCTGCAGAGTTCAGAGCTCAAGTCTCCATCCAGAACAGCCAAGAGAACTGGCAAAAGGCCGTTCTGAAATTTGGAATGAATGAGGCTCCCTGTCAGAGGGTGGCCCAGGTGACCAGCCAAAGGGGTGGTGGGACACAGATAAAAGATTGGCCAAGGCAGGCTGCACCTGGATGATGCTGGCTGCATCTTCTATTCCAGGAGCTGGAATAAAGCTCAGCACCCATTCTGGCAGCAGACATTTTTTTCCCCCAGGCTGGTTCCATCTAATCTAGAGACAGGGTGGTGGTGGGTTCTAGCATTATTCCTTTCTAGAAGCAAAATCAAGCCTGGCTTCCTTTCTTCCAAGTTCCCCCTTTGAGGTCCTGTCCCCTCTACTTTTAAGTCCTTTGACCTGGTAATGGTCAAAACCATTTTCTTTCTCAGAAAAGAAAGAAAAATGCAAACAAAATTACCTTTTAAAGGACTCAACATTCATGACACAAAAAGTCTGGAGGAGGAAGATTGTTTGGAAGTTCACTTTGCATCTTCTTATTTTCTCAGCTTAACATAAAAGGCAAAATTATTCCCCATTCTCTCTCCCATGGAACTCAGCTGCTTTAAAGGAGTTTTGGACTAATGAAATACCAAAGATATTTTTAAAAGATTTAAGATAGAGCATATATAGAGAAAAATGCATAACATGTAAACAAACAGATTAATGATTTATTATGTCTCAAACACCCATGTATCATGACTCAGGTCAAGACATGGGGCATATTTGTAGCCCAGAAGCCCTCTCAATGCCCTTTATAATCATAAATTTATTCTCTAAATTGCCTCTTTCAAAATTGGCAAATGCCCCCAGAAGAAAGGCAGGACTCCACAACTGAAACTGTAATTCCCCACTATCATATGAAAGTATTTTTAAGTTGATGTTTTTGGTCCAGGTCTTAAGTTGTCTGCAATGGGAAAGTCATTCCAAATGATCTATCTAACGTTCCATTATTGAAATGGAACCTGTATGAGTCTCTCCTTTTGGTATTTATTCTTTTTGTGTCTCACAGTGATTCTTCCTCTCAGAGATAATCAAGGTGTCTCTCTGACAGCTTTTCGGCTCAATCAGTATCAATAACGCACATTTTTATTTACGACAGGGCTTTCTGTTACCTGAGCCAGATGCTATTCTAGATCTCTGGGCAGATTATAATAGGCAAAAAAGCCCATTTCCATGGAGCTTACATTATAGTAGGGAAAAACAGACGATAAACAAGGCAAAAAAAAATTAAAATATATTGGTGGTGTGAAGTGCTAAGGAGAAAAAAGGATAAAGCCAGGAAAGAGGATTGGGTGTTGGTGGTGGGTGATGTGGGTACGTCACTGAATAGATCATTGTGGGTCCTCATGTGTCAGGTGAACAGAGCCTGCCCCTCAAAAACATTGGTTCTCAGACCAGAGCAGTTGCCTGGTCTTGATCACAGCACCAACCTGAAGGAGAGTCGTTTAATCATAGAGAATGCCACCAGGTGCTCTATGAGTTAACAGACACTATTTTGAAAGGTTGTCAAATATTCTCTGAATCTCTAACCAATTGAAATGGGGGACCCCCAAGTGCAGCCGTGAGATTCTTATAACAGAGCGATAGACTATTAAAGATGAAAGAAGTGCTACCCGTGACCTGACGCAACCTTCTCATTTCAGAGTAGTGTGTGGGGTTAAGTGGCTTGTTCAAGGGCACACAGAGACTTGGTGGCAGGCCTGATGCTGGAGTCTAGATTGGCTGCTCCTGGTCCCCTTCTGCTTCCATTTAACCAACTTTTCACTTTGCTTCAGGCAGACCACAGGCCTCAGAGAGAGGGAGCGTGACCTCGAAGAAATAGGACTGGATGGAAAGTCAGAGGAAGAACATTTAGTAAAGGGCCACTTTGTATTGGGTGCAATTCCAGGATTTCCACTTTTATTGTCTTACTTACAACCACTTAAGCAAGGTTTTATGACTCTATGCCTTCTGATTCTTTTTTTAAGAATGAAAATATGACATATATTAATTGCAGACTCCTGGGTACCCATCCTTAATTCCATATCCCTCTTATTTTTCTGGAAAAGTCCACCATCTTGTACCTGATATTTCTTTAGCCCTTGCATGACTTCATATTATTACACTTCATGAGTATACTTTAAAGCAATAATGTTCTCAATTTTCAAAATTTTATAATAATTTTACTCTAAATGTAGGGTTCTGCAATATATTTTGCACTCGCAAAACATTTTGGACATTTATCCAAATCAATACATGAATTCTATTTCATTCATTTTTCCCTTTTAAATAGACCTTTATTTTTTAAAGCCCTCTCAGGTTCACAGAAAAATTGAGCAGAAAGTACAGAGGGTTCCTCTACACCCCCTGCCCCCACATGTGCACAGCCTCCCAGAATATCAATTCCAGTACCAGGGCGGTACATTTCTTACAACTGATGAACCAATATAAGTATATTATTGTTATATGAAGTCCATAGTTTACTTTAGATTCTCCCTTTGTGTTGTTGGTTCTGTGGGTTTTGACAAATGCATAATGTCATGTAACTACCATGACAATATCATACAGATAGTTTCACTGCCATAAAAATCCTACTCATCCCTCCTTCTCTCCTCACCAAACTCCTAGCAACCACTGATCTTTTCACTATCTCTATAGTTTTGCCTTTTCCAGAATGTCATCTAGTTGGAATCAGACAGTATGTAGCTTTTTCAGATTGGCTTCTTTCACTTAGTAATATGAATTTAAGGTGTCTCTGTGTCTCTTCATGGCTTGACAGCTCATTTCTTTTTAGCACTGAATAATATTCCATTGTCTGGATGTACTACAGTTTATTTATCCATTCACTTACTGAAGGACATCTTGGTTGTTTCCAAGTTTTGGCAGTTATGAATAAAGCTGAGATAAACATCCATGTGCAGATTTTTGTGTAGACATAAGTTTTCAACATCTTTGGGTAAATACCAAGGAGCATGATTGCTGGATTGTATTGTAAGAGTATGTTTAGTTTCATAAGAAAGTGCCAAATTGTCTTCCCAAGTGGCTGCACTATATTTCATTTATTTTAATCATGGTTTGAAATTCTGTTATTTGAATATTTCAAAATCTGTTTAACTGTTCTCCCATTGATAGGCAATTAGGTGGTCTCTAGTCTAATTTTGTATTCTTGTATATATTTTCTTTAGCACATTGTGAAATTTTCTACGTTATGAACCTAGATGTGGAATTTCTGGGTTACGAATAATATACATCTCCAACTACTTAACTGTGTATTTTCAAAGACATTTTGTCAATTTACGTGTCCTCTATCAATATATATCTCTATCATAATATACTGGGCCAGCACTTGGTATTGTCAGACCTAAGAAGTTTTTCATTCAGCCTGAGAGCTATGAACTAGAAATTCAGTGTTCTTTCAACTTGTATTTGTCTGATTATGGAGACTTGAGGATATTCTTATGTATATTGGCCATTTGATTTTTGTCTTCTGTGAATTGCATATTCATATGCTTTGACCATGTTAAGGCTGAGATTGTTTATATTTTTCTTACTCATCTGTAGGACTTCTTTATATATTCTGGATAATAACAATAATGACTAACCTCTACTGAGCTTTGTTTCTGAGTATTTTGGATATATTAATACAGTAATTGTCTCAATAACCTCATGAGGTAGGTAGTATCTCCATTTTGCAGATGAGGAAATTCAGGTATTGAAGAATTAAGTTACTTGCTTAAGATCACACAGCTGTCAGTTATAAATCTGTAATTTTTAACCAGTTCGGCTGGCTCCAGAAAAGCTTATACTAGAATACACCTTTGTCTTTTATGTGAATAGCCAGAGTGGATGACTTTCCATTTCACTTGCTTACTGGTGTTTTATATAATTAAAATATTTTAATTTAATTGAGATTAATTGCAATACCCTATAAAATTTACGATTATTTTCTATGTTTTGTGAAATGAATCTTACAGGATGTCAAGATCATAAAGATATTGTCCTATATTGCCTTCTAAAATAAGTTTTTAATTTCAAATTATGGAATTTGATGTCCCTGGAATTTGCTTCTGTGTACCATGTGAAGTAGCTATTTTATTTTACTTTTTTTTCCCATGTGGATATGGAAATATGTTAACAAAGTATATACCAAGGAGTTTATTCTTTCTCCACATTTTTTAAAGTCAACTCTCGTTTATCTAGTCACCTCGGGTCTGCTTCTGGACTTCCTTTTTTATATATAAATTTATTTATTTTATTTATTTTTATTTTTGGCTGTGTTGGGTCTTCTTTGCTGTGCATGGGCTTTCTCTAGTTGCAGTGAGCGGGGGCTACTCTTCATTGCAGTGCGTGGGCTCCTCACTGCGGGGCTCTAGGCACGCGGGCTTCAATAGATGTGGCACGCGGGCTCAGTAGTTGTGGCTTGCGGGCTGTAGAGTACAGGCTTAGTAGTTGTGGCGCACGGGCTTAGTTGCTCCGCGGCATCTTCCCGGACCAGGGCTCGAACCCGTGTCCCCTGCATTGGCAGGTGGATTCTTAACCA
>NW_006775042.1:0-818 GCF_000442215.2 Lipotes vexillifer
TCCATTTCCTGGACCAAGGAGTAGGTCTTGTCTATTACGTATTTGACTTCTGGAACGGTATCTCTGCTGATTTTATTCTCTGGTTTTATGCAGCACCCCCACTCAGCTTTCCCCTTACGCCAGTATATGTTTGTTTTCTAAATGAGAGACTCTCTTCTGTTTTGTAATTCCTTCCATGTGTAGAAAAGTTTACAATCCGTGTATTAGTGATACCGTATGATGTTTCTTTTTCCGTGTGACTTATTTCACTTGGAATCATCGTACCTAAATCCAATCGCTAAGATGCTACGGGCCAGATGACATTGATTTCATTGCTGACTGATATTCCATGGCACGTAAGTGCCGCAACTTGACGATCCATTTTTTCCTTTCATGGGTATTTAACTTGTACAGTGGACAAGGTTCCTGTAAAGAGGGCAGCCCCAAACTTTGGGGTGGCTCTGTCTTTTTGATTTCTGTTTCCCTAAGCCTAGTGCCCGACGCTATGTACCTTGTTTTTTCGATGTTCCAGGAAATACCATACGTTTCTCCAGGGTGGCTGTTGGCAATTTACATCCCGCCCATCAGCATAACAACGCTCCCTGTTCTCCCTGGCCTGTCCTGCCTTTCTGGATTTTACACTTTTTTCAGATGGCCTTTTTGACCGGGGGGAAGTGAGAGTTCATTGTAGCGTAGATTTCCGTTGCAAGCTTGCTTGGTTGGACAAAAAGTGCGGATGCGTTTTTTCCTGAATATATTCAGGAAAAAACGCATCTGCCCTTTTTGGCCAAGGACATCCTGGTCGGCATTCTGCCTATTTTCATAGGCTTTAAATGCAA
>NW_006775043.1:0-275 GCF_000442215.2 Lipotes vexillifer
CCAGCTGGCTGAAATGCCAGTGTGCTGTGATTTCTTCACAGGCTTCAGAAAGACCCCTACACCTCACTCAAAATCATACTTCCTTTGCGTGCTGAAATTCCACAATTAGAGATACAGTGTAAATATTTCTGGGATGCAAAATGCCCCATAGAACTCTTCAAGGTGGATGACTTTTTTACGATCCTTTCAAGAGGGCAGACATTGAGAGGAGTATGAGTGGGGTGATGGTTAATTTTATGAGTCAACTTGGCTCAGCCACAGGATGCCCAGATATC
>NW_006775044.1:0-3142 GCF_000442215.2 Lipotes vexillifer
GAGCCACAACTACTGAGCCCATGTGCCACAGCTAGGGAGCCTGTGCGCCTACAGCCCGTGCTCCACAACAGGAGAAGCCACCACAAGGAGAAGTCCGTGCACCGGGACGAAGAAGATTAGCCCCTGCTTGCCGCAACTAGAGAAAGCCCGTGAGAAGCAATGAAGACCCAACTCAGCCAAAAAAAATTAAAAAAATAAATTTATAAAAAAAAAAAAAAGAAGAACCAATTCCTTGAAAGATACAATCTACCAAACTCACACAAGAAGAAATAGATGATTTGAATTGGCTGATGTTTATTAACAAAATTGAATCTACAATTAATAATCTTCCAAAATAGAAAGTAACAGGCACAGATAGTTCCACTAGTGAATTCTACCTAACATTTAAGGAAGAAATTATACCAATTTTCTACAATTTCTTCCAAAAATAAAAACAGAGGGAACACTTCATAACTCATTCTATGAGACCAGCATTATCCTAATACCAAAACCAGACAGAGAGATTACAAGAAAGGAAGAATAAAATAAATACATAAATCTTAATCAGTTTGGGGGATTTTAACATATATCTTACAAAAGGTGCAAGAACCAAGAGATAGAATAATAGGAACAATATATAAAATGTGAACATTACATACTTTGCCTAAAGATAACACTATGGTCAAGAATTACAGAATGCATATGAGCATTTGCCAAAACTCTTCATATGTTGCATTAGAAAGCAAGCCTCAATACATATCCAAGAATTAGAATAACTGAAAGTGCATTCTTAAATTGTAGTGCAATTAAGCTTAAATTCATCAACAAAAATACAACCAGAAAATTTACAAATGTTAGGAATATTAATCAGTAAGCTTTTAAATAACAAATAATTCAAAAGAAGAATTGAAATAAATATTTGAAAGTATTAATTTAATTTCAATGAAAATATATCATGCCAAAATATGGCATAAAGCAGAAACAGTGTTTAGAAATGAAGAATTTATAGATGTAAATACAGATATTAGTGAAGAAAAAAGGATAAAATAAATGATCCAACATTTCATCAAAATAAATAGAAAGATAATATCAAATCAAAGAAAATAAATAATAAATATATGTCAAAATCAATTAAGTGAAAGAAAATGTTCAACAGAAAAAATTCAAAATCAGGGTCTACAAAATGAATAATGCAATTAAACAGCCTTGAGCAAGACTGATCAAGAAACAAAAGAGAATGCATAAACTACCAGTTTCAGGAATAAAAAGGAGAAATCACTACAGTCCCCACAGACAATAAAAAATAATAATATATTATCAAGAACTTAATGCTAAAACGTTTCACTATGAAATGGAAATATCCATTGAAAAAGGACCTAACCACAGTCATAAAACAATGATCAAAACTGAACCCACTATTAGAGTTTTTGTCATGAAGAAATATCCAGATCTAGATGGTCTCATTGATGAATTGTTCCAAATATTTAAAGAGGAAGTAATACCAATGTCACACAAAATTTTTCAGAGATTAGAAAGGGAAAGTGTTTGCTTCTTTTTGATGGGTTTTTTTTTTGCTATTGATTATTTTTTAAATTGAAATATAGTTGATTCAGGCATACAACACAATGTTTCAGCTGTACGGCAAAGTGATTCAGTTACACATATACATATATATATATACAGAGAGAGAGAATATATGTAAAAGAATATATATTCTTATGCATATTTTTCCATTATGGTTTATTACAGGATATTGTATATAGTTCTCTGTGCTATACAGTGAACCTTGTTGTTTATCTATTTTATATATAGTAGTGTGTATCTGTTAATCTCAAATCCCTAATTTATCCCTCCCCTTTTTCCTCTTTAGAAACCATAAGTTTGTTTTCTATGTCTGTGAGTCTTTTCTGTTTTATAAATAAGTTCATATGCATCATTATTTTAGATTCCACATGTAATATACTACTTATAAGTAATATATTACTTATATTTTAAGTAATAAATTACTTATATTACATTAAGTAATATATGTGGAGTCTAAAATAATGTCTTTCTCTGTCTGACTCACTTCACTTAATATGATAATCTCTAGGTCCATCCATGTTGCTGCAAAATGCATTATTTCATTCTTTCTATGGCTGAGAAATAGTTCATTGCATATATATACCACATCTTCTTTATCCATTCATCTGTAAATGAACATTTAGTTTGCTTCCATGTCTTGGCTACTGTAAATAGTGCTGCTGTGAACATTGGGGTGCCTGTATCTTTTCAAATTAGAGGTTTTTTCCTTTCCAGATATATGCCCAAGAGTGGGATTGCTAAATCATATGGCAACTCTATTTTTAGTTTATTAAGGAACCTCCATACTGTTCTCCATAGTGGCTGCACCAATTTACAGTCCCATTAATAGCATAGGCAGGCTCCTTTTTCTCTACACCCTCTCCAGCATTTATTATTTATAGACGTTTTAAGGATGGCCATTCTGAGCAGTGTGAGGTGATACTTCATTGTAGGTTTGATTTGCATTTCTCTGAAAGTTAGCAGTGTTGAGCATCTTTTCATGTGCCTATTGGCCATGTGTATGTTTTCTTTGGATAAACGTCTATTTAGGTCTTCTGTCCATTTTTTGATTCAATTGTTTTTTTTTTATTGAGTTGTATAAGCTGTTCATATATTTTGGAAATTAATCTCTTTGTTGTATCATTTGAAGATATTTTCTCCCATTCCATAGGTTGTCTTTTCATTTTGTTGATGGTTTCCTTTGCTGTGCAAAACTTTTAAGTTTAATTAGGTCACCTTTTTTTTTGCTTTTGTTTCCATTACTCTAGGAGATGGATTTTAAAAAACAAGTTGCTGTGATTTTTTTCAAAGAGTGTTCTACCTATATGTTCCTCTGGAATTTTTCTAGTATCTTGTCTTACATTTAGGTCTTTAATCTATTTAATTTAATTTATTTGTTTATTTATTTTTGCAGTATGCGGGCCTCTCACTGTTGTGACCTCTCCCATTGCGAAGCACAGGCTCCAGAGGTGCAGGCTCAGTGGCCATGGCTCACGGGCCCAGCCACTCTGTGGCATGTGGGATCCTCCCAGACCAAGGCATGAACCCGCGTCCCCTGCATCGGCAGGTGGACTCTCAACCACTGCGCCACCAGGGAAGC
>NW_006775045.1:0-257 GCF_000442215.2 Lipotes vexillifer
CATTCTTCTTTTTGAGCTGCTATTTGAGCTCTGCAGGACCTCGGGCACACTTCATGTCCATGTCCTTGTCCTGGATGGCCTTGTACCTTTATCTAATTGATAGTTCTTGATATCCTGTCCTAGTCATTAGTGCTTAGCATTCTCCCTGTTAGAGTTGCTAGTCCCTCCCTACCTCGGCTAGCATGAGGAAGAAAGACCAACTTCTTTCTAGTTCCTTTGTCTTTTCTTCCTTGCTTTTATGTCCATTGATGGACAGA
>NW_006775046.1:0-3166 GCF_000442215.2 Lipotes vexillifer
CCCATGTCCCCTGCATCGGCAGGCGGACTCTCAACCACTGCGCCACCAGGGAAGCCCGACCCTGAAAATTTTTAATCGACATCCCCCTGGGGAAATCCAGGCAATTTTTTTGTTCTTGTGTAAAACTTAAGAGGAAGCAAAAATATTCCCCTACATGAGCTAGGTGTCAAGCTAAAAGCCCTGGAGGATTTGCCTTCCTTCTCAGACCATGGCGGGGACCCTGAACCAGGCCACCTCTAGCCAAAACATGTTCAGGTCTACACACTGTCGCCTCAGGCAGCCAGAACAGGCAGGCTGAGTCATAAAACCTTTCTGCCTGAGAACTGCAGGCACAGCAGTGTCTGTGGGCACACACAGCACAGCTCTCTAAGTGAACCTAACATTGCCCCCTCCCGGCTGTTTAGAGACAACCAAAACCCCACAAACGCCTTTGCTCCTAAGTCTCTCTTTGTCTTGCTAAGCATAGTCACCGCCCCAGAGACAGATCTCAGAGTTGGAGAGTTCCGGGGGCACCTGAGTGGGCTGCCCAGTTGTGACCTTCCCTTATCTAATCCCATGTCCAGAACCCAAGTCAATGGTTCTGATCATTTCCTCTCTCGACATGCGGTTTATACCACTGCCCAAGCACCCCACAGCTGCATAGGTCGACTCAGGATGTTTTCCACTCCTTTGCAAAGATTCATTGAAGCCTAAGCCACTGATTTCCCCCAGTGTGGCAGTTTACATGTGCAGCAACATCGCCCACTCCAACAAGGGGACCATGAAGGCTGCAGCACAGGGTTACTCAAGTCCAAAGGGGCCCATGATGTCACCTTCTGTTAAAATACAGCACTGATCTTTTTACTCCTAGAACCACTCCAACAGCATCCACTCTGGCTGCCGCCTCCACCCCATTCTCCTCTCTTAAGAGTGGAACAATAAGGTTTAATTTCCCTTTCCAATATACCTTGAAATGAAAACTGACTTCAGCCAATATGTACTGCCAACAAATGATCCAGGCTGGCTCCTGGGAAAACAAGACTATCTCTGAGCTCTCCCTCTCCTCTCCCCATGCCCATTTACACACCCACTCATTTTTACAGTCCCACAATTAATTTTAAACACATTCTCTTATCAGTTCTGCCTTACCGTTAGAAGAGTGTGTAATGAGTTTCCTTAGGTTATGCTAACACGGCTAACATTTCAAGAGAAGGGGAACTCATTTACACCATAAAATTAGCAGAGCACACAGCTTTTCCAATCTTTTTCAGTATACCAGAAGGTCTCTTCACACACAGACCTGCACGCAGAGATGAAGCTGCATGATATATGACAAAATTGGGCTACACAGTCGAGTAAACTGGAAATTCTGTGGTTGCAATGCCATCTTCAACAGTATTCTTGCTGACATTCTGATTTTTCAGCTGATGCAGTCACCACTGCAAAGGGGTCCTGAACTGAAAGGCAGGAAATCCCAATTCCGTAACAACTGATGTATAACATCCTGGATGTAAGCAAATGGCTGTGATCAAAAAGAGCAGGCCAACTCACTGTGAACAATTAACCTCCTAAGATTTAAACAAAAAAATTTTTTCTCTTCTCTTTTCAGGCATTTGGTAAATTGCCAGCACAGGAGCAGAGTTAAATACACTGAAGTGTCTTTCCACACTTTAAAAGTAATGATAGGAGAGATGATGACAAGGAAATCCACACCTCAGTAGAGCTCACACATCTCCAGTGCCCTGAAAGGTTTGCCAAATTCAGAACCATAATTTAGTAACTAAATGGTCATCATTCTCAGGCTCAAGAAGAGTCTGCCTATGGCTCCGAGAGCAAGCTCCTCTCCTTTAGGGCTTATACCACTTAGAAACAAATAGCTATAAACTGGCTTTAAAAAAAGCCTAGGACCCCCCCGCAAGACGCTATATACTTAAAACTAAGTTCAAAGGGCACTAAAAAAGTTTCAGTTGTAACTTTCCTTAAAAACAATGGAACAAACACAAAAACCTATACTTCAAGTAATAATTTCTAGCAACTACTATTCTCCCAGCTCCCTCCCTGTAGGTGCCACTCCTCAGGAGGAAATGAAGCTCATTTCTGCCCTTGGAGGGGAAGGAGGAAGTCCTTAATTTTAGCAGTATGATCTGGGAGATACATCCATGTGTCATCCAACTAAGGATAGAGTCAGTGATCCTCTCAGCTACTTATGCAACTCACTCAGCCCTAGCTACATTTCCTGGGCCCTTTCAATCACATGTGAAGTTTCCTTTACTTTCTCCACCTGTACCAGCACCAGTAGCTCCGGGTAAAATCCAGCTGTTTGCTGTTTACAAAGTAGAGTCCTTGTAAAGCTTTCCTATGTCTAAACAGTTCAAGGCTTTAGCTCCACCATTTTCACTCCCATTTAAACTAATTAAAGAGACATGTTAAAAAAACAAATCAGGTGATAACTTTTATAATGAGCCACCGAGACTCCCATCCTTTCTTACTCATTCTTCAGCCCTTTGGTGCCAGATGGCAACTCAAAAAGCTCTCCTTCCGAAACGCCCACAGGTGGTACAAGCAGCTCCCCTGTCTGACCAAGCTCTGCCTATTCTCAGCTATTCTTTGCTCCATTCTTTTGTTCATGTGTAACTTGCCAGTCTTTCCACTTGCAGGTTAAGTAACAAAGGCAACCACAATCTAGCACAAGAGCCTTCTGTGTCCCCGTAAAATACCTGCCGTTACTCCTAGTCCTAGCGTTTGGGTAAATGTAGCCAAACTCTTACTCCGGCCACACACACATACACACACACACCCCGTACTCCTAACGAACTAGGAGCAAAAAGGCCACGTGGTCCTAATTCCCCTTTGCCTACTAAGCTTGGGGAGTGGGAAGGAAAGATGCTTTATACTTTAAAAATAAATGGAAAAGCCGGGTTTCCTTCCTTGGATCCCAAGTAAGCACCCGCCTTCATCCCGGGAGGTGAGACTGCTCGTTCCCTAGGATGGCCAGCGAGGTGGCCACCCTAAGCGCCACTGCTGACGCTCAAGCCCGCAGCTTGAGCGTAGCGCCCACGCCCCCACTCCCCGCGGCCCCGCCCACGCCCCCTCACCTGAGAGCAGCACCCACTCCCCACAGCGACTCCGCCACTACCCCACCATACAGTAAGACTCTAGGCTTCTCCTTCCGGGTGAGCGGTCGGCG
>NW_006775047.1:0-4285 GCF_000442215.2 Lipotes vexillifer
CGTACCGCAAAAAAAAAAAAAAAAAAAAGGTTTTGATGCTATTGTTACATTAGTAATTGAACAAAGTTTATAAGAAAACTATATACTTCCTCAAATTTTAATTGTTCAGACTTAAAAATGGGAAAAGGGAGGGCTCAGTAATTTTCCCCTGAAAACAAACGTTTATTTGACTAATTCTTAAGGGCAGGAAAATTGTTAAGTCTGTTCCCACCGCTGTCCTCTCCCTAATATACCTACACATACACACGCATGCGCACGCGTGGGGGTGCACACAGACACACACACACACTAGCAGGATGTTGTCTATGTGGTAGAGCCTGAAAAATCACATTAGTTCTCTCTTTCAGATATGGTCTATATATGGGGGAAAAACCACTGTGAAAATATTAATGAATATTGTAGAGATTTCTACCATATTTTGAGAAAAATCACACATATAATGTACTAAGATGTGAATTTTGTTGGACAACTATGACGGTTGCACATTGTTAAAACAAAACAACTATAAATTTCATTTTCTGGGTGAATCTCTTGAGGAACATTTGGAATTGCTGGTATCTCTTGTTCCTCTGTTTTGGGTTTTTCCTTCATTTCTGTAAAATAAAATAAAATACAAAAATACATTTAATAAATGGTATCGGGATGATTGGCTATCCACTTGGAGAAAAAAAACTCTACCTAACACTTTGCACAAAAACAAATCTCAGATGAATTAAAGATTTAAATATTAATATACAGTAAATGTTGTAGAAACAATAGAATATTCCTTTAATCTTAAGTTTATAAAGGCCTTTCTAAGCAGACCACAGACCAGAAGGCATAAGGGAAAAGACTGACAGGTTTGAATCATTAAGAATTAAAATCGTGACAGGTTTGAATAACTAAAAACTAACATTAAAATTTTGTCATATAGAATGCCAAACTACTATAAACAAAGTTAAACCACAAACAACAACTAGAAAAATATTTACAACTTATATGTAGATAAAGATTTAATAACTATTATTTAAAGAGATTTTTTAAATCAATCAAAAAGGTAGATATCCCAAATATAAAATGGAACAAGGATTCAAACAGGCAATTCTCAAAAGAAAAAAACTGAATTCATAATAATCATAAAAATATGCCTAGCAGCATTAGTCATAAAAAAGTGGGAATTAAAACAATTAGTTTTTTTTTTAACCTAGCATAATAGGCATAGATTATTAAAACAATCATGTGCAGTGTTGTCAAGGGCATGGGCAACAGGCACTTACATAAATTCTTGGTTTCTGTGTATTGCTACAACATTTTTGGAGGCTAGTCTGACAGAATGTATCCAGACTTTAAATGCTGGTACCCTTTGGCCCAGCAATTCAACTTCTAGGGATTTGTCCAAAGGAAGTAATCAGACCAACTTAAGCTTCCAGTGCCTTAGTTTCCTTATCTATAAAATAAGGATAATATTATTCATCCACTAGGGTTTTTAACACTGAATAAAGTGATTCACATGAAATGTTCAATACAGTGTCTGGCAGATAGAAAGTGCCAAATAAATGTTATTTAAATAAATGTTACTTCCAATGATGTTCATTGAACATTGCTGTAATGGTAAAACTTCGCAGTAATCTAAGTGTTCATCATTATAGGGATTGGTTGAATAAATTATTGTACGTATAATACTGTACAATTGTTACAAAAGATGTCATTAAGATGGCCACAATATATATTGTATGTGAAAAAAAAGCAGGTTATAAAATGGAATGTATTGTATTGATACCATCTCTTGACCTTGGGGATCAGAGATAGGAGATGGTATTATAGGGGACTTTTACTCTACAGTCGCTTATATATTGCTTTAATTTATTATAATAAACATTATAATTTATTATTATGACAATTTTATAATCAGCAAAAAGGTAGATATTTCCACTTGTTTGGTAAGACAAAGCCCAAAACAAAATAAGCATTAATTAATTGCCCATCTTAACCTTGCTGGGTTTAAAATGAAACTCTTAGAATCGGGCACTGTGTTGATTAGAGCTGCTTCTCCATCAGGGGACCCCCGTCAGTACAAGTAGTGCTTCATATGTCTGCTTTTACTGTAATTTTTTAAAAGGTATTTCCTCAAAACCTGTATTACTTGGAATACAATAACCCCAGGTTTTTGTTGCACTCATATTTTAGGAGAAAGAGAAAATAAGCTACCAAAAGGATTTCTTTAGAACACAATTCCCTGGGGATAGCTATGGTCTGCTAGACAGACCATTTCTTATACTGTGTACAATAGTGCACAAAGAGAATCAAGGCTCTCAGTTATGTCCCCGAGACAAGTCAAACTGAAGAAAGGTCACATTATTTCTTAAATGCTATGCAGAGGAGAAAGCTTTTCAGGAGCAAATATTTAAATAGAAAGGGTTTGGGTTAAGCCTGGTAAGTCCTACAAGAATGAGTTCCCTATTACCAGGATCATATTTTATGTCTTTGTATCTCCCTCGGTAGCTTGTACCATGAATTTACTTACCTTTAGTTTGCCAGGAAATTTTAATTTTCTAGAAAAAACTTTATTCACCAAGTTTCCTTGTTAATCTAAATGTAATTGTCCTTTAAAATATTTTGCACATAATTCACTCTATATGTGGTTCATTTTTCTTCACTGGCTAAAGCTTCCCAAAATGGATAGTATGTACAAGTACCCACTATACACACTTATAGTTTCAATGATTTTCTTTTAATTATATGGTAATATACCAACAGATATTGGTTGAATGAAAACCATTTTTCACTTGAAACTAGCCAAAGACATTGATGATACCCATTGAGATAACTGGGATAACCCAGGATTGTCAAAGAAGGCAATAAATCACCGCTCCAAGGGAGAGAAACCTATCTGGTACTCTGATTATGAACAGGGAACACAAATAAGTGGCATGTCACTAGCTTGACCCCAATAAAAAAAACCTACCTCAAGGAAAAATATAAACATCCTTAGCATCTTCCTGGTGTGCTTTAGGATCCTGGTCTAGGGGCCCAACTCTTTCTTGGTACAGTTCTGGAAAGCATTCTTCAGGCACATCCTTATCTTTATATGTCTTAGTAGAGAGGTCTTCAGGCCCAGGTATTTCTTGGTATATTTCAGGTGCATAGTCTTCAGGCCCAGCTGTTTCTTGGTATATTTCAGGTGAATATTCTTCAGACCCAGGTGTTTCTTGGTATATTTCAGGTGAATATTTTTCAGGAGCAGGTGTTTCTTGGATTGTTTTATGAGAGGGGGCTTTAGACACAGCAATTTCTTTATATGTTTTATGAGAAAAGTGTTCAGGTTCAACTGTTTCTTGGTATGTTTTTATAGAAAGCTCTTTAGGCACAGCTATTTCTTGTGCTTTAGGAACAAAATTTTCAGTCTCAGCTATTCCTTGACCTAGTTCAGAATTGTGTTCCTCAGGTTCAGCTCTTTTTTGGTATGTTTCAAGAGTGTAGCCTTTAGGCACATCTGGTTTGGGGTATGCTTCAAGAGGGCATCCTTCCAGGTCAGCTATATCTTCAGATGATTTAGAAGAAAGGGCTTTGGCTGCAGTGGTTTCTTGGCACATTTTAAGAGAGAGGTCTTCAGGTTGAGCCATATCATGGCGCACTTGGGAAGGATGGTCTTGAAATACAGCTATTTCTTGGTACATTTTAGGAGAGAGGTCTCCAGATTCAGCCATATCTTGGAGTATTTCAGAAGGGTGGTTTTGTACTGCTGTTTCTTGGTATTCAGAAGAATTTTCCTGATGGATAATGCTTTCCTGACCAATTTTAGAAAAATGTTTCTTGGGCACAACTCTTTGCATGGAGGCTACCGGAAGGAGAGCTTTGGTCACACTCCTGGGTGGTTCAGTTTCTTTCTCTGTAGGTGCTGGTGCTTTCTCCATCATTTCCTTTTCTAATTGTGACAGAGGCTCCACCTTCATTTCTGTATTTTGTTGTCTCTTTCTGCCTCTTTCACTTCTTTTTCCTGTTCTCTGCCGCTTGTGTTTTTTATCTCTATAGAGAAATCAAAATTAGTGTCAGCAACAGGGCTCCAGAATTCAAATAAACATTTGGTAATAACAGTCCCAGGACTCCCACTGCCTTGTTGCAAGACCTTGAACAAGTCACTTAATCTCTCTCTGGGCCTCAGTCTCCTTGTTTGTAAAATGAAGAAGCAGTTCTAGATGCTCTCAATTGTCGGGAGAGGAAATGACCCTCAGGACTTTTTGTCTTTGATGCCTTGCTCAACAGGAACCTTCTTGGTGAGTGTGGCGTGTGTGTGTGTGTGTGTGTG
>NW_006775048.1:0-476 GCF_000442215.2 Lipotes vexillifer
TGAGGTGCTCCTATGTTGGGTGCATAAATATTTACGATTGTTATATCTTCTTCTTGGATTGATAGTGTCCTTCTTTGTCTCTTGGAATAGTCTTTTTTTAAAAAATAAATTTATTTATTTATTTTTGGCTGTGTTGGGTCTTCGTTGCTGTGCGTGGGCTTTAGTTGTGTTGAGCACGGGCTACTCTTTGTTGCACTGCTCTGGCTTCTCGTTGCGGTGGCTTCTCTTGTTGTGGAGCCTGCGACTCTAGGTGTGCGGGCTTCAGTAGTTGTGGCTCGCGGGCTTAGTTGCTACGTGGTACGTGGGATCTTCCCGGACCAGGGCTGGAACCTGTGGCCCCTGCATTGGCAGGCAGATTCTCAACCACTGTGCCACCAGGGAAGCCCTCTTGGAATAATCTTTATTTTAAAGTCATTTTGTCTGATATGAGTATTGCTACTCCAGCTTTCTTTTGATTTCCATTTGCATTGAATATC
>NW_006775049.1:0-293 GCF_000442215.2 Lipotes vexillifer
GAGAAACGGATGGGTTACATCTAACAGATTTGCTCAAAGGAATTCTGGAAAGGCAAATATGTGGAAATGTATAGCAAAGACATGAAATGCCTTTTGGTCCCTAAATGGATTTCATTTCAAAGACGTGCATATTGCAAATACATGTACCATAACACTTCTCTGTCCACTTCTAGAATTTTCTAAAGCCGGACAGAACATCTGCAGAGAGAGGATGTCATTCCAAGATAATCGACTGCAAGTTACTAAATTAAGATAAAAATGTCCTTAACCTTGAACAGTTTTTAAAGAGATTT
>NW_006775050.1:0-230 GCF_000442215.2 Lipotes vexillifer
GCCAGGTCACGGCGCATCCGCTCGAAAGTTGCCGAGGTGACCGGGGCACTTGGGCCAGACGCCAAGCCCTCCGCAATCAACCTGCGCAGCAGCTCTTCGGCCTTTTGCCGCTGGCGCTGGCGGATCAGGTCGCGCACGTAGTCGGACGTACTGGAGTACCCCCCCTGGCTGACTTCCTCATCGACAAACTGCTTGAGCGGATCGGTGAGCGAGATGTTCATCGTGGCCAT
>NW_006775051.1:0-364 GCF_000442215.2 Lipotes vexillifer
ATGGTGGCCTCGTAGAATGAGTTTGGGAGTGTTCCTCCCTCTGCTGTATTTTGGAAGACTTTGGGAAGGGTAGGTTTGGGAAGGGTTGGCTCTTCTCTAAATGTTTGATAGAATTCGCCTGTGAATCCATCTGGTCCTGGGCTTTTGTTTGTTGGAAGATTTTTAATCACAGTTTCAATTTCAGTGGTTGTGATTGGTCTGTTCATATTTTCTATTTCTTCCTGATTCAGTCTCGGCACGTTGTGCAATTCTAAGAATTTGTCCATTTCTTCCAGGTTGTCCATTTTATTGGCATAGAATGGCTTGTAGTAATCTCTCATGATCCTTTGCATTTCTGCAGTGTCAGTTGTTACTTCTCCTTTTT
>NW_006775052.1:0-406 GCF_000442215.2 Lipotes vexillifer
TTATATGCCAGGCACCATGCTAACCTTTTTATATACATCATCGCACTTCATTCTCACAAGAACCGTATGGGGAAGGCACTATTATTATCTCCACTTTACAAAGAAGGAATGTGAGGTTTGGATTTTCTTAACGAAGCTTTCTAAGCCAAAAAGTGCTAGAGCTAGGATTTCAAGGCCCTTGGTGCTTTAAAAAAGAGCTGACTGAATGAGAGAATGAATGAAAGGAGACTTAGCCAGAGTCAGGTGGTGGCGTGGCAGAACCAGCACTGTTACCCTTGGTCACCATGCTATCTAGTCTGCTATTCTAGCCGAATCATCTTGACAAATGAATTGAGAGAGAGACGGAGGCTGGTATTTGGCAGTTTGTGTCTACTGACCAGGAAAGCTGTGCTATACCGATCTCTGC
>NW_006775054.1:0-204 GCF_000442215.2 Lipotes vexillifer
TACCAATGGCATTTTTTATGGAACTAGAACAAAAAATCTTAATATTTGTATGGAGACACAAAAAATGCCATTGGTAATTTGATAAGGATTGCATTGAATCTGCAGATTCAATGCAATCCTTATCAAATTACCAATGGCATTTTTTGTGTCTCCATACAAATATTAAGATTTTTTGTTCTAGTTCCATAAAAAATGCCATTGGTA
>NW_006775057.1:0-991 GCF_000442215.2 Lipotes vexillifer
CCTTCAATCTCATCAAAATCTATCAAGAAAGGCAGCTGGAGACCAATTTGTACCTCTCCAGTAAGACTGCCAGGGTTTAATTTCTTAAAATACCAAGCTAACAAGGTTTTATTATACCAAATGTTCATACAATTTCAATGTGAAAAAAACTTACATACATTTGTTAAGGTCTCATTGTAACCTGTCAGATGGATCACAAACAAAGAGGTGAATGATGTAAGCCAGTGCTCTCCAGGCATTTTGATTCCCAGTGTACTTTTTGTGTAAATTTGCATCCTCAAGATGATTTCTCAGATGTAGTCATAAGCCCTTCTATCAAGTGAGTTTACATCAGCAAACTGGGCAAGCAAATCACAAGAAGTTATTTCCAAACCTAAAGCCCAGGATGGGCTGGGTCAGGCCCTAGTCACCTGCTTTCAGTTGCCATCATCACAGACTTCCTGGGTATCTCACACTATTGTGAAAATAAAAAACACCCCAAGTCTTACACCAAAATATAGGCTCTTAGAAGTATGCTTTTAGCTTTTTTAAAAAATAAGACATTTTGGGGGGTGGGGGGGAATCTGAGATATAGTTAACACTTATTTTGGCAAGATAGCAACCCAAAAAAGTATAAGCTATGTATCCAAATGCAGAAGTCATCAAAGAACCAGTTTATCAGGGGAAAAATCCACACTGAACAAAAGATACAGTATGTCTAAATATTTTGAAATTGTAATTTGAATCAAGAGTAAAATTGATTGAAAAATTTTGCTCAATTTTTGCTAAAGATTAAGTGTACCTTTTCCTGCTTCCCCCAAATAAAATCGTAGAGCTTATCACTCCCCAAAGTTTCAGTTTTCTCTCAGTATAAAGAGCTACATACACATAATAAAATGTTTATGTTAATGTAGTAATTCCCCTGGCTCATCCAAAGTGCAATGCACATGACTTCAAAGACTACAATTTGGGGCAAGTATAGAAAAAATGAAAAAAAACAAAAACAAAAACA
>NW_006775058.1:0-605 GCF_000442215.2 Lipotes vexillifer
CAATGAACTGGACTCAACACACCCTATTCACCGCAGAAGAATATATCTCACTAGTAAGAATCTCAAAAAGTATTTATTGATATCTCGCTGTAAGTGAATATAGTGGGTGTAAAGCGGCATTAACACAGCAGTGGAAATCAGCTAAACCCCGTCATAAAAATAAATATATTCAGGAAAAACGCATACGCCCTTTTTGGCCATGCAAACTATCGTGAAATGCACATCAGCACTACAAAGAAGTCTCACTTAGCATTCGTCAAAAGGGCCATCCCTGGAAAAGTGTAAAACCAGAAACGCAGCACAAGCCATGGAGAAAAGGGAGCTTTGATACACTGATGGGGGGTGGGGGGATGTAAATAGCCTACGGCCCCTCTGGAGAAGTGAACGGTGTTTCCTAAAACATCTAAAACACAGAGCTACAGGGCATAGGGCACTTCCACTCTTGGGCGTATATCTTGGGAAAACCAAAAATCGACAGGACACCAGAACCCCTACGTTTAGTGCTTCTCTGTTCAGAAATGCCTTGACTTGGGTACAACTTGCATGTCCTTGGAAGTAAAAAATGGATAAAGAAGATGTGGTACTTATGTACAATGGAATATTAC
>NW_006775059.1:0-438 GCF_000442215.2 Lipotes vexillifer
TGAAGTCTTTCATTTATAGTATCATGCTTTTTTTTTTTTTTTTTTTTGCTTGTTGATTAGTCTTCTCATTTGGCATTGAACTTTTTTCTTTTTCACTAAAATTTCTTCCTTCATTAAGAGAGGTATCAGCTCCAAACACTAGGATACGTATTTGTAACTGAGCTTTGGTGTGTTGTGAAAGCCTCTACACTGTTCTTTGTTCTTTGCATATTGTCACATGTCCCTTGATGGGTGTTCCAAAGTTCTCTGGGAAATGTTTCAACTCTGGGCCTTTGAGGCCCTCAGCTTCTTTCTTCTCTAATGTAGTGTGTTTCAAAATAAGAAGACAGGGACTTTCCTGGTGGCACAGTGGTTAAGACTACACACTCCCAATTCAGGGGGCCCAGGTTTGATCCCTGGTCAGGGAACTAGATCCCACATGCATGCCGCAACTAAGAG
>NW_006775060.1:0-480 GCF_000442215.2 Lipotes vexillifer
TTAGCGTACATGTTAGGGCATGGAATAGTGTTAGTGTACGGGTTAGGATTACGGCACGGGTTACAGTAAGGCTTTGGGTAAGGGTTAGGGTTAGGGTTAGGGTTAGTGTTAGGGAACGGGTGGGTTTAGCGTACAGGTTAGGGTACGACAACGTTTTAGGGTTAGCGTACGTGTTCATGCATGGGTTATTGTTAATGTGCGGGTTAGGTTGAGGGTACGGGTTAGGGTAAGGCTATGGGGAAATGGTTAGGGTCAAGGTTATAGTTAGGGTTAGGGTTAGGGAATGGGGACGGTTTGGCGTATAAATTAGGGTACAACAACCCTTTGGGGTTATCATGCGTGTTAGGGCACGGGTTAGTGTTAGTGTACTGGTTAGGATTAGGTCACGGATTAGGGTAAGTCTTTGGGTAAGGGTATGGGTCATGGTGATGGCTAGGGTTAGAGTTAGGGAACAGGGACAGTTTAGGGTACAGTTTAGGG
>NW_006775061.1:0-277 GCF_000442215.2 Lipotes vexillifer
AATAACAAACCCAAAACAATTAAAAAATGGTAATAGGAACATACATATCAATAATTACCTTAAGGGCTTCCCTGGTGGCGCAGTGGTTGGGGGTGTGCCTGCCGATGTGGGGGACTCGGGTTTGTGTCCCGGTCTGGGAGAATCCCACAAGCCGCTGAGCGGCTGGGCCGGTGAGCCATGGTCGCTGAGCCTGCGTGTCAGGAGCCGTGGGCGCTGAGCCTGCGCGTCAGGAGCCTGCGCGTCCAGAGCCTGCGCATCCGGAGCCTGTGCTCCGCAG
>NW_006775062.1:0-206 GCF_000442215.2 Lipotes vexillifer
TTATCAGCAAAGAACTAGGGGATGTCATTACACGTCTTATGGATGTTAAAAGGGTAATAATGGAATACTATGAATAACTATACCCCAAAATTTAATAACCTCGATGGAATGGCCCTATTCCTTGAAAGACACAGCCTGCAAGGACTCACACAAGAAGAAACAGATAATCTGAATAGTCCTATATCTATGAAAGAAACTGAATGAAC
>NW_006775063.1:0-545 GCF_000442215.2 Lipotes vexillifer
GATTTCCTAGTGCAGAATGGCTGGGTCGACACCTCAGCTCGTGGGGCCCAGTGCAGACTCCGCAATATAGAGCCTGAGCAGCAGCCAACCTGGCCCTAGATAGCTCCACTCCCTCCTTTCCACTGACTCTGACAGGATTTGTACACAGCAGGCCAGCCCACTGCCCACAGGGTAGCGCACGTTCTCACCTCTCCATTCTCCTGTCAAAATATAAACTTTCCTTTTTTTCTGAACCAAACTCAGTCTCGATCTGTTGGCTCAAATGACACTGGGCAAGGAGACACTTCTTGGGGTCCAATCTGGAGGATCAGTAGCAGAAATTGGGAACATTGTAACTTCAAAGAACAGATGTGTGAGCTAAACTGTAATTAACATAGAACAGTGTATAAGGCTCAGGTAAAGTAAGATGTTTCTAATACTGCCATTTGATATTTCCATCACTTAATTATAAGCCAGTTCAGTGAAGTGGTTTGTCTTATTTTTCAGGTCAATATTAGAGAAATGAAGTGATTTCTTTCCAAGGATGTGTATCTAATAATCTTGGT
>NW_006775064.1:0-555 GCF_000442215.2 Lipotes vexillifer
CAAAACCACAATGAGATATCACCTCACACCTGTCAGAATGGCTATCATCAAAAAGAACACAAAAAGCAAGTGTTGGTGAGGATGTGGAGAAAAGGGAACCCTTGTACACTGTTCATAGGAATGTAAATTGGTGTAACCACTATGGAAAATGGTATGGACGTGTATCAAAAAACTAAAAACAGAACTACCATATGACCCAGCAATTCCACTCCTGGTATATATCTGAAAACAAAAACAAAAATACTAATCCAAAAAGATACATGTACCCCAAGAGAAAAACAAATACTGTATGATATCACTTATATGTGAAATCTAAAAAATACAACAAACTAGTGAACATAAGAAAAAAGAAACAGACTCACAAATATAGAGAACAAACTAGTGGTCACCAGTGGGGAGAGGGAAGGGGGAGGGACAACATAGGGATAGAGGATTAAGAGGTACAAGCTATTATGTATAAAATAAGCTAGAAGGGGACTTCCCTGGTGGTGGAGTGGTTAAGAACCCACCTGCCAATGCAGGGGACACGGGTTCGAGCCCTGGTCTGGGAAGATC
>NW_006775065.1:0-3344 GCF_000442215.2 Lipotes vexillifer
GTATGATAATCTCTAGGTCCATCCATGTTGCTGCAAATGGCATTATTTCATTCTTTTTGATGGTTGAGTAATATTCCGGTGTGTGTGTGTGTGTGTGTGTGTGTGCGCGCGCGCGCACGCGCGCACACACCACATCTTCTTTATCCATATTCATCTGTTGATGGACTCTTAGGTTCCACGTCTTGACTAGTATAAATAGTGCTGCAGTGAACATTGGGGTGCATGTATCTTTTCTCGACTCTGCTCCTTTTGTGTTACAGTGTCTGCAGAGATCATGCCGGTCGTTTGGATGCTGCGGCGGGTTGCCAGCCGGATGCTGCAGAGACCGGCCTGTGGCTGCCAGGCTCCTGTCCTGCCCAGCCGGTTTCTGGGCACCTCCCCTCAGCAGATTCCAGCGGATGCCAACTTCCACTCTACCTCGTTCTCTGAAGCAGACCAACCGCGCGTCTTAATTACAGGTTGGGTTTTTTTTCTTTTTTCCACATTTGTGGCTTTGTTATTTTCTTTGTGTGGCGGTGTATTTGTTTTTGGAATGTCTAACATGCCGCCAGGTAACACTTATTAATCAGAAACTCCCTTTTCCACTCCTGGCTCCCTCCGAAATAGCACAAGCCCCCTGTCCTTATTTTGCCGCTGTTGCCAGGGCTTGGTTTCCCTGCCCAAATCTTTTATTGTCTGAAGGGAGGACCTGGGAACCTGAAGAGGCCCAAAAAGCTGCTGTAGGACTCAGTTCCCCTCTCCTGCGAGGAATGGCCTGGGAGCCAAGGTGTGTGGATAGAACGTGGCCTCTGGAATCAGGCGCATCTTTCCTTGGCCAGGCTTCTCAGGCCAGGCAGTTCCTGCACGTTTGTATGGAAGAGATAGCCAGGGCCTGCCCAGGGCCCGAGGAACGCCTCACCATCACCTCGTGACACTTGCAGCTTACTGTCCACAGACTGGCCTGCTGACCCCTCTCCCCTCGTAGCCACCCAACACCTGGTTCTGTATCTGCTCACTGCAAACTTGACCGCCTGTCTGCAAGTCCTTCCAGCTGACTCAAGCCCCCCTCTGATTTGACTGACGTGTTTTATTGTCCTCTGTTTGCCAGTTTCATCCCTTGGCTTCACGTCCTTATCCTTCTCACATTCCTCAGTGTGTGTGTGTGTTTCTTTCACTGGCACCTCCTCTTCCTCTCCTGCTGTAACTGGGTTTCAAGTGAGGCCAGTTCCCTCTGCACTTCCCCCCCTGACTCTCCCAGCTTCTTGTCTGTGTGTTGTTTGATTCCCTCCTCCCTGCACCAACAAAGCATCTTCCAGGGCCCAGTGTTACCGTCAGTGGGCTGGTTTCAGTCCCATGTTGACACACGCTTACAGGAAATCCCACTGTCCATGTCTTCCTGCCTCTTACTTTCTCCCAAATGGAATCTAGGGTTGTATTCCCCTAAATGTGCTCCCAGACCCCTAGCTCTCCCATTTCCATCAGTGGCATTTGTAAGCGTCCAAATTAAGATGCTGTAATACTCATCTTTAATGTTCTTGGCAGCTCCTTGCCCATCCAGATATCTGCCCCTTTTTTCAGGTGACTTCTTGGTTTGTCCCTTCTTTCTTTCTCCCTTCCTATTCCTCTCCAGGTCTAATAATAGGAGGGTGCTCTGGATAATCCCAGCAGAGGTTGATATCAAACTGTTATATCTAGCTTTGAGTGTTCTGGTACCCGTAGCAGATTATTTTCACAGCCCATCAAATAACAAAGGCGAAGCTGGTAGTGATTTCCTGACCAGGAGGTCAGGAAGGTCCTGCTCTTCCGTGATTGTTCTCTTACCTGTACCCTGGCTTCCCCTCAGCCACTCTGTGCTGGAGAGCACTTTTGTCTCTGGAACTAATCTTACCTGTACCCGATCTCTGTCATAGCTCCGAGGAGGTAATTCTGTTCTATCAGGCCAACCTGGGGCTTTACCTAGTTAGCTAAGAGTGCCAGTAGAGTTTTCTTCTATTACATACTGGGAATAATTGAATTGGTTAGATTTAGATTAAAGGTTCACTTTTTTCTTCTTTATCCAGGGGGTCTTGGCCAGCTTGGAGTGGGGCTTGCTAGCTTTTTGAGGTAAGAGCTCGCAAAGTTTCAATTTAAATTCTGAGCTTTTCAGGGCTTGTCTTTGGCCCCATTTAACCATTGAATCTTTTCTCACCCCTCTTGCTTCTCTCCCCTCTTGCTTACTTTAAGATATCGTATGTAAATGACCGTTTGGAATGCATTTCATTGTGACGCTTCATATCACAGACATTGTTTCAGGTCCTTGACTCAGCATCCCCGAAGCTGGTCCTTTTCCCTCTGCCTTTCCTAGGTTAGGCAAAGTAAGGCCTGCCTCACAGTAAATCACTTGGTTTTCAGACGTTTGGGAGCAGAGGGAAGTATATTGTATGTGCAGAAACTGAAAAGGAACAGTGTGGGATTTGGAGAGTGGGATAAAAGGATAAGAGGAGAGAAGAACGGGGAGGCAAAGGGAAAAACTCAGGGGCACTGGGAAGAAATTGGTGACAGATACCGGGATGATAATGGGCTGAGGTAGAAGCAGGAGGTGCAGCCCTGGGTGTGGCTGCAACTGCAGGGCTGTGAGTTGAGGACAAGAGGGAAGAAAGGTGTGAAGAGGAGGGATTTGGAGGCTGACGAGACATGACAGTTCCTGTTGGAAAGACTGTTTTCATAGGACCTGTTATGTCCTCAGTGTACCAACTCGTTTGATTTTCCCTTTAGGAAACGATTTGGGAAGGACAACGTGATTCTGTCTGACATTCGGAAGCCCCCTGAGCACGTCTTCCTTAGTGGTAAGAGGCTCACAGAGCAGGTAGAGAGGCAGCTCCCAGAATCAGTGTCACTGTTCATAACCAGGCTTGTGAATTAACGAAAGAGGAGTATTTGAGGCACACTTGTGCCACTTAAAAATGTGTCCTGGTTTCGTCCTCATTAGTTCTGTAAGACGCCTATGGTACAGCTACTGCTTGTTCAAGGGATCCAAGGACAGGAGAGTTCTTCAGACCTTGACATGAAGTTGTGGAATAATATCTTTGGATATTATCTGGAGCAGTATCTGTGGAATAAAACTGATTCCTATCTTTCAGAGTTTTTAGTGAACTTAGCTCAGAGAGAAAGCAAACAAAAATCAACTTCTGAAATGAGGAAAAGGCACTTTAAATTTTGGAGAAATTAATCCTCATATTTCAACGTGAACTTTTTCTTAAACTACTGTGTACACACACAGACCCCAGACTCCTCTAGTCAGGTTGTCTACACCTCAAAGATGTTTTTATAGTTCTAGCTCTTCCTGGTTCTGTGTCAGCCTTTTGCTGTTTACCATGGGGAAGAGC
>NW_006775066.1:0-279 GCF_000442215.2 Lipotes vexillifer
TCCTTCTCTTGTGTTTCTTGTCTAGAGAAGTTCCTTTAGTATTTGTTGTAAAGCTGGTTTGGTTGTGCCGAAGTCTCTCAGCTTTTGCTTGTCTGTAAGTTTTAATTTCTTCATCAAATCTGAATGAGATCCTTGTTGGGTAGAGTAATCTTTTTTTGTGTGTGGTACACGGGTCTCTCACTGCTGTGGCCTCTCCCGCTGCAGAGCGCAGGCTCAGGATGCGCAGGCTCAGCGGCCATGGCTCACGGGCACAGCCGCTCCGCGGCATGTGGGATCTTC
>NW_006775067.1:0-1696 GCF_000442215.2 Lipotes vexillifer
GCCGCGGAGCGGCTGGGCTCGTGAGCCATGGCCGCTGAGCCTGCGCGTCCGGAGCCTGTGCTCGGCAGTGGGAGAGGCCACAACAGTGAGAGGCGCGCGTACCGAGGGAAAAAAAAAAAAAGAAAGAAAAGAATCCACCTTCCAATGCAGGGGATGCAGGTTTGATCCCTGGTCGGGGAATTAAGATCCCACATGCCGTGGGGCAACTAAACCTGCGTGCTCTAGAGCGCCACAACTAGAGAGCCTGTGCGCTGCAACTACGGAGCCCGCACACTCTGGAGCCCGCACGCCACAACTAGAGAGGAGGCCACACACGGCAAAGAAAGATTCCAGATGCCGCAACAAAGATCCCACATGCTGCAACTAACACCTGATGCAGCCAAGTAAATAAATAAATAAATACCTTTAAAAAATAAAATAAAATTTCAGTGCATTTAGTACATTCATAAAGCTGTGCAACCACTGCCAATATCTACTTCCAAAACATATTCATAGTGCAAATAAGCACATGAAAAAAGGCTCCACATGTCTCATCGGGGAACTGCAAATTAAAACAACCGTGAGAAACCAGTACACACCTATGAGAATGGCCAAAACCGAGAAAACCCACGACACCAATTGCTGGCGAGGATGTGGAGCAATAGGAACTCTCGTTCATTGCTGGTGGGAATGCAAAATGGCCCAGCCACTCTGGAAGGCAGTTTGGCGGCTTCTTAAAAAACTAAACATACTCTCACCATATGATCCAGCAATAGCACTCCTTGGTCCTTACCCAAAGGGGTTGAAAACTTATGTCCACACGAAAACCTGCATATGGATGTTTACAGCAGCCTTATTCATAATTGCCAAAACTTGGAAGCAGCCAAGATGTCCTTCAGCAGGTGAGTGGACAAACTGTGGTACATCCAAACGATGGAATGTTATTCACTACTAAAAAGAAACAAGCTATCAAGCCATGAAAAGACATGGAGGAACCTTAAATGCACATGACTAAGCGAAAGAAGCCAATCTGGGACTTCCCTCGTGGTCCAGTGGTTAAGATTCCGTGGTCCCAATGAAGGGGGCCCAGGTTCAATCCCTGCTCGGTGAACTAGATCCCGCATGCTGCACTTAAGAGTCTGCATGCCGCAACTAAGAAGTTTGTAGCCAAAACAAACAAGCAAATAAATAAATAATAATTTTTTTTTTAAAAAAAGAAAAGAAAGAAGCCAATCTGAAAAGACTCCATACTGCATGATTCCATCTATGGAATCATGACATTCTGGAAAAAGCAAACATATGGAGAGGGTAACAAGATCAGTGGTTTCCAGAGATCAGAGGGGAGGGAGAGATGAAGAGGCAGAGCACAGAGGATTTTTAGGGCAGTGAAAATGCTCTGTATGATACTATAATGGTAGATACATGTCATTATACATTTGTCCAAACCCATAGAATGTACAACAAGAGTGGACTTGAAGGTGAACTATGGACTTCGGGTGATAATGACATGTCATTGTAGGTTCATCAGTTTTAACGAACGTACCACTCTGGTGGGGGATGTTATATTTATAATGAGGGAGGCTATGCATGTATGGGGGCAGGGAATATATGGGAAGTCTCTGTACCTTCCTCTTCATTATTCTGTGAACCTAAAACTGATCCGAAATATAAAGATTTTTCTTTTTAGGTTTTTTTTTTTTTTTTTTTTTTTTTTTTT
>NW_006775068.1:0-1324 GCF_000442215.2 Lipotes vexillifer
AAAAAAAAAAAAAAAAAAAAAAAAAAAAAAAAAGAAAATGTGGAATTGTAATCTAGTATAATTTTAAAACATTAATTTACTCCCTGATATCTAAATATTAAGAGTTGTGATACGTTCAGTTCCCCTAAACTCCTAAACCCAGACTAAACGTAGACAGGAGTAAGCCAAACAGAAAAATGCTGTGTTTTAAGAAACAATGACAGGCAAAATTTATTGAACACTTACTATGTGCTTTATTTACCTTCTCTCATTGAACCCTCACAACAACCCTATGTGATAAGCGTTACTGTCATCATCCAGAGAGGGGTTAAATAATTTGTCAAAAGTCTCATAGCTCATAAGTGATAAGGCCTGGACTAGAACCCAGGCTGACTGACTCCAAAGTTCAAGCATGTACTGCCTTGGCGTGGGAAGGGAACAGCACAAGATGATGGAAAGCCTGCTGTCACCAGGTAAGGGTCCAGATCCACCTCTGCATGGCCCTGGGAAAGTTCCCTAACTTGAGGGTCTGGTCTCTTCTTCTGAAAAATGTGGCAGTTGGGCCAGATGACCTTCAAAGTCTCTTTTTGGAACAGAGTTTCTGTAACTCTTTCCAACTTAAAGAAAAATCACACATGTCAAATGGGTGAAATAAGGACAGGTAAGCATCATATCCTGCACTGAAAGAACGTGCTACCTTTGGTAAGCAACTGGTAATTTCCAGTATCCATTTGCTTATTTTATCTCTTTACCACCACTGTTTTATAAATATAACAAGGAGGAGTGTGGTGGACTGATTACAAAAATGGTTCTAATTCTCCACTCCTGCCTTTAGCTATGCCCTTTGCAATGAGAACTTGCAGCTCTTCCCATCAAGAGATGGAGACCATTTCCCCACCCACTGAATATGGGCTATTCTTGTAACTTTCTTTGCCAAATAGAATAAGGTCAAAGTGGTGTGTGACAGTCCTGAGCCTAGGTCTTGCACTCTTCCAGGCTGTCTCAGGCCTCTACCTGTCCATGAGAAAAGCTCAGGCTAGCTTGCTGGATGATGAGAGACCACACAAAGCAGAGCTATGTAGCCAAGTAATCCAAGCCAAGGCCACACGAGATTAGCCAGCCCCCAACCACTTGGTCACCAAACCACAGATGCCAGCAAGCCCAGCCAAGATCAACCAAGACAAACCCAGAACATCAGAACC
The DNA here is from genome assembly GCF_000442215.2 of Lipotes vexillifer. Taxonomy (NCBI): domain Eukaryota; kingdom Metazoa; phylum Chordata; class Mammalia; order Artiodactyla; family Lipotidae; genus Lipotes; species Lipotes vexillifer. The sequence continues at coordinate 1,182 of NW_006775068.1, forward strand.
ACCCAGCCATAGACTTGTTGCATGTCACTGTGGTGGTTTTTTTTTTTTCTTGCGTTATGCGGGCCTCTCACTGTCGTGGACTCTCCCATTTGCGGAGCACAGGCTCCGGACGCGCAGGCTCAGCGGCCATGGCTCACGGGCCC
>NW_006775069.1:0-354 GCF_000442215.2 Lipotes vexillifer
TTATATCTTCTTCTTGGATTGATCCCTTGATCATTATGTAGTGTCCTTCCTTGTCTCTCGTAATATTCTTTATCTTAAAGTCTATTTTATCTGATATGAGTATTGCTACTCCATGTTTCTTTTGATTTTCATTTTCATAGAATATCTCTTTCCATCCCCTCACTTTCAGTCTGTATGTGTCCCTAGGTCTGAGATGGGTCTCTTGTAGACAGCATATATATGGGTCTTGTTTTTGTATCCATTAGCAAGCTTGTGTCTTTTGGTTGGAGTATTTAATCCATTCATGTTTAACGTAATTATTTATATGTATGTTCCTCTTACCAATTTCTGTCTTTTTTTTTTTTTTTTTTTTTT
>NW_006775070.1:0-214 GCF_000442215.2 Lipotes vexillifer
TTTATAGTGCTTGTAAATCTTATGACATTATTTTTTTAGTTTGTATTTAAGGCATTTACTCAAGAGGGACCATATGCCTCAGTTCATGTTACTCTATCATCAGTGTGTATGGTCACTCTGTTTTCTAATACTTTTAAGATTGGCTTTGGCTCCGACATTCCTCTGCCAGATTTATTTCCTTTATTTTCCCCTATATAGCACCATTTGGGCCATT
>NW_006775071.1:0-312 GCF_000442215.2 Lipotes vexillifer
GCCCTTTTTGGCCAACCAAACAAGCTTGCAATGGAAATCTACGCTACAACGAATTCTCACTTCCTCCCGATCAAAAAGGCCATCTGAAAAATGGGTAAAATCCAGAAAGGCAGGACAGGCCAGGGAGAACAGGGAGTGTTGTTATGCTGATGGGCGGGATGTAAATTGCCAACAGCCACCCTGGAGAAACGTATGGTATTTCCTGAATCATCGAAAAAACAAGGTACATAGCCTCGCGCAGTAGGCTTCGGGAAACAGAAATCAAAAAGACACAGCCACCCCAAAGTTTGGGGCTACCCTCTTCACAGGAAC
>NW_006775072.1:0-822 GCF_000442215.2 Lipotes vexillifer
CCCTGGGCACTGGCACCATAAGGAGTGTCACCACTAGCACTGTTACCATAAACATTTTCACCATGAGCATTGTCACCATAGTTACTGTCACCATGCGCACTATTGCCATGAGCACTGTCACCATGAGCACTCTCACCAAGGGCACTGTTGCCATGGGCACTATCAATGTGAGCACAGTCACCATGGGCAATATCACCATGGAAATTTTCACCATGGGCACTCTCACCATGTGTACGACACCATGTGCAATGTCACCATGGGGATTATCATTGTGAGAACTATAGAAATGTTCACTGCCATCATGGGCACTGTCACCATGGGCACTGTTAACATGGTGTTTGCCACAATGTGCACTGTTAGAATTGTAACTGCCACTATCTGCAGTGTCACCATGTGCACTGTCACCACGAGCATTGCCACCTTGGGCAATGCCTCCATGAACACTGTAGCTATGACAAATGTAACCATGAGTGCTATCACCGTGGGCACGTTATTATTTTTATTTTTTATTATATTTTTTTTACAGTGGTGTGTTAGTTTCTGCTTTATAACAGAGTGAATCAGTTATACGTATACATATGATCCCATATCTCTTCCCACTGTCACTATGACAAATGTAACTATGAGACCTGTCACCATTGGCACTTTTACCATGAGTACTGCAACTATGGGTTTTGTGACCATGGGCACTGTCACCATGCGCACTAGCACAGTAAACACTGTCACTATGGGCACTGTCACCGTCAGCACTATCACTACGAGCACTGTCACCATGGGAACTGTCACCATGGGCACTGTCACCATGACCACTGTCACCATGGG
>NW_006775073.1:0-1018 GCF_000442215.2 Lipotes vexillifer
GGATTAGGGCACGTGTTAGGGTAAGCCTTCGGAGAAGGGTTAGGGTTAGGGTTAGCGTTAGGGGTAGCGTTAGGGAACGGGGATGGTGTAGGGTACAGGTTAGGGTACGAGTACGGTTGAGGGTTAGCGTACATGTTAGGGCATGGTTTAGTGTTAGCGTATGCGTTAGAACTAGGGCACTTGTTAGATTATGGCCTCGGATACGGGTTAGGGTTAGGGTTAGCGTTAGGGTTAGGGTTAGGGAACGGGGATGGTTTAGGGTACAGGTTAGTGTAAGACAAGGTTTGAGGGTTAGCGTACGTGATAGGGCACGTGTTAGTGTTAGCGTACGGGGTAGCATTAGGGCACATTTTAGGTTAAGGCTTCGGGTAAGGGTTAGAGTCTGGGTTAGGGTTAGGGTTAGGGAACGGGTCGTTTTTGTGTACAGGTTAGTGTACAACAATGGTTGAGGGTTAGATTACATGTTAGGGCATGGGTTAGTGTTAGCGTACGGGTTAGGATTAGGTCTCGGGTTAGGGTAAGGCTTCGGAGAAGGTTTAGGGTTAGGGTTAGTGTTTGGATTAGGGTTAGGGAACGGGGATGTTTTAGGGTACAGGTTAGGGTATGAGTACGGTTGAGGGTTATTGTACATGTTAGGGCATGGTTTAGTGTTAGCATACGCGTTAGGATTAGGGCACGTGTTAGATTATGGCCTCGGATAAGGGTTAGGGTTAGGGTTAGCGTTAGAGTTAGGCACCCGGTATGGTTTAGGGTACAGCTTAGGGTACGACAAGGTTTGAGGGTTAGCGTACGTGTTACGGCACGTGTTAGTTTTAGCATACGGTGTAGCATTACGGCACGGTTTAGGTTAAGACTTCGGGTAAGTGTTAGGGTCAGGGTTAGGCAACGGGGATGTTTTAGGGTACAGGTTAGTGTACGACAACAGTTGAGGGTTAGCGTACGTTTTAGGGCACGTGTTAGTGTTAGCGTACGGGTTAGGATTGGGGCACGGCTTAGGGTAATGCTTCAGGTAAGGGTT
>NW_006775074.1:0-93651 GCF_000442215.2 Lipotes vexillifer
AGCGGGGGCTACTCTTTGTTGCGGTGCGCGGGCTTCTCATTGCGGTGGCTTCTCTTGTTGTGGGGCGCGGGCTCTAGGCATGCGACCCTCAGCAGTTGTGGCACGTGGGTTCAGTAGTTGTGGCTCGCGGGCTCTAGAGAGCAGGCTCAGCAGTTGTGGCACACAAGCTTAGTTGCTCCGCGGCGTGTGGGATCTTCCCGGACCAGGGCTCTAACCCGTGTCCCCTGCATTGGCAGGCGGATTCCTAACCACTGCGCCACCAGGTAAGTCCCAATCACATTTATTCTTTCTGCGATTTTGTTTCGTGCTGCTGAGTCAGCCCTGTGGGGGAGGGAGAGAGGAGAACGCCGCCGAGCCAACTCCGCTTTCCCCCAGTTCCCCTTCGAGGAAGATGGCGCGGGAAATCTGAGAGGCTGACAGAATTTTCAAGCTGTAGGGTCAGTACCGCCTCTAAAAGTGCTTGTCAACTCTGGCTGCAGGCTGTACTCTGTCAGTTGGGAACATCACTGCCCCTCCTCTCCCCACCAGATAGAAAGCCAAGCTTGCAGCCCTTCCCTTGTTGACCTTGTGTCCATTTCCTGATGACTCTGCTGTGTACACAGAGGTTCACCTTCTGCGCCCTCGCTATGGCTCTTTCACAACCGTCTCTGCCAGCTCTTTGCAGATTGATCTGTTAGCATTAACGCAATTATCAGTTTACCCTTATCATAATCACCATAACAGCTCCTACTAAAATTTACTTTTGATAGTCATTAATGGAATCTGGCTCCTAAGTGACTCACAAGCGTTTTCCTGCCTCTGGGAGAAGCCCAACCGAGCCTTCATGCAGAGGGAGTGGGAATGTTCTCTGGCAGGAACCACACTCCTAAGTGCCTTTAGGAAACCACTTAGGGCTCCACCCAGACTTTCTCACTCAACCCAGCTCCTGGCACCAGCCCTGTGTCATCTCAAAAGGCAAGGCATGCAACAACAACGAAAATTGCAGGTTAAGGGAAATTAAATACAATACTGTAATTTATCTCACGCTGTAAATTAATTTTATTTTATTTATTTATTTATTTATTTTAACATCTTTATTGGGGTATAATTGCTTTACAATGGTGTGTTAGTTTCTGCTTTATAACAGAGTGAGTCAGTTATACATATATATATGTTCCCATATCTCTTCCCTCTTTGTCTCCCTCCCTCCCACCCTCCCTATCCCACCCCTCCAGACAGCCACAAAGAACCGAGCCGGTTTCCCTGTGCCATGCGGCTGCTTCCCACTGGCTATCTACCTTACGTTTGTTAGTATATATATGTCCATGTCTCTCTCTCGCCCTAACACACCTCACCCTTCCCCCTCCCCATATCCTCAAGTCTGTTCTCCAGTAGGTCTCTGTCTTTATTCCTGTTTTACCCCTAGGTTCTTCATAACATTTTTTTTTCTTAAATTCCATATATATGTGTTAGCATACGGTATTTGTCCTTCTCTTTCTGACTTACTTCACTCCGTATGACAGACTCTAGATCTATCCACCTCATTACAAATAGCTCAATTTCGTTTCTTTTTATGGCTGAGTAATATTCCATTGTATATATGTGCCACATCTTCTTTATCCATTCATCCGACGACGGGCACTTAGGTTGTTTCCATCTCCGGGCTATTGTAAATAGAGCTGCAATGAACATTTTGGTACATGACTCTTTCTGAATTCTGGTTTCCTCAGGGTATATACCTAGTAGTGGGATTGCTGGGTCATATGGTAGTTCTATTTGTAGTTTTTTAAGGAACCTCCATACTGTTCTCCATAGTGGCTGAACCAATTCACATTCCCACCAGCAGTGCAAGAGTGTTCCCTTTTCTCCACACCCTCTCCAGCATTTATTGTTTCTAGATTTTTTGATGATGGCCATTCTGACTGGTGTGAGATGATATCTCATTGTAGTTTTGATTTGCATTTCTCTAATGATTAATGATGTTGAGCATTCTTTCATGTGTTTGTTGGCAGTCTGTATATCTTCTTTGGAGAAATGTCTATTTAGGTCTTCTGCCCATTTTTGGATTGGGTTGTTTATTTTTTTGTTATTGAGCTGCATGAGCTGCCTGTAAATTTTAGAGATTAATCCTTTGTCAGTTGATTCATTTGCAAATATTTTCTCCCATTCTGAGGGCTGTCTTTTGGTCTTGTTTATGGTTTCCTTTGCTGTGCAAAAGCTTTGAAGTTTCATTAGGTCCCATTTGTTTATTTTTGTTTTTATCTCCATTACTCTAGGAGATGGGTCAAGAAGGATCTTGCTGTGATTTATGTCATAGAGTGTTCTGCCTATGTTTTCCTCTAAGAGTTTGATAGTTTCTGGCCTTACATTTAGGTCTTTAATCCATTTTGAGCTTATTTTTGTGTATGGTGTTAGGGAGTGATCTAATCTCATACTTTTACATGTACCTATCCAATTTTCCCAGCACCACTTATTGAAGAGGCTGTCCTTTCTCCACTGTATATTCCTGCCACCTTTATCAAAGATAAGGTGACCATATGTGCATGGGTTTATCTCTGGGCTTTCTATCCTATTCCATTGATCTATCTTTCTGTTTTTGTGCCAGTACCATACTGTCTTGATTACTGTAGCTTTGTAGTATAGTCTGAAGTCAGGCAGCCTGATTCCTCCAGCTCCATTTTTTGTTCTCAAGATTGCTTTGGCTATTCGGGGTCTTTTGTGTTTCCATACAAATTGTGAAATTTTTTGTTCTAGTTCTGTGAAAAATGCCAGTGGTAGTTTGATAGGGATTGCATTGAATCTATAGATTGCTTTGGGAAGTAGAGTCATTTTCACAATGTTGATTCTTCCAATCCAAGAACATGGTATATCTCTCCATCTGTTTGTATCATCTTTAATTTCTTTCATCAGTGTCTTATAATTTTCTGCATACAGGTCTTTTGTCTCCTTAGGTAGGTTTATTCCTAGATATTTTATTCTTTTTGTTGCAATGGTAAATGGGAGTGTTTTCTTGATTTCACTTTCAGATTTTTCATCATTAGTATATAGGAATGCCAGAGATTTCTGTGCATTAATTTTGTATCCTGCTACTTTACCAAATTCATTGATTAGCTCTAGTAGTTTTCTGGTAGCATCTTTAGGATTCTCTATGTATAGTATCATGTCATCTGCAAACAGTGACAGCTTTACTTCTTCTTTTCCGATTTGGATTCCTTTTATTTCCTTTTCTTCTCTGATTGCTGTGGCTAAAACTTCCAAAACTATGTTGAATAAGAGTGGTGAGAGTGGGCAACCTTGTCTTGTTCCTGACCTTAGTGGAAATGCTTTCAGTTTTTCGCCATTGAGGATGATGTTGGCTGTGGGCTTGTCATATACGGCCTTTATTATATTGAGGAAAGTTCCCTCTACACCTACTTTCTGCAGGGTTTTTATCATAAATGGGTGTTGAATTTTGTCAAAAGCTTTCTCTGCATCTATTGAGATGATCATATGGTTTTTCTCCTTCAATTTGTTAATATGGTTAATCACATTGATAGATTTGCGTATATTGAAGAATCCTTGCATTCCTGGAATAAACCCCACTTGATCATGGTGTATGATCCTTTTAATGTGCTGTTGGATTCTGTTTGCTAGTATTTTGTTGAGGATTTTTGCATCTATGTTCATCAGTGATATTGGCCTGTAGTTTTCTTTCTTTGTGACATCCTTGTCTGGTTTTGGTATCAAGGTGATGGTGGCCTCGTAGAATGAGTTTGGGAGTGTTCCTCCCTCTGCTATATTTTGGAAGAGTTTGAGAAGAATAGGTGTTAGCTCTTCTCTAAATGTTTGATAGAATTCGCCTGTGAAGCCATCTGGTCCTGGGCTTTTGTTTGTTGGAAGATTTTTAATCACAGTTTCAATTTCAGTGTTTGTGATTGGTCTGTTCATATTTTCTATTTCTTCCTGATTCAGTCTTGGCAGTTTGTGCATTTCTAAGAATTTGTCCATTTCTTCCAGATTGTCCATTTTATTGGCATAGAGTTGCTTGTAGTAATCCCTCATGATTTTTTGTATTTCTGCAGTGTCAGTTGTTACTTCTCCTTTTTCATTTCTGATTCTATTGATTTGAGTCTTCTCCCTTATTTTCTTGATGAGTCTGGCTAATGGTTTATCAATTTTGTTAATCTTCTCAAAGAACCAGCTTTTAGTTTTATTGATCTTTGCTATTGTTTCCTTCATTTCTTTTTCATTTATTTCTGATCTGATTTTTATGATTTCTTTCCTTCTGCTAACTCTGGGGTTTTTTTGTTCTTCTTTCTCTAATTGCTTGAGGTGCAAGGTTAGGTTGTTTATTCGAGATGTTTCCTGCTTCTTAAGGTGGGCTTGTATTGCTATAAACTTCCCTCTTAGAACTGCTTTTGCTGCATCCCATAGGTTTTGGGTCGTTGTATCTCCATTGTCATTTGTTTCTAGGTATTTTTTAATTTCCTCTTTGATTTCTTCAGTGATCACTTCGTTACTAAGTAGTGTATTGTTTAGCCTCCATGTGTTTGTATTTTTTACTGCTCTTTTCCTATAATTGATATCTAATCTCATGGCGTTGTGGTCGGAAAAGATACTTGATATAATTTCAATTTTCTTAAATTTACCAAGGCTTGATTTGTGACCCAAGATATGATCTATCCTGGAGAATGTTCCATGAGCACTTGAGAAAAATGTGTATTCTGTTGTTTTTGGATGGAGTGTCCTATAAATATCAATTAAGTCCATCCTGTTTAATGTATCATTTAAAGCTTGTGTTTCCTTATTTATTTTCATTTTGGATGATCTGTCCATTGGTGAAAGTGGGGTGTTGAAGTCCCCTACTATGAATGTGTTACTGTCGATTTCCCCTTTTATGGCTGCTAGTTTTTGCCTTATGTATTGAGGTGCTCCTATGTTGGGTGCATAAATATTTACAATTGTTATATCTTCTTCTTGGATCGATCCCTTAATCATTATGTAGTGTCCTTCTTTGTCTCTTCTGATAGTCCTTATTTTAAAGTCTATTTTGTCTGATATGAGAATTGCTACTCCAGCTTTCTTTTGGTTTCCATTTGCATGGAATATCTTTTTCCATCCCCTTACTTTCAGTCTGTATGTGTCTCTAGGTCTGAAGTGGGTCTCTTGTAGACAGCATATATATGGGTCTTGTTTTTGTATCCATTCAGCCAATCTGTGTCTTTTGGTGGGAGCATTTAGTCCATTTACATTTAAGGTAATTATCGATATGTATGTTCCTATTCCCATTTTCTAAATTGTTTTGGGTTCGTTATTATAGGACTTTTCCTTCTCTTGTGTTTTTGTCTAGAGAAGTTCCTTTAGCATTTGTTGTAAAGCTGGTTTGGTGGTGCTGAACTCTCTCAGCTTTTGCTTGTCTGTAAAGGTTTTAATTTCTCCATCAAATCTGAATGAGATCCTTGCTGGGTAGAGTAATCTTGGTTGCAGGTTTTTCTCCTTCATCACTTTCAGTATGTCCTGCCACTCCCTTCTGGCTTGTAGAGTTTCTGCTGAGAGATCAGCTGTTAACCTTATGGGGATTCCCTTGTGTGTTATTTGTTGTTTTTCCCTTGCTGCTTTTAATATGCTTTCTTTGTATTTAGTTTTTGACAGTTTGATTAATATGTGTCTTGGCGTATTTCTCCTTGAATTTATCCTGTATGGGACTCTCTGTGCTTCCTGGACTTGATTAACGATTTCCTTTCCCATATTAGGGAAGTTTTCAACTATAATCTCTTCAAATATTTTCTCAGTCCCTTTCTTTTTCTCTTCTTCTTCTGGAACCCCTATAATTCGAATGTTGGTGCGTTTAATGTTGTCCCAGAGGTCTCTGAGACTGTCCTCAGTTCTTTTCATTCTTTTTTCTTTATTCTGCTCTGCAGTAGTTATTTCCACTATTTTATCTTCCAGGTCACTTATCCGTTCTTCTGCCTCATTTATTCTGCTATTGATCCCATCTAGAGTATTTTTCATTTCATTTATTGTGTTGTTCATCATTGTCTGTTTCATCTTTATTTCTTCTAGGTCCTTGTTAACTGCTTCTTGCATTTTGTCCATTCTATTTCCAAGATTTTGGATCATCTTTACTATCATTATTCTGAACTCTTTTTCAGGTAGACTGCCTATTTCCTCTTCATTTGTTAGGTCTGGTGGGTTTTTATCCTGCTCCTTCATCTGCTGTGTGTTTTTCTGTCTTCTCATTTTGCTTATCTTACTGTGATTGGGTTCACCTTTTTGCAGGCTGCAAGTTCGTAGCTCCCGTTGTTTTTGATGTCTGTCTCCAGTGGCTAAGGTTGGTTCAGTGCGTTGTGTAGGCTTCCTGGTGGAGGGGACTAGTGGCTGTGTTGTGGTGTATGAGGCTAGATCTTGTCTCTCTAGTGGGCAGGTCCACGTCTGGTGGTGTGTTTTGGGGTGTCTGTGGACTTATTATGATTTTAGGCAGCCTCTCTGCTAGTGGGTGGGGTTGTGTTCCTGTTTTGCTATATGGTTGGCATAGGTTGTCCAGCACTGTAGCTTGCTGGTCGTTGAGCGAAGCTGGGTGCTGGTGTTGAGATGGAGATCTCTGGGAGATTTTCGCCGTTTGATATTATGTGGGGCTGGGAGGTCTCTTCTTGACGAGTGTTCTGAAGTTGGCTCTCCCACCTCAGAGGCAGAGTCCTGACTCCTGGCTGGAGCAGCAAGAGCCTTTCATCCACTCGGCTCAGAATAAAAGGGAGAGAAAGTAGAGAGAATTAGTATAAGTAGGAGGAAATAGGAAAGAAAGAAAGAAAGAAAGAAAGAGAGGAGGGAAGGAAGGAAGGAGGGAAGGAAGAAAGAAAGAAAGAAGAAAAGAAAGGAAGAAGGCAAGAAGGAAAGAAAGGAGGGAGGGAGGGAGGAGGGAAGGAAGGAAGGAATGAGGGAAGGAAGGAAAAAATACAGAAAGAAAGAAGATACAGTAAAATAAAATAAAGTATAATAAAGTTATTGAATTAAAAAAATAATTATTTAGAGGAAAAAAAAAAGGGAAGGATAGAACCTTAGGACAAATGGTGGAAGCAAAGTTATAGAGACAAAATCTTACATAGAAGCATACACATATACCCTCACAAAAAGAGGTAAAGTGGAAAAAATCATAAAACTTGCTCTCCAAGTCCACCTCCTCAATTTGGGACGATTCGTTGTCTCAAAAAGGGAAGGAAGGAAGGAAAGATAGAAAGAAGGTAAAGTATAACAGAGTTCTTTAAATTAAAATTAATTATTAAGAAAAAAATTAAAAAAAAAAATGGTCGGATAGAACGCTGGGACAAATGGTGGAAGCAAACCTATACAGACAAGATCTCACACAGAAGCATACACATACACATTCACAAAAAGAGGAAAAGGGGAAAAAATCATAGATCTTGCTCTAGAAGTCCGCCTCCTCAATTTGGGATGATTCGCTGTCTATTCATGTATTCCACAGAGGCAGGGTACATCAAATTGATTGTGTAGCTTTAATCCGCTGTTTCTGAGGCTGCTGGGAGAGATTTCCCTTTTTCTTCTTTGTTCTCACAGCTCACAGGGGCTCAGCTTTCGACTTGGCCCTGCCTCTGCGTGTAGGTCGCTGGAGGGCGTCTGCTTTTTGCTCAGACAGGACGGCGTTAAAGGAGCCGCTGACTCGGGGGCTCTGGCGCTCTCAGGCCGGGGGCAGGGAGGGGCACGGAGTGCGGAGCGGTCCTGCGGCGGCAGAAGTCGGCGTGACGTTGCCCCAGCCTGAGGCCCGCCGTGTGTTCTCCCTGAGAAATTGTCCCTGGATCCCGGGAACCTGGCAGTGGCGGGCTGCACAGGCTCCCTCGCGCCCGTCTCTGGAGCTCCTTTAGGCAGCGCTCTTAAAACCCCTCTCCTCGCGCACCAGGAAACACAGAGGCAAGAAAAGGTCTCTTGCCTCTTGGGTAGGTCCAGACTTTTCCCCGGACTCCCTCCCGGCTAGCCGTGGCGCACTAACCCCTTCGGGCTATGTTCAAGCCGCCAACCCCAGTCCTCTCCCTGAGCTCCGACCGAAACCGAAACCGAGCCTCAGCTCGCAGCCCCGCCCGCCCCCGGCGGGTGAGCACACGAGCCTCTCGGGCTGGTGAGCGCCGGTCGGCGCCGATCCTCTGTGCGGGAATCTCTCCGCTTTGCCCTCCGCGCCCCTGTTGCTGTGCTGTCCTCCGCGGCTCCGAAGCTCCCCGCTCCGCCTCCCGCAATCTCTGCCCGCGAAGGGGCTCCTAGTGTGTGGAGACCTTTCCTCCTTCACGGCTCCCTCCCACTGGTGCAGGTACCGTCCTTATCCTTTTGTCTCTGTTTATTCTTTTTTCTCTTGCCCTACCCAGGTACGTGGGGAGTTTCTTGCCTTTTGGGAGGTCTGAGGTCTCCTGCCAGCGTTCAGTAGGTGTTCTGTAGGAGTTGCTCCACGTGTAGATGTATTTCTGGTGTATCTGTGGGGAGGAAGGTGATCTCTGCGTCTTACTCCTCCGCCATCTTGGAAAGAGTCCTGTAAATTAATTTTAAAGGGAAGACACAATTAGGTTACTCTGGAGCCTTTCAAAGCAGGCTGTTCATTCAGAAGTAAGCCTAGTTTGCCCTCCAAAATCAGTTTCCCGTTCCCGCAAATTTCCAGGAGAGGCTGTATTGAATTGTTATATTAATTTTAAAGGGAAGACACAATTAGGTTACTCTGGAGCCTTTCAAAGCAGGCTGTTCATTCAGAAGTAAGCCTAGTTTGCCCTCCAAAATCAGTTTCCCGTTCCCGCAAATTTCCAGGAGAGGCTGTATTGAATTGTTATTTCAAGTAAGATTCTTTTTTTTTTTTGACCGCGCTGCGCCGTTTGTGTGAAAGCACCGAGTCCTAACTACTGGACCGCCAGGAAATTCCCTATAAGATTCTTTCAACAAATCATCTGTGAGATCCTACAACGTGAAGGGCTCTCCACTAAGTGCGGCAGCTCAGGGAAGGGAGGGGCAGCCGTGAGCCACCAAGCATCCCAGCAGACTGACCACAGGATCAATTCTGACCCTGGAACTGGTGGTGCACGGGGGGTGGGGTGGGGGTGGGGTTGCTTTTGTTGCCTTTTTAAGGAAGAATAGGACTTTGACCCCTCAAAATGGAGAAAAATGGTATGTTCTAGTTCCTACTACTGCATAATAAGCTGCCCTAAAACTTAGTAGCCAGGAAGAATCATTTTATTATGCTCACAGACCCTCTGCATCAGCAATTCAACAAGAGTACAACGGAGACAACGGTATCCAGGTTCCCCAACTAGAAAGACTTCAAGGCTGCAGGTGACCCCACAGCTGGGGTCTGGAATTATCTGGAAGCATCTTCACTCACACAGGTGGCAGTTGATACTGCCTACTGGATGTGACCTTAGTTGGGGTTGTCAGCAGGATACCTGATGGTGGCCTCTCTGTATGGCAAGGTCTTCCTCACGACATGGTGGCTGGCCTCAGGATGGTCAGGTTTCCAACTTGGTGGCCCAGGGCTCCAAAAACGAGTGTTACCAGAGAACCAGGCAGAAGCTGCATGGAGTTTTCTGACCTAGCTTTGGAAGTCACAGCGTGTCACTTCCACCACATCCTATGGGTTACAAAAGAGGCACCAAGGTGAGCTAGCTCAGTTTCAATAGGAAAGGACAGAGACCCTCACCTCTTAATGGAAGGCATATGGCCATTTAAACACTTGTCACAGGTCTGCTGAGAAAGCACAAGAGCATGTGGTGCGCTTCCAGCTGCCGGGTGGTCTGTGCTGCTGGAATTTCCCGTGCAGAGTAGAAAATGGGGCTGTGAATGCGGACCAGAGCCCCAGTTTGAAAAATCTTTACTGCTTTTGTGGCAGGTGCCATATCTGAAGCCACACATCACAGAAGAAATAGAACTTTGTTTTTCTGTGAGTCAATCTGATTTTTCTTTTGAGAAATTCCATCAGGGTGTGGAGACTTAATCTCAATTCTGGCAGTTCTCTGCCACTCTGGGTCACTCACCAAGCGCGAGCTCAGTCCCCCCTCCTCCCTTCTCCGGGTTGTATGCAGTGGGGAGGGAGCGAGGTCAGGGCTAACTTCCATCCCAGCTGGCATCGACCCAGATGTGCCTGTACCTGATTTGTCCTGGGATGTGATTCCAGCAGGGTGTGCCATGTTGTCCCTTACTGTTGGGCTTCTTGAGCTTGGCTCTAGTTCACCTAAAACTGCCCCCTTCACAGGGCATGTGGGGGTGGGGTGCATTTTGGCTCCTCTCCCGCACCTCCCTGGGGCTGCAGGGAGCTCTGGGAGGTGCTTTGGGATCTTCTCTGTCTACCTACTGCGTTTCACTCCTGTGCCAGGCCAGCTGCACAGAGACAGCTCAAGACCTCAGAGGTAACAATCAGGCTCCTTCCCCTCTAGAACTTCCAAATCTATCTGGCAGCTCTCCCTCACTCCCTTTGCCCTCAAAAACCAGGTTCCCTCCCCTCCAAGTTTCAAGTAGAGGCTGCATTGAATTGCTATTTCAAATAAAGTTGAGAGACACCATTCTTTCAGAAAATAATTTTAACCACTCTCCCTTACCTTTTTTCCACCCCAAGCAAGGATTCCTTAAAATCTAACCCAACAGTAAACCCCTGGGACTCGGAATGTGAATTTGACAACATTCTTCCAAAACCTTTTGTATTTATGCCCAGAGGACCTCTTTTTTCCAAACTCAAAGTCCTAACTACTGCACCACCAGGGAATTCCAGGAATCTTAAACTAGTCAGTCCGGAATCACCTGATCAACACCATTAGGTCCTCTGCTTGATAGACCCTGCCATGCCCTAAAGGAAAGTGACTGCGATTTCCAACGCACTTTTTTTTTTTTTTTTTTTTTCTTTTTTGCGGTACGCGGGCCTCTCACCGTCGTGGCCTCTCCCGTTGCGGAGCACACAGGCTCTGGACACGCAGGCTCAGTGGGACCTCTCACTGTTGTGGCCTCTCCCGTTGCGGAGCACAGGCCCCGGACGCGCAGGCTCAGCCGCCATGGCTCACGGGCCCAGCCGCTCCGCGGCATGTGGGATTTTCCCGGACCGGGGCACAAACCCGTGTCCCTTACATCGGTAGGCGGACTCTCAACCACTGCGCCACCAGGGAAGCCCCACCAACGTACTTTTTTGCCTAGTATAGCTTCCTTATTCCTGCTCCCTTCTGGCTACAAAAGCCTTTCATTTCATTACTCAGTTGTAAAAAAGAATGAAATCTTGCCATTTGCAACAACATGGACGGACCTAGGGGGTATTATGCACAGTGAAATAAGTCAGACAGAGAAAGACAAATACTGTATAATTTCACTTATATGTGGAATCTAAAAACAAAGGAAATGAACAAATATAACAAAGCAGAAACAGACTGACTCATAGATACAGAGAACAAACTGGTGATTGACAAGGGAAGGGGTAGGAGATGAATGAAGTAGGTGAGGGAGATTGAGGTACAAGCTTCCAGTTGTAAAATAAGTCACAGGGATATAATGTGTAGAATTGGGAATATCATGAATAATATTGTAATAACTTTGTATGGTGACAGATGGTTACTGTACTTATCTTGGTGATCATTTTGTAAGGTATAAAAATATTGACTCACTATGTTGTACATCTGAAACTAATATAATATTCTAAGTCAATTGTACTTCAATTTAAAAAAGAAGTCTTTTATCCTGTGTAGTTTCTCAGAGCTCCTTTCTCTCTGCTAGATGGATGCTGCCTGGTTTGAACCAATTTTTGCTCAAACTCAAAAATTTCAATAAACCTCAGTTTGTCTTATCACATCTCCTTTAAAATTTCTATGTTCTTTTCTTCTTTTTTTTAAAAACCATTTTTTCTGAAGTTTAGCTCTTTATTAATTCCTTAATAGCTCCTAAAATTTTTATATTAATCTTACTGTTTTCTAGATTGTTACTAATTTTTTATTTTGTCTTTGTAGTTTACTTGGAGTAGTTTTTTAGTTCATCTTAACTTCTAGATAAGGCTTTTTGTCCATTTATTTTACTCCTCTTGTCTAGGATATGGTTTTTGTTTCTTTTTTTTTGAACAGCTTTATTGAGTTATAATTTAGCTACTGTGAAATTCATCCATGGTTAAATGTACAACTCAGTGATTTTTAGTAAATGCACTGAGTTGTGCACACATCACACATCACAATCCATTTTATCCCATTTCCATCATGCCATTTTATAACTCATGCCTGTTTGCAGTCAGCCCTCATTCCCACCTTCAGCCCCAGGCAACCACTGGTCTGCTTTCTTTATCTGTAGATTTGTTCTTTCTGGACCTTTCATGTAATGGAATCATATAGTACCCAGTCCTTTGTGCCTGGCTTCTTTCACTGACCATAATGTTTTTGAGGCCCACCCACGTATCAGTACTTCTGATTTTTTAGATATGTCCACCTACTCCTTTCTGGTGGTTTCCCCCTAGATTCAGGCAGAAATCAGCACTTTGCCGAAGTCTCAAAAGGACCCTTTTGCAAATCTCTGGAACTCTCAGTGCAACTCCCTTATCTCTGCTACATTACTCCAGATCTTTTAGATATTTTATAAACAACTTTTTTGCTCTTATATAAAAACACTTTTTTTTTCCCCCCGAAGTCCTCAGAAAGATGCTCCCTTTCCCCTGAAAGCTTCAGAATCTCTTCTAGGATGTATAGATTCTCTCCTCTGTGAATGAGGAGATGGTCACCGGTTAGGTGACTGGACTGTTCTTACCGCCTTCATTGAGGGAGGTGTCAGATTTCTCCCTTCAGGCTGATGGAGAACTGGACTGCACTGTTTTCCAAAACAATTTCTGGTGACCGTGAGGCTTTCTTCTTTTTTCTCGGCTGCATTGGGTCTTCGTTGCTGCGAGTGGGCTTTCTCTAGTTGTGGCGAGCGGAGGCTACTCTTCCTAGCGGTGCACGAGCTTCTCGTTGAGGTGGCTTCTCTTGTTGTAGAGCACGGGCTCTAGGCGCACGGGCTTCAGTAGTTGTGGCCCCTGGGCTCTAGAGCTCAGGCTTGGCAGTTGTGGCGCACGGGCTTAGTTGCTCCATAGCATGTGGGATCTTCCCGGACCAGGGATCGAACCCGTGTCCCCTGCGTCGGCAGGCGGATTCTTAACCACTGCACCACCAGGGAAGTCCCTGTGAGGCTTTCTTCTGACAGAAGCAAAACATTTTTCTGCTCACATTCTAAGATTCTCCTACTGCAAAATCAGTCCAGGAAGCTGCCCAGTGGAGTGAGAGGGCCATCTGCCTCCTGCTTGCTGCCCAGCCCTCCTAGTGAGCCCACAGGCACATTCTCTGTCAGATGGGGTGCATGGGGAGCCCTTTCTTCTAGCACTTATTGTTCTGGGGTTGCTGCCTGAGAGGATGCTCACCTCCCAAGATGCAGCGGGCGCATCAGTGACGGTAGTTGTTGTAATTGAATGGGGAGGGTGCCAGACAGTGAGGCCCAACTTTGGTTTAGACCAGTTTATTTTTTAAAAATTTTTATTTTAAAAGATTTTTATTGGAGTGTAGTTGATTTACAATGTTCTGTTAGTTTCAGGTGTACAGCAAAGTGAATCAGTTATGCATATACATATATCCACTCTTTTTTAGATTCTTTTCCCAAATAGGTCATTACAGAGTACTGGGTAGAGTTCTTTGTCCTATACGGTAGGTGGTTCATACCAGTTTAGATCAAGCTAGCTTGCCTAAACTAGCAGGACTTCTGCCTAGGTGTTTGGTCAGAATGGGGGGATAAGTCATCTACTTTGTGGCTGTCCATGGTGCAGAGAGCTGAGTGGGTACCATCACGAGTGTGTTTTACAATCATTGTCTGTTCAAACACAGCATTCAGTAGGAAGGTCTTTTTTTTTTTTTTTTTCAGACTTTGCCGTGTGACCTCTTTCACTTGTCTCCCTGTGTCATTCTGAAGGAGCAGCATCTTAGCAAGTTGGGAGGTGCCGGGGGTCTACCCCCTGTTAGCCTTGAGGCAATCTAAGGATTTTGTATTTGATTGTGTAGGAATTAGTAAACTCTTGACAGTTTCAGAGTGGAAATGGAGAGGTGAGTGGGTCCTGGGTCAGAGTCGTGACTCTGGAATGGAGACTAGTTATGGGGCTACTACCCCCGTCTATAGTGCATAAAACAAAAATGGTGGTCTGGCCAGGGCGGGGCAATTGGGATGGAAAGGAGGGAAAAGTTTCTCATTTTTTCCTTAAAATTTTTTTTTGTGGTAAAATATATGTAACATAATGAGGGACTTCCCTGGTGGTCCAGCGGTTAAGACTCTGCGCTTCCACTGCAGGGGACAGAGGTTGAATCCCTGGTCGGGGAACTAAGATCCCACATGCTGCATGGAGCGGCCGAAAAAATTAAGTGCATAAATAAATAAAGGATACGCAAAACAAATTCAATATTTAAAAAAAGCTTTTTAAAAAAACCCATAATGCCACACCTGGAGTAGTCAAACTCATGGAGACAGAAAGTAGAATGGTGGTTAGTTATCAGAGGTGGAGGCGAGGAGGACAGGGAGTTAGTGTTTAATGGGCACAGAGTTTCAGTTTTACAAGATGGAGATGGATGGACGTGATGGTTGCACAGCAATGTGAATGTACTTAATGCCACCGGACTGCACACTTAGAAATGCTTAAGATGGTAAACATTATAACGTAGAATTTTAACCTCTGTTCTATTTTCTGTCTCTATGAATTTGCCTTTTATTTTTTGCTTGTTAAATCTGTGAAGATAGCTTGAGTTCTCTTCCTGCCAGAAGGTTGAGGGATAGAATAAATGGATATGCTCCCTCTCTCTCTCTCTCTCTCTCTCTCTCTCTCTCTCTCTCTCTATATATATATATATATATATATATATATATATATATATATATATACACTTATATATATAATTTTTAAAAAAAAATAAATTTATTTATTATTTATTTATTTATTTATTTATTTATTTATTTTATTTATTTTTTTTCCTTGCGGTACGCGGGCCTCTCACTGTTGTGGCCTCTCCCGTTGCGGAGCACAGGCTCCGGACGCGCAGGCCCAGCGGCCATGGCTCACGGGCCCAGCCGCTCCCGGACCGGGGCATGCACCCGTGGCCCCTGCATCGGCAGGCGGACTCTCAACCACTGCGCCACCAGGGAAGCCCTATTTATTTATTTTTGGCTGCATTGGGTCTCTGTTGCTAAGTGCAGGCTTTCTCTAGCTGTCGCACGTGGGCTTGTTGCGCATCATGGGCTCCAGGTGCTCAGGCTTCAGTAGTTGCAGCACGCGGGCTCAGTAGTTGTGGTGTACGGGCTTCCCGGGCCAGGGCTTGAACCCGTGTCCCCTGCATTGGCAGGCGGATTCTTAGCCACTGCACCACCAGGGAAGTCCTGCAATATTTTTATTAAAAAATAACATCAGTATCTGATCCTGTTGTACAGATGACATTATCTGTTGTGAGTTTCTGTTTTAACATACTTTTTTTCTTTTTTAAATTGCTCTATAGTTGATTTACAGTATTGTGTTAGTTTAAGTGTATAGCAAAGTGATTCAGGGACATATATATATATTCTTTTTCAGATTCTTTTCCATTATAGGTTATTATAAGCTATTGAATATAGTTCCCTGTGCTATATAGTAGGTCCTTGTTGTTTATCTATTTCATGTAGAGTAGTTGGTATCTTTTAATTCCATATTCCTAATTTATCCCTCCCCTCTCTTTCCCCTTTGGTAGCCATAAGTTTGTTTTGTATGTCTGTGGGTCTATTTGTTTTGTGTGTAGACTCATTTGTAAAAGTTTTAGATTCCACATATAGGTGGTATCATGTTCTATTTGTCTTTCTCTGTCTGACTTCACTTAGTATGATAATTAGCATATTTTTTCTCTAAAATATCTTTATGGTGTATCCTACAACCCACTCCACCCCCACTTTCCCATCTCCAGGTTCTCTCTGGGGTGACCGGCTGTGTACCTGATGAGACTGTCTATTGCATTTATATTTCCTATTTCTTACTGTTTGCTTTTACATATATGCTCTTCCTGTATCAGTTTTTTCCTCTTGAGTCTACCACCAAATAGTCCTTTAAAAGTTACTAATATCATTAAATCAGCTATACTTCAATTAAAAAAACATTTTAAATAATTTAATTAAGCAATTAAAAAAATTTTAAGTTACTAACATCAGAATTTTGTGGAGTCTTTCAATATATTCAAAGCCTTTCTGATTAAATAATGGGAAACAATCTAAAAAATTTTTTTTGCAAGAAGTTGGCCTCTGGCCCAAATCATAATTTTAAATAATTATGTTCAATATATGAAAATTAAAAGTTCTAAATACCAGCAACCTTGTCTTCATCTGTGAGCTTAAAACATATTCAGACAGGACAAACCCAGTTTCTCTCCCTGAAATTCTAAAATTGTGAAGTGGGGCTTCCCTGGTGGTGTAGTGGTTAAAAATCCGCCTGCCAGTTCAAGAAACACGGGTTCGAGCCCTGGTCCGGGAAGATCCCACGTGCTGCGGAGCAACTAAGCCTGTGTGCCACAACTACTGAGCCTGAGAGCCACAACTACTGAGCCTGCATGCCACAACTACTGAAGCCCGTGTGCCTAGAGCCCATGCTCCACAACAAGAGAAGCCACCGCAGTGAGAAGCCTGCACACCACAATGAAGAGTAGCCCCCTCTCGCTACGCCTAGAGAAAGCTCACGTGCAGCAATGCAGAAGGCCCAATGCAGCCAATAAATAAATAAATAAAATAAAATAAAATAAAATTGTGAAGTGTTTTACTTTTTTTGGTAGGTGTTCACTTTAGTTCTCCTTGATTATTTTCAATCTTTCTATTCCCTTGTTAAAATATTTCGTATCATCTTACCACCCCCTTGAGATAAAGAAGTACTTTTGGACAAAATGTGATTCCAACTAGAGAATATTTTATATAACTTAAAGGTTGTGCTTAGTAAAATTTTATCACTTGCTTCTTCAAGAAAATTTAGATACTATAAATTTAGCCTGTAACCTCCTTTGACATAATCCTCACTCTCACTTTATGACACAGTCTCTTCTGTTTTATTTAATGGTTTAATAGAATCGTGTTTGAAACTGGCTGGAAAGCAATTTCAAGAAATGATTTACAGGCTACGTTCAATGGGCAAAGTTAGAGGATTTATCGCTCTTGGATATAACATTATTATTAAAAATTATTTGTTGATTGCTGGTGGTTGCACCTGGAGCCACGTGAGACATAAAGAAACCGTAATCACTGCCCTACGCCCCATTATCTGGCAAATAAAAACAATGTGTCTCTATATGGTTTCTCTGGCTCTGCCTCAGATATTTTCCCCGTAGAGTGAGACAATGCAGTTTCACCTTATTTTCGCTGGCTCTCTTCGCATGTATATTAGATTCCCTGGCAGTCAAGTTGAACTCCCTAGGAGATAAAGCACTAGAGTGCTGAGGTGTACCAGTGACCTCTGCTGGCCCGTAAAGTTGATTCATGACTCCAGGACGGGCCTTAGGCTGCCGTTGCTCATTTCTGTGAACGAGTGTTGGAAATAACCTTAGAGGTTAGTGTCATTCCAAACACACTGGAAGAGAAATTTCCCCACAGGAATGAGATTAAGGGATTTCTTCCCTCACATCGGCAAGGACACTTGGCAAACTCTGCTTGTGCCCACTTTGACAAGCGTTGTCTCTCTTTAGCTTGTTCATGCCCACTGTACAGTTTATTCTCTGCAGTCCTGTTTACCAGATCGACAAGGGCAGGGGCCACGAGGCAATGCTCTCTGGACCAAAGGCTCTGCCCCTTTGGTTCTGGATTCCAGCTGAAAGCAGAGTTTCTTAAAGCACAGTTTTCCAGCTCTCTAAGGAAGAAAGGCGGGAGGGAAGGAAGGATAGAAAGAAGGGAGGAAGGAAGGCATTTAGAATTAGGCAGTCACTCAAAAGATTTATTTATTTATTTACTTATTTATTTATGGGACTTCCCTGGTGGCGCAGTGGTTAAGAATCTGCCTGCCGATGCAGGGGACACGGGTTCAAGCCCTGGTCTGGGAAGATCCCACATGCTGCGGAGCAACTAAGCCCGTGCACCACAACTACTGAGCCCGCACGCCTGAAGCCCGTGCTCCGCAACAAGAGAAGCCACCGCAATGAGAAGCCAGCGCACCACAACAAAGAGTAGCCCCTCCTCGCCATAACTAAAGAAAGCCTGTGCGCAGCAACAAAGACCCAACGCAGCCAAAAATAAAAATAAAAATAAAATAAATTTATTCATATTGAAGTATAGTTGATTTACAACGTTGTGTTAATTTCTGCTGTTCAGCAAGGTGATTCAGTTATACATATATATATTCTTTTTTTACATTCTTTTCCATTATGGTTTATCATTGGATATTGAATATAGTTTCTTGTGCTATACAGTAGGACCTTGTTGGTTATCCATCCTATATATAATAGTTTCCTTCTGCTAACCCCAACCTCCTAATTCTTCCCTCCCCCAACTCCCTCTCCTTTGTCAACCACAAGTCTGTTCTCTGTGTCTGTGAGTCTGATCCTGTTTCATAGATTGGTTCATTTGTGCCATATTTTAGATTCCCCATATAAGTGATATCATATGGTATTTGTCTTTCTCTTTCTGACTTACTTCACTTAGTATGATAATCTCTAGGTCTATCCAAGTTGCTGCCAATGGCATTATTTCATTTTTTTTTATGGCTGA
Organism: Lipotes vexillifer; assembly: GCF_000442215.2. Taxonomy (NCBI): domain Eukaryota; kingdom Metazoa; phylum Chordata; class Mammalia; order Artiodactyla; family Lipotidae; genus Lipotes; species Lipotes vexillifer. The sequence goes on from NW_006775074.1 coordinate 18,664, forward strand.
GTAATATTCCGTTGTCTGTATGTACCACATCTTCTTTATCCATTCATCTGTCGAGCGACATTTAGGTTGCTTCCATGTCTTGGCTATTGCGAATAGTGCTGCTATGAACATAGAGGTGCATGTATCTTTTTGAATTGTAGTTTTGTCTGGATATATGCTCAGGAGTGGGATTGCTGGATTATATGGTAATTCTATTTTTAGTTTTTTGAGGAACCTTCATACTGTTTTCCATAGTGGCTGCACCAACTTACATTCCCACCAACAGTATAGGAGGGTTCCCTTCAAAAAATTTTTTTTTTTTTTTTTTTTTTGCGGTATGCGGGCCTCTCACTGTTGTGGCCTCTCCCGTTGCGGAGCACAGGCTCCGGACGCGCAGGCTCAACGGCCATGACTCATGGGCCCAGCCGTTCCACGGCATGTGGGATCTTCCTGGACCGGGGCACGAACCCGTGTCCCCTGCATCGGCAGGCAGACTCTCAACCACTGCGCCACCAGGGAAGCCCCCTTCAAAAGATTTTTGTAATGGACTGTGCTAGTCTCTCTGATGATGGGGCAGGGTCGGGGGGTGGAGCACAGGTAAAATATAGAAGGAACCTTTCCCAAGCAGGGTATAGTTAATTAGAGAGGATAAACCATGTGTTCCAGTAACTGCAGCATGAGGTCAAAAGTGGGAAGTGCCACAGGGGATCTAGATGGAGAGCTGGGGAATCCAGAGCACAGAGCAGACTTCTAGTTGGTCCTCACATTCATCAGTAAGGACACAGCAAACTAAAAATGCACCATACCTTCCACAATCTCTCTTTCCTCCTACCTTCCATCAATTATTTCTCATAAAAGGAGCAGATTTCTTAGCAATAGAAAAGGAAAGATGACAGAATGAAGAGGATACCAAACATTTAAAAATACAAAAAAGGAAATAAAGAATCTATGAGCTCCATGTTTCCAACCTGCTTAGAGAGGCTTAAAATATAAAAACCACCTCTTTGTAACATTCTTCCTTTTCAAGAAAAGGGAAGAAATACATTTTGTATTGCAATTGAGTGTGCATAGTATGTGTGTGGGTATGCATGTCTGTGTCCAAAACACAAGTTTTACAAACCAATACTAGCGATGAAAGAATTATCTGTTATCTGTTCTGTAGCTGATGGTGGCTGGGATGTAGAGGGTGAGGGAAGAGAGCACTCTGGTCTTTGATTGAAGCAGTTGGGTCAGATGGTGGTGTCATTTACCGAGATGGAGAAAATGGGGGAGGGACATTTTTCAGACATTTAGAGAGAAGAAAATGAATGGAATAAAGATCTCTGATTCAGCCATGTTATGTTTGCATTACTTACAATAGTGGCTCTCAGACATTTTGACTGTGACCCACAGTTGGACAGACATTTGACGTCAAGACCAAGTTGACTGCCACATCTACCTATGTGAGCACGTGTGCGTATGAGAGAGCGTCTGTATGTCCTCCTTCCTGAGCCGGACCACGTAAGCTCTGGGCTGAGAGATGGGTTGAAAGATACCAGCTAAAGAGAGGACCTGCTGAAGTGGTGGGGCCATCATGAACGGGGAGGGAAATTCTCAATGTTTCCCTTAATCCCAGGCTGAGCCCCCATCCAGAGCCCACTTCCAGAACCCAGCGGCTAGTTATTTTCAAAAGGCCAAGGTGGCTGACAGATCGAAGACAGCTATCCATTCTCTCCATTGCTCCATCAGGAAAAGAACAGGAAGGAGGAAGCTCTAGGTCTTGTCTTGCTGTGAGATAAAGCTAAATTGTGAAGCCTGAAGAGGCGTCTCCATTTTTTGCAGGAATCTGCAAAAAATCCTCTTGTGTAAAATCTGAACACATTCCAAAAAAATAATTTTTTTAAAAAGAAATAAAGAAAAATAAAAAAAGGAATTCCCTGGTGGTCCAGTGGTTAGGACTCTGCGCTTTCACTGCTGAGGGCGTGGGTTCAACCCCTGGTCAGGGAACTAAGATCCCACGAGCTGTGTGGCTGCGGCCAAAATTAAATTAGATTAAAAGTCTGAACACATTCAATTTTCTATTAGTTTTTTTTTTTTTTTTTGAGCTAAACATACTGAAAAATATATGGAAAAAATTAGCAAATACTCCCATTTCCAACATCAAGATTTTTGGGTTTTTTTTGGTTTCGCTGCCTGGCTTGCAGGATCTTAGCTCCCCAACCAGAGATCGAACTCAGGCCCTTGGTAGTGAAAGCACCGAGTCCTAACCACTGGACTGCCAGAGAGTTCCCCCAATGTCAAGAGTTAATAACTGTTAATGTTCGTCTGATTTGCATCTTGTCTTCTCATTAACGAATGTGAAACATTATAGATGAAGCCGGCATACCCTTTAATCACCACCCCAACCCGATTCCTCTCCTGTTCTGTGCCCTGACTTCAGTCAGCCCTGATGAGTTTGGTCTGTATCTTCCAATCCATGTTTTATAATTTTCATACATAATCATTTATAGCTAACGTAAGGTATTAATTTACATATCATTTCATTTATTTATTTATTTTACCCGCACTGGCATGTGGCATCTTAGTTCCTTGACGAGGGATAAAACCCACGCCCCCTGCAGTGGAAGCACAGAGTCAACTGCTGAACCGCCAGGGAAGTCCCCACAAATTGTTTTATTAATAAATGACTCCTTGGCTGGCCATGGCTATTCTCACTCAAGCTAGTCTCCTAGAACTCCAAAGTTTGTCCTCTCTGGGCGTGACAACAGCCAATCTGGGGGCTGAGGCAGATCTGTGGATGCCAGTGCAGCATCTCTGGCCCAGAAGTGAGGGTATTACTGAGGAAGTGAAGAGGGCTCTGGGGAATTTCGGTCCTGCACCTGCTTCCTCAGCTTAGAGCGCTCTTGGCTAAAAATAGCAGAAGTTGTGCACCATCTGCAAAGCGCAGCTGTGAGGGCCCCTGTTTGGAAATGAAGGGAACGTTAGCATCGCTGGTCATTTCCCAAGAACAATCTTTGTTCACGAGGCAAAATATACTGCATATACTAATTGATGGAGGGTTTTCTCTCATGACCAGTGGTATGTGGTAGGAAGCACCCTGGAGTAATAGTCACTAAGGGATCTTTCAGACACCCATAATTCCTTTGGCCATCCCTTTAGGCATCCCTGTAATCACATCAATCTGGGTTCTAAGTTGAAGTTATATTAATCAGAAAAGGAACTCTTTAAACAATATTAAGGTTCTTACACAATCTTAGTGAGGACCAAGGAGTTGGGCTTGGAGGCCACAGAGCCGAGAACAGTGCCCAATGCCCTGCTCCAGCGTTTCTTCCCAGACAAAGCTCGTTTCTGTGACTTTCAGCTTGTTTGTGGCTATGCTTCCTTATACTATAAATATTTTTATAAATAAAAGTGTGTGTGTGTGTGTGTGTGTGTGTGTGTGTGTAGGTAGTACCTGTACATGGTACACAATTCAAAAGTTATGAAAGGATAAACAGGAAAAAGAAGTCTCCTTCCTTCTATCCCAGTGGCTCTTTCACAGAGGCAGCCTTATTTTCAACTTGCATGTTCTTCCAGAGAAATGCTATGACTAAGTATATATGTTTATAGATCTGTTTTTCCTTATACAAATCATAGCACACAAAATACCATAGAGTTTGTAACATGCATTTACCACCTAACACTATATTTTGGAGGTTGTAAATACAGACCTGCATCATTCTTTTCAGCAGCTGTATCACTCAGTCTAGGGTAGGTTAGGCTACAGTAACAAAGAGCCCCCACATGTGATGGCAGCATTACCCTGATACCAAAGCCAGACAAAGATATCACATGAAAAGAAAACTACAGATCAAAATTCCTCATGAGTACGAGCACAAAAATTCTTAATAAAACTCTATCAAATCAAATTGATCAATGTAGAAAAAAGGATTATACACCCTGACCGAGTGTATTCCCAGTATATCCTGTGTCCTAGGTATGAAAGGTTGAATTAGCATCCAAACATTAATTAATTTAATACACTATACTTATAAAGTCAAATAAAGTAAAAGACTACATGATCATTACCATAATATAGAAAAATCTAACATTTATTCATGATAAAAGCCTTCAATAAACCAGATAGGGCTTCCCTGGTGGCACAGTGGTTGAGAGTCCACCTGCCGATGCAGGGGACATGGGTTCGTGCCCCGGTCCAGGAAGATCCCACATGCTGGGCCCGTGAGCCATGGCTGCTGAGCCTGCGCGTCCGGAGCCTGTGCTCCGCAACGGGAGAGGCCACAACAGTGAGAGGCCCGTGTACTGCAATAAATAAATAAATAAATAAATAAATAAATAAATAAATAAACCAGATAGAAGGGTACTTCTCAATCTGATAAAGGGCATCCATGAACAACCTACAGCCAACATCAGTCTTAATAAGGGAGGACTAAATGCTTCCCTTCCCAAGACTATCTACTCTCATCACTTCTATTCAGCCCTGTACCGGAGGTCCTATCCAGGATGATAAGGACAATAAGAAAACAATTCAACTTAGAATCAAACAGAACAAGATACTTACGAATGAGTTTATCAAAAGTAGTGCCAGGGACTTCCCTGGTGGTCCAGTGGGTAAGACTCCACACCCCCAATGCAGGGGGCCCAGAGTTCGATCCTTGGTCGGGGAACTATATCCAGCATGCATGCCGCAACCACGAGTTCGCATGCTGCAACTACGAAGTCCTTATGTCGCAACTAAGTTCCCGAGTGACGCAACTAAGATCCCGAGTGCCGCAACTAAGATCCTGAGTGCCACAACTAAGACCGGGCACAGCCAAAATAAATAAATACTTTTTAAAAAGTAGTGCCAGATATATACACTGAAAACAAAATATTGCTGAGAGAAATTAAAGAAAATATAAATAAATACACATCATAAGTTCATAGATTGGAAGACTCAATATTGTTAAGATGGCAATTTCCCCCAAACTAATTAATTCAACACAATTCTTAACAAAATCCCAATAGACGAGTTTTTGCAGAAATTGATAAGCTGATCAGAAATTTTTTTAAAAAAATTATTTATTTATTTATTTTTGGATGTGCTGGGTCTTAGTTGTAGCATGTGGGATCTTTCATTGTGGTGCCCGGCTCTTCGCCGCAGCGCACAGGCTTCTTTCTAGTTGTTGCGTGAGGGCTCCAGAGCACGTGGGCTCTGTAGTTGTGGCATGCAGCCTCAGTAGTTGCAGTACGCAGGCTTAGTTGCCCCGCAGCATGTGGGATCTTAGTTCCCCGACCAGGAATCGAACCCGTATCCCTTGCATTGGAAGGGGGATTCTCAACCACTGGACCACCAGGGAAGTCCCCTGATCCGAAAACTTATATGGAAATACAAATAATCTTGCAGAGCCAAAACAGTTTTGAAAAGGAAAAACAATGTTGGAGCACTTATGTTGTTCAGTCTCAAAAACTTACTATTAAAGCTCCAATGTGCATAAGGTATTATTATGCCAATTAGGATACCAGTATACTGAGATGTGCTACAAAAGGGGTGACTCTTGAAAACATTATGCTAAGTGAAAAAAGCCAAATGCAAAAAATGAGTATAGTATGATTCCATTTATGTAAACTGTCCAGAAAATACAAATTTAGATACACGGAAAGTAGATCAGTGGTTGCTTGGGACTAGATGTGGAAGGGAGATTGTCTGCAAAAAGGCTCTAGGGAATTGGAGGAAGGGGTGTTCTAAAGTTCAAATGTGATGATTGTACAGTTTTGTGAGTTCACTAGAACTCATTGAACTGTGTACATCAATGGGTGAATTTTATGGTATATAAATTGTATGTCAGTAAAGCTGGAAAAAAAATAAAAAGGACAAAAGATAAAATTCAAATGCTGCACCAAACCATGAAAATTCATTGTCAGACTGGGCTTCCCTAGTGGCGCAGTGGTTGAGAGTCCGCCTGCTGATACAGAGGACATGAGTTCGTGCCGCGGTCTGGGAGGATCCCGCGTGTCGCGGAGCGGCTGGGCCCGTGAGCCATGGCCGCTGAGCCTGCGCGTCGGAGCCTGTGCTCTGCAACGGGAGAGGCCACAACAGTGAGAAGCCCGCGTACGGAAAAAAAAAGAAAAGAAAAAAGAAAATTCACTGTCAGAGCCAATTGTATCATAAAAGTGCACAGGCATCCAGATTTCTGATGTTTTGTGTGATAGGCTCATTAATTCTGCTCCTACAGAGCATTTTGAGTGGAGTTTGGAGAGAAATCCCTCCATCACTTTGGGGTCCACATTTGAACAAATATCTAGAACCATCCGAAGAAGAAGAGGCCCTTGCTACCCTGGCCAAAGATCACAAAGTAATTGTGATTTATTTTCTATTTTCTGGTTAAATAGAAATAAAGGATAGGGCTTCCCTGGTGGTGCAGTGGTTAAGAATCCTCCTGCCAATTCAGGGGACACAGGTTCGAGCCCTGGTCCGGGAAGATCCCACCTGCCGCAGAGCAGCTAAGCCCACCAGCCACAAATACTGAAGCCCAGGCGCCTAGAGCTCATGCTCCACAACAAGAAAAGCCACTGCAATGAGCAGCCTGCGCACCGCAACGAAGAGTAGCCGCCGCTCACCGCAACTAGAGAAAGCCCACGCGCAGCAACGAAGACCCAACGCAGCCAAAAATAAATAAATAAATAAAATAAATTTATTTTTATAAAAGCTATAAAAAAAAAAAAGAAAGAAAAGATAAGAAAGGGAACTAACTTGATGAAGAATCAAACTACAATTCAAGCCATTGATCATGGAGCCAAGTGGAGATAACGTGATGAAAGACTGCAAACAATTTCACATTTAACAAATTGTATAATTGCATTTTAAAAATGTGTTGAATCTTTTTTAATAACTCACTTCCACTCAATTATTTACATATGTGACCAATCCCCATTAAGTGGTGTGTGGCCGTTGAATATACAGAAACATCAAGTTAAGAAAATGCTTTCTATTCCAACTATCTAAGAGAAGCTTACATGATCTTTGTCACCAGTCTTTCTTTGCAAATGTATTCCTTTCTTTGGAACTTTCCTCCTACCACACATTTCTGCTTTGTATGAATTTCCACCTCTCCTTAAAGACTTAGTTCAAATACCAATCCATAGCTCATTCCTTCTTGAGCTCTGATTATTTGTGTAAATAGATTATCAAGTATACTTGTGTACAAAGAATGGTGCCTTATTCGTGGTGCCTCTAGGGCACCTTGCACTTGGTAACCTCGAAGTGTTTGTTGCATTGAGTGGAATGTGCCACCCCCTGGTGGCTGAATAGAGGAACAATGTCAACTTTGCTGAAGGATGGCCCAGTTCTTCAAACTCCTGTGGACTTCGGAGGGCTCAAAAATTTGTGGAGTTCAATTCAAGAGAGTTTTGAGGGTGATGTTCTAAAATCAGAATGAGGTGATGTTTGCATGACCCCATCAGATCAAGAGTGGCTTGGGCTCTCTCTCGGTGGAAATTACCTTTTTTCCATTTCTCCCCCCTCCTCTTCCCCTCTCACTTTCCCTTTTTCTCCCTTGTGGACCCTTTTTTTTTTCTCATATCCACCAATTTTGAAGTTTTTCTTCTTTCACTTCTTGTTCTCAACTTTTCACTACTCAGTTATTTGAAACTGTGGTTTCCTTTTGATTTCTGCTTGTTTATATTCAGTTATTTCCAATGTGATCACACAGGAAACAATATTTTCTTTCTTGTTGTATTTAATGGACACAGTGTACCAAACTCCAAACTCAGCCACTGATGTTCAATTCCGGGGATGAAGGAGACCTCTTCAAAGAGGGTGTCTTGCGTTTTTATTAACTTTCTTCCAATGCTGTTTCCCATCTATTCTCTTGCTCACTCTTTTTTTGGTACATGAAGGGGTCTTCTTAGGGTGAACATACAGGTATTAGAAAACTCTCCACTCAACCAAAAAGCAAACTGAAGCAGAATGAGAAGGAATACCTGTCTCTGATCACAGATACTCAATCTGAATTTTTTTAAATTTAAGTATAGTTGATTTACAATGTTTCAGGTGTACAGCAAAGTGATTCAGTTATATACACATATATGTATATATACACACATATATATACACACATATACACATATATGTATATATATGTACAGATATATTATTTTTCAGATTCTTTTCCATTATAGTTTATTACAAGATATTGAGTATAGTTCCCTGTGCTCTATAGCAGGTCCTTATTGTTTATTTTATATATAGTAGTGTTTATCTGTTAATCCCAAATTCCCAATTCATCCCTCCCCCCTTCCCCCTTTGGTAACCATAAGTTTGTTTCCTATGTCTGTGAGTTTATTTCTGTTTCATAAATAAGTTCATTTGTATAATTTTTTTTAGATTCCATATATAAGTTATATCATATGATATTTGTCTTCCTCTGACTTACTTCACTTAGTATGATAATCTCTAGGTCTATCCATGTTGCTGCCAATGGCATTATTTCATTCTTTTTTGTGGCCGAGTAATATTCCATTGTATACATATACCACATCTTCTTTATCTGTTCATCTGTCAGTCGACATGTAGGTGGCTTCCATGTTTTGGCTGTTGTAAATAGTGCTGCTATGAACATTGGGGTGCATGTATCTTTTCAAATTAGGGTTTTCATCTTTTCCAGATATATGCACAGGAGTGGGATTGCTGGATTATATGGTAACTCTATTTGTAGTTTTTTAAGGAACCTCCATACTGTTCTCCATAGTGGCTGCACCAATTTACATTCCCACCAACAGTGCAAGAGGGTTCCCTTTTCTCCACACCCTCTCCAGCATTTATTATTTGTAGACATTTTGATGATGGCCATTCTGACCGGTGTGAGGTGATACCTCATTGTAGTTTTGATTTGCATTTCTTTAATATTAGCGATGTTGAGCATCTTTTCATATACCTGTTGGCCATCTGTATGTCTTCTTTGGAGAAATGTCTATTTAGGTCTTCTGCCCATTTTTTGATTGGGTTGCATGTTATTTTGATATTGAGCCTCAGTGTGATCTTTGTTCCCACTACCCATTCACTGGTGCACTAATCCATGTACAAAGCTGATTTCCAAAGCACTGGGATCAAACTTCTTTACCATAATGGTTTAACAGACGTAGTTTTCTTTTAGGAGTCTGTAATCACTTATTTCTTTAAGTTTAGCGATACAATGAATGTAATTGCTCAGAATTCACCTGGCATGATAGAACATTAAAGCTAAGAGGATAAATTCTATTTTAACAAATGAGAAAATCGAGGCTCCCAGGTGAAATGACTTACCTGATGTCACATAGCCTGTTTGTAACACAGCCAAGATGAAAACCCAGGTCTCTTAAATTCCAGTTTTGTACACTTTGCAGTGCTTTGTGCAGTCTAAACACAGTGTGGAGGTATTAAGGCAGGGCACAAAGAGCCAGGACCTTGGACCCAAACAGACCTGATTTGAATCTCAGCCTTGCCACTTTCTAAATCACATTAAGTAAGTTATTTAAGCATGTTTCCTCCTCTGTAAAACTGATAGAATCTTGTACTGACCTTATAAAGTTGTTGTGAAAATTAAAAATATAAAACACTTAGCATAGGGAAAATGTGTAGTTCTATAAAAAGTAAGTATATTTTGAGACCAGTATAGCATAGTAGCTAAGAAAGTGATCTTTGGAGTCAAACACCTGGTGTTTCTAGTTGTAGGACCTTTGGAAAGCTATTTACCTTCTCTTAGTGTTAGTTTCCTCATCTGTCAAATGGGAATAATAATAATACTTGTCTTTTAGGGTATCTAGAAGCTTGAATGAAATAATGTATGAAAAATTCAATGTGCTTGGCACATAAGTCAGAGCTCAATAACTCAGGCCTCCTAATGGGCAATCCACTGAAGTAAAGAATTTAGTCTAGGAAATATTTTATTAGAAAATAGTACTTTCTTTGCAAAGGGATGAGGTTTGCAAGGAGAGCAGCAGTAATGACTTTTCATTGTCAAAAAAGTGTTAACAGCCACAAAGCACGAGCCATGGGGCTGCCAGGTCTTTACAGTCTTTTCCTTAATTTAACTCCCCCAATAACCCGACGAGGTAGGTATCAGAATACTCAGATGCAGACAGATGAAGTAACTGACCCAGGGTCATCCTGCTAATAAGCAGTTTCATTCGGGTCCAGGTTGCTCCAAGCTCTGTACTATTATTCTGCTGTGCTATTTCAAGTCTGTCTCCCCAGCTGAACTGGTAGGAGAATTAAAACCTGAGACTTTGAAAAACTGCACTAGATTTCGATAACCTATTCTAACCACCAAAAACTGTTAGAGATAGCATCTGTACATGGCTTTTATAAAGTCAGGAAAAGCTCTTTTTTTTTTCTTTTTAAAATATTTATTAATTTATTTATTTTATTTATTTGGTTGTGCCAGGTCTTAGTTGTGGCAGGAGGGCTCCTTAGTTGCGGCTTGTGGGCTCCTTGGTTGCGGCTCGCTGGCTTCTTAGTTGTGGCTCGTGGGCTCCTTAGTTGTGGCTTGCCAGCTCAGGAAAAGGTCTTTTAATGCTTAACCATTCCACGAAATCTCTTGATTATTCCTAAATGTAGCTCCTACCACAATTGGCTTTTAAACCTGGTATTAGTTTCTAGGGTTGCCATAACAAAATGCTACCACCCGGCTGGCTTAAACAGTAGAAATCTATTTCTCACAGTTCTGGAGGCTGGAAGCCCAAGATCAAGGTGCTGGAAGGTTTGCTTCCTCATAAGGCCTCTCTCCTTGGCTTGCAGACAGCTGCCTTCTGTGCACACACATCCTTGATGTCTCTTCCTCTTCATGTTTTGTTTGTTTTGTGGTGAGAATACTTCACTTGAGATCTAGTCTCTTAACCAGTTTTTAAGCGCAAAACACAGTATTCTTAACTATGTTGTACTCAGAGCTCCAGAACCTATTCATCCTGTGCTAACAGAAATTTTTACCCATGGAGCAACATCTCCCAATTTCCTCCTTCCCACAGCCCCTGGCAACCACCATTCTACTCTCTGCTTATATGAGTTTGACTAGTTTATATTCCTCATATAAGTGCAATCATGCAATATTTGTCCTTTTGTGGCTGGCCTATTTCACTTAACATAATATCCTATAGGTTCCCCTATGTTGTTGCATATGACAGGGTCTTCTCTCTTTTTTTTAATGTATAGAATGCTTATTGAAGTATTGTTTGTAATGACAAAAATTGACAACGTAAAACATCTCATTTTAAGTTTTTACTTAGACCAAACCAACTATGCTATAGACTTATGACGAACTACTGTTAAATCACATAATGTAGCTTCATAGTATACATAGTATACATCAAAGTGCTATAGTATTGATAAATCTTTACAAACGTGGGATGATATTCACATGTGTGTTTGTGTGTAACAGGTATATATTTGGAGAGAGGAAAAGATTAGCAAAAGGTACATTTAACTGAATAGAATCAGTAGGTTTGATTGGGTTGTAGGATCTTCTTTTTTAAACACTGAATATTACTCCATTTTCTCTCTCTCTCTCTGTGTACACCACATTTTGTTTATCCATTCATGTGTCAGTAGACCTTTAGATTGTTTCCATATCTTAGCTATTGTGAATAATAATGCAATGAACGTGGGAGCGCAGATATCTCTTTGGAATCCAGATTTCAATTATTTTGGATATATACCCAGAAGTAGGATTCCTGGACCTTATGATAGTTCTATTTTTAATATTTTGAGGAATCTCCATACTATTTTCTATAATGACTGCATGAATTTGCATTCTCACCAACAGTGTACAAGGATTCCCATTTCTCTACATCCTGGCCAACACTTGTTCTTTTTGGTCTTGTTGATAACGGCCATCCTAAAACGTGTGAGGTGATATCTCATTATGGTTTTGATTTGCACTTCCCTGGTGCTTCAGGATGTTGCGCACCTCTTCACATACCAGTTGGCCATTGTATGTCTTCTGTGGAGCAATGTCTGTTCAAGTCCTTTGCCCATTTTGTAATCGGGTTACTTGTGTTTTTGATAATGAGTTTTACAAGTTCCTTATATATTTCGGATACTAATGCCTTATCAGATATATGGTTTGCAAAAATTTTCTCTCATTTCATAGGTTGCCTTTTCATTTTGTTATTGGTTTCCTTTGCTGTGCAGAAGCTTTTCAGTTTGGTGTAGTCCCACTTGTCTATTTTTGCTTTTGTGGCCTGTGCTTTTGGTGTCAAATCCAAAAAATCATTGCCAAGACTGATGTCAAGAAGCTCTCTCCCTATTTTCTTTTAGGCGTTTTACAGTTTCTGATCTTACATGTAAGTCTTTCATCCATTTTGAGTTGATTTTTGTGTATGGGGTCATACAAGTATGCAATTTCATTCTTTTGCCTGTGGATATTCAGCTTTCTCAACACCATTTGTTGAAGAGACTATTCTTTCCCCATTGTGTATTTGATGCCCTTGTTCAAGATCAGTATGTTACTGACCTGGGTTCTTGGACTCTTTAATCAATAGAAATTGATAAGAGGTCAGAAGAGGAATTCAGGCAAGGATTTACTGGGACTCATGCTGTAGCAGGGGGGAGCAAAAACAAGTAACATGTGTCCTTGCTTGCTCCCTGAGGTGGGGCGATTTGGTCCCTTATATGGGGTGAGAGTGGGGGCGGATTGGTAGGTCCGGCAGGAGAGGGGGCTCAGGTGGTCTGCCCACCCCCTTGGTGGTGCTGTGTGCAGGGTGCATGCGTAGTACCCTGCTTTTGCTCCCGGCACCTCAGAAGTGGCAATTGGATTCTGGCCTTTTTGTATCTTGTTCATAATTTGCCCCAAAAGGCGCATGCATGCAGTTGTTTTTAGTCCCTTATACTTTGTCTTCTGGTGCTTGAGGAGATGTTTGTCCAGGTGCAAGCACTGCAGCAAAGGGTCCCAGGTCTCAGCCTGTCTCAAGTTCACCATATAAGATTGGGTTTATTTCTGGGTTTTCTCTTCTCTTCCTTTGGTCTATATGTTTGCTTTTATGTCAGTACCACACTTTTAACTTCTATAGATTTGTATTATATTTTGAAATCAGAAAATGTGATGCCTCCAGCTTTGTTCTTCTTTCTTGAGATTGCTTTGGCTATTTGGGATCTTTTGTGGCTCCATATGAATTTTAGGATTATTTTTTGTATTTCCATTAAAAATGTCATTGGGATTTATGGGGGATAATATTGAATCTATAGATCACTTTGGATAATATAGACATTTTAACAATACTAAGTTTTAAAAGCCAGGAGCATGGATGTCTTTCCATTTATTTGGGTCTTCTTTAATTTCTTTCATCAATGTTTTGTAGTTTTCAGTATACCAATCTTTCATCTCCTTCATTAAATTTATTTCTAAACATTAAAATTGGGAGTGTTTTCTTAATTTTTCTTTTGGATACAGTGTTAGTATATAAAAACAAGTGATTTTTGTGTGTTGATTTGGGATTTTGCCACTTTATTGAATTCCTTTATTAGTTCTAAGAGTTTTTTTGTGGAATCTTTAGGGTTTTCTACATATAAGAGTGTGTCATTTGCGAAAAGAGGTCATTTTACTTCTTCCTTTCTGATCTGGATGGCTTTTATTTCTTTTTCTTGCTTAATTGCTCTGACTAGCACTTCCACTACTGTGTTGAATAGAAGTGATGAGAATGGTCATGTTTGCCTTGTTCCTGATCTTAGAGGAAAAGCTTTCAGTTTTTCACTGTTGAGTATGATGTTAGCTGTGGGCTTTTTATTTCTATTTATTTTATTTTATTTTAGAGGGAAGCACACTTTATTTTATTTATTTATTTTTGGCCACACCATGCGGCATGTGGGATCTTAGTTCCCCAACCAGGGATTGAACCTGTGCCCCCTGCACTGGGAGAGCAGAGTCTTAATCACTGGACTGCCAGGGAATTCCTGTGGGCTTTTTATATATGACCTTTATTAGGTTGAGGTAAATTCTTTCTATAACTAGTTTTTTGAGCGTTTTCAATCATGAAAGGTATTTTTGTGGGAGAACAGGGCCTGGGACTTGTATTCCATCATCTTACTAATGTCACCCCTCTTCCTCCTCTTATAATGACACCAATCCTATTGCATTAGGGCCCCACCCTTTTGGCCTCATTTAACTTTAATTACCTCTTTATAAGCCCTATCACCAAATACAATCATTTCGGGGGTGAAGACTTCAACATATGAATTTGGGGGGGGACAGTTCAGTCCATTAAAGAGTCCAAATTTTTATCCTCAAAGTAATAAGAGTGTTTTCTATAAATACTTTCAGAAACACTTTGATTGACAAACACAGTCATGAATTTTGTGTCCAAGTCCCCCAAATTATACAATGTGAGTGCCAGAGGGGACCTTACAGATCATATTTTGGTGCCTTCAGTTTTCAGTTGGTGAAACTTAGAGCCAGAATAGGGAAGGTGCTTGTGTGAGGGTCACACAGCTGGGACTCACTGGCACCCATACTGGAACCCAGAATTCCCATGTGGTGCAGGGTTCATTTGATTGCAGTGCACCTGGCTATTTCAAATCTGATTTTATATGTGATATCCTCCCTGCTATTCACCAATGCTTTCTTTATACCTAGGCAGATAGCAACTCAGCTCACGCCAAGCACATTTTCTCATTTTATAGATAAGGATGTCTGAGAGGTTAAGTCACTTGCTCAATGTTCTCCAGCTTGTAAGAGACATAGCCTGAGGTGGATGTAGAGTTGAAGGTTTATGTGCTGGTGAATTGAGTAGCTCATGTGTTTGCTCACTCTGAAAGCTGAGTCATCAGCTTCTTTCTCCACTCCAATTATGACGTATCACGGCAGATTCAACAACAGACAGCAAATGAGGGCAACTACAGACCTTCACAGGGCACTGAAAAATGATTCCTTTGTTCTGATTCTCGTGCAAAAAAGGATTGCTGGGGAAAACAAATAATTTCTGCATGGCAGGACCAGGGCACTTTAAGCAGATGGCCTGGAGAATACTTTATAACAAAAACACTTTACAGTGATGGTAAAAATATCCTGTCCATGAGTTTTAAAAATCTAAACAATGTAGAAAGGTATAAAGGAAGAGTAAATTTTCTCATCTTCCTGATCTATCCCCAGTTGTATTCTCCAGAGGTGATTATTACTACTTTCGTGCATGTATTCAGAAGTATATTTTAAGCACACGTAAGCACATATCTAATATATATAAATTATAGTGTAGGATAATACTATAGTTATTGTTCAGCAATGTACTTTTTAATCCTTAACGGTACATCTTGACATAGTTTCATATTAATATACGTAGTTCCATTTCATTCTTCTTAATGATGGCAAAATATTTCACTGTAGGAATATACCACGATTTATTTAATTTTTCCTATTATAGACTGAATAATGTCCCCTCCCTCAAATGTCCATTTCCTAATCAGTGGAACTGTAAATGTTATCTTATTTGAAAAAACGTCTTTGCAGATGTGATTAAATTAAGGATCTTGAGATGGGGATATTACCCAGGATGATCTGGGTGGGCCCTACATGAATCACAAGTGTTGTTTTAAGAGAAGGGTGGACAGGGATTTCCCTGGTGGTACAGTGGTTAAGACTCTGCACTTTCACTGCAGGGGGCACGGGTTTACTCCCTGGTCGGGGAACTAAGATCCCACATGCCACGTGGCATGGCCTGAAAAAAAAAAAAAGAGAGAGAGAAAGGCAGAGATCTGACACACACAGAGGAGGAGGTGATGTAAAGACAGAGGTGGAAATTGGAGTGTTGTGGCCACAAGCCAAGGAATGCCAGCAGCTGCCAGAACCTGGAAGGCGCAAGGGACAGATTCTCTTCTAGAACCTCCAGAGGAGGTGCGGCCCTGCTGTCACCTTGATTTTGGACCAGTGCTATTGATTTCAGACTTCTGGCTTACAGAACTGTGGAAGAAGAAACCTGTGTTATTTTAAGCCACCAAGTTTGTGGTAATTTGCTAAAGCAGCCACAGGAAATGAATACAATTCCCGTATTGATGGACATTTAGGATGTTTCTACCATCGTGAACATGAGCTATAATGATTAGTTTTCACATGTAGCTTCAACCACTTGTACAATTACATTTGTAGGACAAATTCTATGAAATGGATTATCAGAGGCAAAGGATGTACACGTATAAAACAAAGATTTCATCTGGCCCAAAGGGAATATTTTATGCTTCCCAAATGAATTCCAGATACTATATGTCAAGATGTATATCTTTGAATTTATAACTTTAAATATTTATAATAAAACAATAAAGACTGAAACCAAATGACCTATAACCACTCAACTCAGGAATCAACTTAAAGAACAGAGTAAATTTGAAAAACTAAAACAAAAGGAAGTAATAAAAAAAGACAAAAATCAGTAAAATAGTGAACAACAATAAAACAAAACAAAATATGATGTATATCAACATAACCAATGTTTTGTCAATATAACTAGTTTGACAAACCTCTAGAAAGACTGAGCAAGAGAAAAAGAGAGAAAACGTGCAAACAAACAAATTACAAAGTAAAAAGCAGGAAATCAGATATAATAGAGATTTAAACACAGTAAAATAACATTTAAAAATTTATACAGGGCTTCCCTGGTGGCGCAGTGGTTGAGAATCTGCCTGCTAATGCAGGGGACACGGGTTCGAGCCCCGGTCTGGGAAGATCCCACATGCCGCAGAGCAACTAGGCCCGTGAGCCACAACTACTGAGCCTGCGCGTCTGGAGCCTGTGCTCCGCAACAAGAGAGGCCGCGATAGTGAGAGGCCTGCGCCCTGCGATGAAGAATGGCCCCCGCTTGCCACAACTAGAGAAAGCCCTCGCACAGAAACTAAGACCCAACACAGCAAAAAAAAAAAAAAAAAAAATGTATACATAAGCATATCAAAAGTAAAAACTGATGGGAGAAGAAATAGGAAACTTGAACGGACTTACTAGTATCTTGAGAAAAAGTATCTCAAAGATCTCTTCCCATGCACATTAAAAACCACAGGCCCGGGCTTCCCTGGTGATGCAGTGGTTGAGAATCTGCCTGCCAATTCAGGCGACACGGTTTTAAGCCCTGGTCTGGGAAGATCCCACATGCTGCGGAGCAACTAGGCCCGTGAGCCACAACCAGAGAAAGCCCTCGCACAGAAACGAAGACCCAACACACCCAAAAATAAATAAATAAATAAATTAATTAATTTTAAACAAACAAACAAACAAACACAGGCCCGTGATGAATTGGGAGACTGGGATTGACATATATACACTAATATGTATAAAATGGATAACTAATAAGAACCTGTGGTATAAAAAAATAAAATAAAATTCAAAACAAAAAAACCCAAACAAACAAACAAATAAAATAAAATAGAGGAAAAAACCCCACAAAAAAACACAGGCCCAGATGATTTTACAAATGTCTCTCAATCTCTCAAGGAGTATATCATCCTTACTTTATGTAAGTTGTTCCAAAGAATGGAAAAAGAAAACCTGCTTGACTCATCTTTTGAGTCTAGTATAACCTTGATTCCAAATCCATATAAGGAAAGTAGAAGAGAAGACATTTCTAGGTCTGGGCAGATATAAGTGTGGTAATTTATAAGTGACATTCACCCAATGTGCCCAGTTCTTCCCCAGATTTCTGGGTGCACAGTAGAATTGAATATATTAACCTCCTTGAGGCTGGGTGGGGCCTCTTTAAGTTCTGACCAATGATTTATGAGCGTAAATGATAGGTTATTTCCAGGCTGGTAAGTTTAATGGCTGGTCTGAGACCCTCTGGTATCTCTTTACCTTTGTCATGGCAACCAGCAATGTGCGAGGTGGCACTGGCTCCATCAGTCTGGGTCTCTGGATGACTAAGATGAGCAGTTACATCCCTGCTGACCAGTGACAGGCAGGTGGCATATCTAAGAACTAAACCTGTGCTATTTTAAGCCACTGTGGTTTGGGGCTTGCTTGTTATTGCAGCATAATCTCGTCCATCCTGGCCAATGCAATGGTCAACTGATACTCACTCTCCAACCCAGCGTTCTTCCAGCGAGCCCACCCGTACTGCAAAACCCGGAAAACGAAATGCAACCCTTTTCAGTCTCCTTTGCAGCTGGAGTTCTTGGTGTGATGAAGTTTCAACAATTAGCTGCACTTGAATAAAATGTAGACATGCCAAGTGTGGAACAGGCCGTCTTCCCACTGCTCTTGCTGTTACTTTGCTTAGCATGGTCATGGAGACACTACTAGAGCAGTATTTGGAGTCCAGTCGCTAGCTGTGAGTGTTGAGAGGCAGTTTTGGAAGCATCAGCCTCTGGCGTTTGCATTCTTGTGTCTGATCACTAGCTCCTTGGTGTCAAGGGGCTGTCGTGATGGTTCGGCAGCTTCCTGCCCTATAGGTCACAGCTCCAGGTGGGGTCTGGCAGCTGCTCCTCCGTGGCAGTTCTAAATTCTTCCTCTGCAGCTGTGGCAGTGGAAATAACACCCATGGTCTGTTCTGAGAGTCATTCCTGGACACCCAGCCTAGCGCCTGCTTCACCATCCCTTTTATGGCTTTATAAGCACCCAATTCCCTAAATTTAAACCCTTCCTGCTTATGTGACATCATACATGCAATTAAACCCTGACTAATTTAAGGACTACCTCACAACTACAGATGCAAAAATTCTAAATTAAATATTAGTTAACTAAATCTACCAGTAACTATGTATATATATGGGTGTGTGTGAATTATACACACACATAAACAGACATATATGTACATAATGCAAGGATGCTTCAGCATTAGAAAATCTCTATATGCAACCGACCCTATTAATTGATTAAAGGAGAAAAATCACAAAATTATCATAATATAGAAAAAACATTTAATCAAATTAAACAACTCATGCTAAAAACTCAGAAAATTAAGAATAAATGGTAATTTTATTTTCTTGATAAAGGCTATTATATTAATCAGGGTACAGTGAACTGCTACAACAAAAAGGTGTAAACAGTGGCCTAAACAAACACTATTTCTTTCTTACTTACCCATCTCACTGTGAACAGTCCTGGTCTGAGGGACAGATGACCCTCTCCATGTCGTATTCAATTTTCCAAGTTTCTTCTGAGTTATATTTCCAGCATCCCACAGGGATGTCATTGTCTTTGGTGGAAGCTAGGTGGCTGCCACAACCAGGTTCCAGCTGTTAAAAGACATCACAAAGGAGGCATGGCCAGTGTCTTAAGTCCCAGACCCAGAATGACTCATATCGTTTTTTTTTTAAAATTTATTTTATTTATTTTTGGCTGCGTTGGGTCTTCGTTGCTGTGCGTGGGCTTTCTCTAATTGTGGCGAGAGGGGGCTACTCTTGGTTGCGGTGTGCAGGCTTCTCACTGCGGTGGCTTCTCTTGTTGCAGAGCACGAGCTCTAGGCACGCGGGCTTCAGTAGTTGTGGCTCGCGGGCTCTGGAGTGCAGGCTCAGTAGCTTAGCGCAAGGGCTTAGTTGCTCCGCGGCATGTGGGATCTTCCCGGACCAGGGCTCGAACCCATGTCCCCTGCATTGGCAGACGGATTCTTAACCACTGCGCCACCAGGGAAGCCTGACTCATATCATTTTACATTCCAATAATGATAGTTTAGACACATGGTCTCGTCAAACTGCAAACACGTCTAGGAAACATGCCAAGCTCTAACTCTGCTGCCATGTGTACACAACCATTATGCACCACTCCAGATCTGCTCGGCTATGCCTACCTCAGTCACTTGCAAGGGTGCCCCTGGTGACAGCTCATGCCATTCCTGGGGCCTTAGACACCTAGAGGTCAGGGGAGAGGACCTGAGGGGGTCACGGTGAGCCACCACCTGGCATTTCTTGAATGCATGCTTGGTGGCAGTGCTGTTTCCACAGTCCA
Organism: Lipotes vexillifer; assembly: GCF_000442215.2. Classification (NCBI taxonomy): domain Eukaryota; kingdom Metazoa; phylum Chordata; class Mammalia; order Artiodactyla; family Lipotidae; genus Lipotes; species Lipotes vexillifer. Next base: position 38,490 of record NW_006775074.1, read on the forward strand.
AGGAGTCCCCACCTGTGCACTGCCCAGAATGAACCTGCAGAGACTCTAAGTCTCCTTCAAGGTATTGAGGAGGATGAGGCATGAATTCAAACACGAAGGAGGTTAAGGCCTTAAGGGGCTGACCTGCACCATTGGGAGACAGAACACGGCAGGATACAGCAAAAACAGGGCTCCCTTTTCAACTGTATCAGGTGGTACTGTGCCTCAGTCATTTCACACAGCCTCTATGGAGACAAGCTTCAAAGTCCAGGCAGCACTGTTTGAAGCTGTTTCCAGCCTGGGAACATATTCCCTGTTTGCTTTGACCCCTTTTTTGTTTTTACGCGGGCCTCTCACTGTTGCGGCGCACAGGCTCTGGACGCGCAGGCTCAGCGGCCATGGCTCACGGGCCCAGCTGCTCCGCGGCATGTGGGATCCTCCCGGACCGGGGCACGAACCTGTGTCCCCTGCATCGGCAGGCGGTCTCTCGACCACTGCGCCACCAGGGAAGCCCCTGCCCCCTTTCTTGCTTTACTTCCATTGATTTGCTTCCATGGGTTTGCTCCTCTCCCCAGTAGAGTGTTAACATTTAAACTTTACCTTAAGTTCCATTTTCTAGGGATACTGGGCTGAGACACCAAGGCCCACAGAAAGCATCTTACACTAAGGGACGATCTTAGATGAATTCCCTTAAGATCAGAAATAAGGCAGGGATGATTGATATCACCACTGTTGTTCAACACAATACTGCTGGCTCTAGCCAATGCAAAAAGACATAAGAAAGAACTAAAAGGGGCTTCCCTGGTGGCGCAGTGGTTGGGAGTCCGCCTGCCGATGCAGGGGGCGCGGGTTCGTGCCCCGGTCTGGGAGGATCCCACGTGCCGCGGGGCGGATGGGCCTGTGAGCCATGGCCGCTGGCCTGCGCTTCTGGAGCCTGTGCTCCGCAAAGGGAGAGGCCACAACAGTGAGAGGCCTAAGTACCGCAAAAAAAAAAAAAATTGAGATACCAATTTACAGCCTCTGGGGTGGCAAATGTTAGCATCTGATGATTCCAAGTGTGGGTCTCTGGAGAGCAGCGTGCCCGAACTTAGGGATGCTGCATACACCCCATGACCCAGCCAGCCCACTCCTGGGTGAGGACTCCTGGGTAAGTACTCCAGAGAAACTTGCTCATAGCCAATGAGTGGATGCGTCCACAGGTGTTCATCTTAGTATTCACCTGGTATTGGGCAGGTGGAGGCAACCAGGCTTTTAACAAGAGGAGGATGGAATAAGGACTATGGAACAGATCAACCTATGGGGTAACTTTTAGCAGTTAGGTACTATAAACTTGATATCCAGGTGCATCCTGGGCAGATCTTATTTACTTATTTATTTAACTGAAGTATAATTAATTTACAATGTTGTGTTAATTTCAGGTGTATAGCAAAGTGATTTAGTTATACATACATATATATCTATTTTTTCACATTCTTTTCCCTAATAGGTTATTACGAAATATTGAGTATAGTTCCCTGTGCCATGCAGTAGGTCCTTGTTGGTTATCTATTTTATATGTAGTAGTGTGTATATATTAATCCAAAACTCCTAATTTATCCCTCCCCCCCTTCCCCTTTGGTAACCATAAGCTTGTTTTCTATGTCTGTGAGTCTATTTCTGTTTTGTATATAAGTTCATTTGTATCATTTTTAAAGATTCCACCTATAAGTGATATTGTATGGTATTTGTCTCTCTCTGTCTTACTTCACTTAGTATGATAATCTCTAGGTCCATCCAGCTTGCTGCAAATGGTATTATTTCATCCTTTTTTATGGCTGAGTAATATTCCATTGTATATATGTACCACATCTTCTTTATCCATTCATCTGCGTATGGATATTTTGGTTGCTTCCATGTCTTAGCTATTGTACTTAGCTATTGCTGATCTTAAAATCAGTGTTGACTGAAAGAAGCAGATTCAGATCCATGGACAATATGACTCCTGTATATTTTAATAAGGATACCCACATATGCAAAAGTACTTATCAAGTCCAGTAAATCAGAGGAGGAGGGGAGAGAATAGGGGTGGGAACTGGAGGGAGAAAATAAGAGACTGATGTAGATACTGTGAGCTGAGGATTATAATTAACTCAATTTCTGCACCTGTTTTCCAAAAACCAATTTAAAAAATTCTAGCCATCTTTTATTTTTTGTCTATAATATGCCCTGCATTGTTCTAGGGCCTTGACACACTTTGAAGCCGTTGTTTGTGCATCTATCGCTCTGCGAAGATTCAAGGGTCTGGAGAGCACCCATGTTCCCCCCAAACCCCTACCCTCCGTTGTTCCCTTGGTACCTGGCACAAGCAGGTGACAGTTTTGTTGAAGGAAAACTCAGAACACTTTGGAAACCAGTTTATACATTCCTCAAAAGCTTAGAAATGTAGAAAAACCAAAGAATGTGGTGCTTAGAACCAAGATTTTCTAAATCTCCTGCATATTTTCAAGGCTCGAGGCTGGAAAGCAGGTCCTGTTTTTGGTGCTTGTGTTCTGTCTCCCCTGACTGGTTCCCTGTCTGTTCCCAGCTCTTTCCAGCTACCCTTTCTCTCTGGTCGGGAAAGTCAGCTGACTGTGGCATTGATGTGCAATCCTTCCTGGTGGTAGAAGTGAGAGGCCAGGAGTTTGCCTATCACGGCAATAATCCAGCGAAGGAGGGCCAGGGAACTGTGCTCTCCTGCTTCCACCTCTCCTTCTCTGGGGTTGGGGGAGGTCGGGGGTCGGTGGGGGGGGGCATCGGGGGCGGGCCCACACTGCCCTCAGGGTAAAGTCTCTACCTGATGTTCCAGATCTGCTCAGCCAGGTGCATCCTGGGCAGATCTTATTTACTTATTTATTTAACTGAAGTATAATTAATTTACAATGTTGTGTTAATTTCAGGTGTATAGCAAAGTGATTTAGTTATACATACATATATATCTATTTTTTCACATTCTTTTCCCTAATAGGTTATTACGAAATATTGAGTATAGTTCCCTGTGCCATGCAGTAGGTCCTTGTTGGTTATCTATTTTATATGTAGTAGTGTGTATATATTAATCCAAAACTCCTAATTTATCCCTCCCCCCCTTCCCCTTTGGTAACCATAAGCTTGTTTTCTATGTCTGTGAGTCTATTTCTGTTTTGTATATAAGTTCATTTGTATCATTTTTAAAGATTCCACCTATAAGTGATATTGTATGGTATTTGTCTCTCTCTGTCTTACTTCACTTAGTATGATAATCTCTAGGTCCATCCAGCTTGCTGCAAATGGTATTATTTCATCCTTTTTTATGGCTGAGTAATATTCCATTGTATATATGTACCACATCTTCTTTATCCATTCATCTGCGTATGGATATTTTGGTTGCTTCCATGTCTTAGCTATTGTACTTAGCTATTGCTGATCTTAAAATCAGTGTTGACTGAAAGAAGCAGATTCAGATCCATGGACAATATGACTCCTGTATATTTTAATAAGGATACCCACATATGCAAAAGTACTTATCAAGTCCAGTAAATCAGAGGAGGAGGGGAGAGAATAGGGGTGGGAACTGGAGGGAGAAAATAAGAGACTGATGTAGATACTGTGAGCTGAGGATTATAATTAACTCAATTTCTGCACCTGTTTTCCAAAAACCAATTTAAAAAATTCTAGCCATCTTTTATTTTTTGTCTATAATATGCCCTGCATTGTTCTAGGGCCTTGACACACTTTGAAGCCGTTGTTTGTGCATCTATCGCTCTGCGAAGATTCAAGGGTCTGGAGAGCACCCATGTTCCCCCCAAACCCCTACCCTCCGTTGTTCCCTTGGTACCTGGCACAAGCAGGTGACAGTTTTGTTGAAGGAAAACTCAGAACACTTTGGAAACCAGTTTATACATTCCTCAAAAGCTTAGAAATGTAGAAAAACCAAAGAATGTGGTGCTTAGAACCAAGATTTTCTAAATCTCCTGCATATTTTCAAGGCTCGAGGCTGGAAAGCAGGTCCTGTTTTTGGTGCTTGTGTTCTGTCTCCCCTGACTGGTTCCCTGTCTGTTCCCAGCTCTTTCCAGCTACCCTTTCTCTCTGGTCGGGAAAGTCAGCTGACTGTGGCATTGATGTGCAATCCTTCCTGGTGGTAGAAGTGAGAGGCCAGGAGTTTGCCTATCACGGCAATAATCCAGCGAAGGAGGGCCAGGGAACTGTGCTCTCCTGCTTCCACCTCTCCTTCTCTGGGGTTGGGGGAGGTCGGGGGTCGGTGGGGGGGGGCATCGGGGGCGGGCCCACACTGCCCTCAGGGTAAAGTCTCTACCTGATGTTCCAGATCTGCTCAGCCATTGGGCCTCAGCCTTTGCCACTTGAATTGGTACGATCTGCTTCTTTAACCAAGGGTACAACCATGGTCACGCTTTCCGGCTTTTTAAATTGGATAATAAATGATTTTAAATAAAACAGCTAAAATTAAAACTAAATAAGGGAGTACTCAACAACGCTTTCTTATTCCTGGCTCCAGAGGCGTCACTTTGTAGCAGACACCATCTCCACCGACCTTAGGTCTGCCCCTCCCTGCTGTGCTGTAAGTAACAACTCCTTTATCTCACTGTTTCAAACTCAGCTGTTGGCAGGGTGAACAGGTTGGAAAGCACTGTCAGCATTAACCCCTGTGCTCAGAGTTTCCACTCTGCCTCTCCAGACCCATGATTCTCCCTTCTCCACCCTGCTCTGGGCCCTGGAAGGCCCACCTCTCCAGAGAGCATCCGCAGGCTTCCTCCCCCCCCACTTCTGACTGGGTTCAGCCAGTGAAGAGACAAGCAAGAGAGCTAGCCCGTTTCACTGTGCAGTCTGTTCCCTCCCAGGACCTGGAATGATACCACCCACTGCTAAATCCAGGTCCCTCCTGAGGCCACCTTATGTCTCTGTAGCACTTTTATCTCTGGAGTCTCATTGTCCTTCCCTGCAACTCAGCATTGGTTGAAGGCCAGCCTTGTTCCCCTGAATGTTCTCAGGATGTAGGATAGGACGGTTCAGGGCAAAGTCGACAAAATGGCTCTACTTCCTCTTCAAGGATCAGCTTTGCTCCATAACCAGGTGCCTTAGGAAGCAGCAGCCCCAGGCAGCCTACTTGCCTTTCACTTGGGCATATATAGGAAGAACACGCCAATAACCCTTCCCTGAACAAAGAACACACACTCTAAGGTGACTGTGCGTTCCACCCTTCGATGTAGGAGAATCCTGCATCATTTCCTCCTCTCCCTCTTACGCCTTTGCCCAAGTCCTTGCTGTGCGGTAAGGTAACCCCCCCTTCATTTGCCCAACTCCTGCTTTTCCCAGAGCGGGGTCTGCCTCGTGCAGGCAGTCTTCCTTAACCTAACTTACGTCTAAAGTAAATCCCCTAATTCGACACCTTTCCGCACTGTATTGTAATGACCTGATTATCTGTGGCCCTCACCGAGACATAAGAAAGTAAAAATTAGCACGGACTTTTAAAATCTACCTGGCCAGTCATCAGGCTAGGATAAAAACACAGATAAAATCTTTTCCAAAGCTAACAAAAATTAATATCTCTCTCAAGGACACTGTAGCTATAGAGTGTTACAACAACTCCCTTCTTAGAGTGAGTACTGTTTTCTTACTGAAGAATTTTTTCTCTAAAATCATAGACTATCAGAAACTTTGCTGTCTGGAATTATGTTAGTTAGAATGAAGCATCCACCACAAAAAAACAAATGATAGTTATGTGATGTGATAGAAGTGTTAGCTAAGGCTACGGTGGCAATGAGATTGCAATACATAAATGTATCAAATCAACATGCTGTGTACCTTAAACTTACACAATGTTATGTGTCAATTATAATAAGAAACGTTTAAAAAAGTGAAACATCCCACGGTGTGGGCGGGGGTGGGGTGGGGTGGGGGGAGGCGTGTCTAAGTCATGACACAGAGAAAAGCCTCATTTACAAACCAGCTGCAGAGCTTACAACCCAGGTGCAAAACTTTGGATAAGAGGTTTCTGGACACAGTATTCCAACGCTATCATAACTTTGTTTCCAAGTAAACAGGTGTCTGGGTCCACTTCATAGTCCAGGACTTACGATAATACCTTAACACATCCCTGCTTTGCTTTGAGTCTATCAGTATACGGCTTCATTTACATTTCACCTAACTGCCATTCTTTCCCCCAGTCCTATAACTCTCTCTTTTCCTTTGTTTGGTGAGATCCCCTATGAATCCTCTGATGTGCAGTCCCTCTGCCATACGTCAATGAACCTGACTTTGTCAGTCTGAGGTTTGTGCCTGGTGGTCTTGGGCTGATTGAGACAGCAATTCATCACAGCACCTAGAACACAGGATAAGAGCAATATCTGTTCAGTGTGTGAGTGAGTGAGTGACACGTTCCCCTAGATAGACTAGTGTGAGCTAAGAAGTGTCCCTAGGCCCTGGCCAACTTGGATGGTTTAGATCAGGATTTTGCAGTCAGGACTATGTCTGAATCCCAACCTGCCATTTACTAATTATGTGAGCAAAACAAGTTTCTTACTTCTCTGGGTCTCAGTTTCCTCATCTCTAAAGGGATTATTATTATTATTTATTGAATATAATCATCCCTCTGTTACAGAATTGTTGTAATTATTAGAAAAGATTGTCCAAAGATTGAAAATGGACAAAAGAGGGACTTCCCTGGTGGTCCAGTGGTTAAGAATCCGCCTTGAGATGCAGGGGACACTGGTTTGATCCCTGGTCGGGGAACTAAGATCCCACATGCCGTGGGGCAACTAAGCCCGAGTGCCACAACTACAGAACCTGCATGCCGCAATGAAGAGCCTGCATGCTGCCATGAAAGATCTCGCGTGACGCAACTAAGACTCGATGCAGCCAATAAATAAATAAATAAATATTAAAAAATAAAAAGAAAATGGACAAAACGGATTATTGGGTGTCCTATCAGGGAGTGCTGGCCATTGTTTAGGGGAACTTCTGAGATATGTTTCCATAGGGGCGTGCACATTTAATTGACTTGCTGTTGGAGAGACTTTTTTTAAACCACTCTCTGAGGGTAGAAATTAAGTTAAGAAAACTGATGGCTCATAGTAATGCAAACGGTTCCTGTTCATGGCAGTGCCAACTAATTTTGTCTGATAGAGAATATAAATCTCTGTAATTCCAATTCTTATTTGAACCAGTTTTAACATCTTACCAGCCTCCTATAATTAAGGAGTTGGATAAAACCTTTGACATGTGTTCATTTCACATGTGTACCTGAGTCATGATTTTACCTTTTGAGATTGTAATTTAGTATCATGAAGAGCAATGATGGGTGTAACATGCTTCCTCTGCTAGAGACTCTTGAGAAGTGGCTGTGATGATTATTTCATCGGCACACCGAGATAGGAGACAGAATGTGCCAACAGAGCAGCAAGGGCATAGGGAAGGGGTGAGGAAGGCGTAATTCTTTTATTTTTAATGTACTAGATATATTTATTTATTTATTTATTTACACACATCTATTCTTTAAAAAAAAAAAAAATATTTATTTATTTATTTTGGCTGCGTTGGGTCTTCATTGCTGTGTGCGGGCTTTCTCTAGTTGCAGCGAGCGGGAGCTACTCTTCATTGCGGTGCGTGGGCTTCTAATTGCAGTGGCTTCTCTTGCTGCGGAGCACGGGCTCTAGGCGCGCGGGCTTCAGTAGTTGCGGCACGTGGACTCAGTAGTTGTGGCGCACAGGCTTAGTTGCTCCACGGCATGTGGGATCTTCCCAGACCAAGGCTCGAAGCCGTGTCCCCTGCATTGGCAGGCAGATTCTTAGTCATTGCACTGCCAGCGAAGTCCTATATCTATTCTTTGCCAGATTCTTTCCCATATCGGTTATTTACAGAGTATTGAATATGTTTCCCTGTGCTATACAGTAGGTCCTTGTTGATTATCTATTTTATAAATAGTAGTGTGCATATGTTACTCCCAACCTCCTAACTGGAAGGGGTAATTCTCTTGGGACACATTCTGGCTGTATGGATAAGCTTGCCCCTCATCTTAGGTGTCTCTTGTTTTCAAGCACAGAACCCTACCTGGAACAATGGTGGGGAGCTCATACCACGAAGCATAGGTGGAATGGCCAGGCTTCAGGAAGAACAGACACCGACCTGGATCTGAGGGCATCTTTATTCAAGGACCCCAGTGGCACGGGATGTCTTCTCTCCCCCTCTGAACTCTGCCTGTTTGTTGGCTTGATTCTCTATTCCTGCCATGGACCTTGTCCACACAGCCAGGAACATGGCTGCCAAGGCTCCCAGGACCCACTCCCCAAGGCTGCCACCAGGAACGAAGGACGGTCTCTCCTCAGTCCCAGTTCCATGGCTCTCCAGTGAGGACTCTGTGTGGTCTAGTTTGACAAGCTGTCCATCTTAGAGTCTTCAGTTGTGACCATGTAAGAAAAAGGTCTTTGCTGTGAACCACCTGGCTGGAGACAGTGGGGAGCAGTTCCAGGAAGAAGAGAGAGATGCTGAGCAGAGAAGGCGAAATGTTGGAAACTGGAGTTGAGGGGGGACAGCTAACAATGTGAAAGGAGGAACAGTCGGGGTAGGGGCTGACACACTGTGCTGAGAATAGTGCCATGATTTTGCACAGAAGATGTTGCAGAAATACCTGTAGAATGAGTGAGGTAAGCGATGGGCTTATATAGGTGTATTCATTACCCTTCACACATGGGTCAGTATGCTGGCCTCCTTACAGGTGTCAGTTAGCCCTCACAGAGGCCCTCTGGAGAGGTATGATGGTCTTTACCTGCCACTCAGTTTTGGATAAGGAAGCCCACAGAGGTCATATAGTTATTGAAGTAGCAGAACCAACTGGAGGCAGTTTGATCCTAAATACCATTTGGAATGGACCTTTGATTTTGTAAGCACGTATTATAATATAATGTAAGCTTGGACGTGACTCTGATCTTAATTTTCCTCATTTATCTCAAGTGCTAACTCACCTGAGCAGAATGACCATGCCACAGTGAAGGTATAGGGAAGGGAGGGAGGCTGACATGTGTATAAGACCCAGGAAAATGAACACCATTTACCAGGTACAGGAAGAAAGCCTTGAATAGAATAACCTGGTACGATTAAGGAAGGCGGAATGAAGGCTGAAATTTCCGACAGGGAGATAATCTCCTCACGAAGATAATCATTAGACCATGTGACTCAAACCTTGAGGTAGGGCCAGGGTCACAGCTCTAGATGTTTAAAAGGAAAACAAATTAGTCTTGAAGAGGCCTCTCAAGAACATTTCGGCACTGACCTCCGGTGAGGGAATTGAATGATCCCTTTCATGCCCTGTCTTTAGGGCCGGTTCTGTCACGGCAGTAAAATCATTTAGAGTCTGAGTGGAGAGTTCCATTATAAAATAGAGTGCTCTGTGGGTCTTACTTCCCTGGGTGGTGGGTGTGCCTGGGAAAGGCAGAGCTGTCTGGGTAGTGATCCTATTCCTGACACCGGGGTATAGTTGAGACAGCCAGATTTTCTGAACCTCATAGCAAGATAGATGAATGGCTAATGATTTTTTTAAAATGATTTTTAAATATCTTTTTGGTAACAACCTCCTGGGGCATAAATAGGTAATCAGATTTATTGAAAAGAAGGAAAAAATTCGGGGCCATGTCATCACCGTTAACATAGGGGAACCTAGTGGGGAAGGGGCTAGCAAGGCAGAGAAAATGATACTTTTGCCCCGTGCCACACCCCAGGTGACTACTGCAGCCCGGGTACAGCCTGTCCCTGGAGTTAAAGTAATGCCATCAAGAGAGCAGAGGGGAGATAGCTGATCAAGCCTGTAAGTCCCAGAGCAATGCTGACAGCAAAGCAGCACCAAAGGAAAAGTAAAAATTAGGCCCTCTCCTGGATATTATCATCCGTATCTGACTGGTTTGAATTTCGCAAATTATGCCCCTCCATTTCCTCTTTTATGCATCTTCCTCAAACTTGCATTTTCTTATGAATGCAGATTAGCTAAATAGATGTTAAAGATCCATTTATTCTAAAGTGTGAATGACTACCCAAAGCTGGTGGGTACTCTCATTTGGAAAAATAAATTTTATTTATCCAAAACAGTTGAAAAAGAACTGAGCTGGTTGGAAACTCTCCAGTAATGGTGGAGATCTACCATAACCAAAGGGGGAAGAAAAACCAATAGACATGGGAAAATCAGGAACAGGAGACTAGAGCCAAAGAGGGAAGAGGTGGAGTTCCCAGTACACACTGAATTAATGGGTAGCCAATTGGAAAGAACAGCTTTAAAACAGGAAATCCAAATTACCTTATTTGTCATTTATGTATCAAAAATCCTTGGGAAATATCCAGTGAAAGAGATAAGGTGATTGGAAATTGCTTATGGGTTCTGCTGGTGACAGAATGAAGTATCTCAAGCCACGCGATCCCAAATTAATATACTTGTGAAGTTCTCTTTCTCAGCTGTAAATAAACCCAGTGCTTGGGGACAACTCTCTGCTGAAATTCTGACTGTTAACAATTCTCCCTTGCCAGCAAGAAATCAACTGACTCAGTGCTCATGTGGAATATTCTGTGAGTAGTTTTCATTTGATGGGCTGAACCACCAGTGGCGAGGTATGCTGATGGGGAGTATAACTTGATGGTGAGGACATTTTTTCTCTCTTCCTTTTCATTTGGGGGAGAAATGCTGAAAGGAAAACAAAAACCCAAACACACCCTCTCATTTTTTGGTACTTTACTATTCACAAAGCATAACACAAAATATCTTATTTGAGCCTTAAAACAGCATCCACATTTTTCTGATGAAAACACTGGGGCTCCAAGAGAGAGAGTTGGTTCCTTCCATGGCAAGGAAGAGGCAAAGCTGGATGCACATTCAAGTCCACTGGACCCCAAATGCCACTAAGCCCCAGCCCTTCCATCTCCCATCCCAAAATATTTGATGAAATGTGTTATAAGCAGACTATCTGATGTGGAAAGCTAAATACAAAATTCTCCTTGTGTCTGGCATCTGCCAATTCACTAACTCCTCTCTGTCTCTAAAAATGAATGATGTCCATAAATGATCATAAGACTACTAGAACTTAAACACTGTCTATTGCAACTGTAATAGTCATACTTATGGTGCTCTGCTAGGCACATAAATCGGGCATGCTTTTATAGCCAGAAATAATTTACTGCATAATGTCTGCCAGTAAATTGGAGCATATGATGATCCTAAATGTGTCTTGTCAGGAAGTAAACCATTCAACTGTAGAAAGGGCACGATATCTGTATATAAAGCCACCCACCTTTGCATCAAGATGAATCTCCACGATCATCGCCTTCCTTTTGGCTTCTATCCCACTGTGAGTGGGGAGCCTTGTGGGGAGAAGGGGAGAAGCCCTTTGATTTTCCTTAAGTTCTCCAAGATTCACAAGCTCCCTGTTATTTGAAATGAAGTTCTCACAACAATGAGCTTTCTATCTCCTGTCCAGAGATACTTGTCAAGTTTTTGTTTGTTGTTGTTGTTGTTGTTTTAGGATATTGAGTATAGTTCCCTGTGCTATACAGTAGGACCTTGTTGTTTATCCATCCTATTTATACTGGTTTGCATCTGCTAATCCCAAACTCCCAACCCTTCCCTCTCCCATCGCCCCTTTTGGCAACCACAAGTCTGTTCTCTATGTCCATGAGTCTGTTTTTGTTTTGTAGATAGGTTCATTTGTGTCGTATTTTAGATTCCACATGTAAGTGATATCATATGGTGTTTGTCTTTCTCTTTCTGATTTACTTCACTTAGTATGATAATCTCTTGGTCCATGTTTGTTTGTTTTTATTTATTTTTTAAATTCTGCACTCTCTGGAGAGGAGGATGGGATCTCTCTATTTACTGCTTTTTGGTCTTTTGCTTCAGGCAGTTTTGTATTCTTTCTTCAGTAGTTTCAAACTACAGAAATTGACCCGAATGTTAGGATTAATCCAAAAATAAACTTCAATACATGGCAGTTGCTTGTCTCTGGAATTCCTCTCTTTTCCTTGACTGGGTAGTACAAAGATACATCATAGATTTCCAGTAGAGTGGTCTTTTCTCTTTGTAAACTTTAGGAAAACCAATTCTTAGATCTGTGGATAAAAGCCTTAAGGTCCATGAACCCCCTTTCTTCCTTGGAAATTTATATCTTAAAAAAATTCTTCAGATCAGAGCATAGGTTGGCTCATATGTAGAGGTTGAGAAACCCTCCAAGTAAAAGAACCCACAATCATGTCGTTGTTCTCTTGCATGGGAGAGCAGAGAGAAATCACAGTCCTCCCCAGCAGATTGCAGCAAAAAGAATGTTACAATTCTCAGTTAAATTTAAAAGGTTTCCTTGGCCAGATGTTTTTCTTTGTAGGAATGCTACATTGTGCTTTTTTTCATTTTTATGTCTCTGGAATATTTTGCCTATTTCAGTAATCTGCCAGTCTGGTTATACGGGCTCAGCCACTGGGAAGCTGGCATAACAATTGTGCAGACCACTTAAAACTGAATTGAAGTGGACTCCTGTGAAGAACATTCAGCACGAGACTGGGGCTCCAGCTCTACCACCAGCTCACAGTGTGACCCTGGGGACGTCTCTTCCTCTTTCTGGGTTTCATTTTCCTTTTCAGGAAAATTCCAAGATTGGCTTCATCTTCTCTTTCCAGCCTTTCATAGAGCATTTGTCGTATGTCGAGTTGGGAAGGGGACATGTCGTGGATGGTCATTAGTGGTGGTTTTGTACCACAGGTACCTTAAGCATTCACTGCACATGTATTTCACTGCATCTTTGGACAGGGGTTTTCTATGGATTTTTAAGCTGGGGTATTTGTTTTGTGGCTTTTCAGGAGCCTCAACATTGTTGCAGAAGAAATGAATGTCTAGATTGTTTCTTCCTTTAGCAGTAGCACAGCTGACATTCGTATTACACTTTTAGTTTATAAAGAATTTTCACATTTGGTGTCTCATTTAGACTCAGACACTCACTGAAATGTAAACGGAGGATAGTGTATAGAAAAGACACTGGCATTCCTTCCTAAAAGGTCTGAGTAGGGCTTCCCTGGTGGCACAGTGGTTAAGAATCCACCTGCCAATGCTGGGGACACGGGTTCGATCCCTGGTCCTGGAAGATCCTACATGCCACGGAGCAACTAAGCCCATGTGCCACAACTACTGAGCCTGCACTCTAGAGCCCACGAGCCACAACTACTGAGCCCTCGCGCCTAGAACCTGTGCTCTGCAACAGAGAAGCCACTGCGATGAGAAGCCCATGCACTGCAACGAAGAGTAGCCCCCACTAGCCGCAACTAGAGAAAGCCTGCGCGCAGCAACGAAGACCCAGTGCAGCCATAAATAAATAAATAAATAAATTTTAAAAAAAGGTCTGAGTAATATCAATCAATCAGTAAATAAAAAGGTCTGAGTAATATCACCTGGGAAACCTAAAAATTTGAGCAGGTGATGATAAGTATGCAGGTAGGCAGACATTCATCCATCCTTCCTTCCATCCATCCATCCATCCATGCATCCATGCATCCGTCCTTGCATCCATTCGTCCTTCTGTTCCCTGACATAGGGAACCCATTCCCTAACGTGAAGGTAACCTGGCACTTGACCTCATATATTTTTTCCCTTCTTTTTAAAAATTTGTTTAAAAGTTTTACATTTAATAAAATTCACTCTTTTTTGGTGGACAGTCTATGAGTTTTGACAAGTGGATAGAGTCCTTATAACCATTGCCACAATCCTCCTACAGAGCAGGTCCATCACCCCACCCCACTCCAAAAAATCCTCTCCAGCTGACTCTGTAGTCAGACCCTGGCTTCACCCTTACCTCTCGGCAACCACTGATCTGTTCCTTGTCCCTGTACTTTTGCCTTTTCCAGAGTGTCCTATAAATGGGATCACATAGTACGTGCTTCAGTCTGGCTTCTTTTTCTTAGCATGATGCATTCAAGATTTACTTGTGCTGTTGCAGGGATCAACAGTTTGCTCTCTCTTATTGCTGAGTAGTTGTCCATTGTATGAATGTATGTTTTGTTTTGTTTTCAGTTCATTCCCCAGTTGAGGGATACTCGGGTTGTTTCCACGTTTTGATGATTATGAATAAAGCAGCAATAAACATTCTTTTAGAGGTTTTATTGTGAACATAGACTTTTGTTACATTTAGATAAACATCCAAAGTGGGATAACTAGGTTGTATTTGTTGTTGCTGTCATTGTTGTTGTTCTTTCACTGGTATTTATTTTTAATTGAGCTAACAGATTTATAACATATAAGTTTCATGTGTGCAACATTATATTTCTACTTCTGTATACCCTACAATGTGCTCACGTCCAAAAATTTGGTTTCCATTCCGTTTACCCATTTCACCCTCCCTCCCAGCCCCTCCTCCTATGGTAGCTACTACTCTGTTCTCTGTATCTTTGTGTTTGTTTTTGTTTGGTTTGTTCATTTATTTTGTTTTGTTTGTTTTTTTATCAATATTTTTATTGAAGTATAGTTGATTTACAATGTTGTGTTAATGTCTGCTGTACAGCAAAGTGATTCAGTTATACATATATATATATAAACATTCTTCTTTAAAATAATCTTTTCCATTATGGTTTATCATAGGATATTGTATATAGTTCTCTGTGCTATACAGTAGGACCTTGTTGTTTGCTTGTTAGTTTTTTATATTCCACATGTTGATGAAAATAACCAATAAACAATTATGAAAGGAATAGAAAAGAGTTTTATTTGAGCCAAACTGAGGACTATAGCCCTGAAGACAGACGCTGCAGTTTTATGTCTTGTCAGAACAAAGAACATCAAACAAGTCAGGGAAACATTCCTTCAAGGTTTCAAAAAATAGATCAGCATGTACACAGCAAGTCAGCGTGGCCTTGGCACCTGAGAAAGGAGTCTTATTGCCAGAGGAGGACCAACATTGTTGTTCCATGAAGGGAGGCATTTAATCTTTATTTTTAACATGGACATTCTTGACTTCTGGTCAATGTGCCCTTTTCCTTAATAATTAAAGGAGATGTACAATGTATGTTTGATAAGCCACAAACAGGCTGTTTTAGCATGAAATTCAAGTGCATTTATGTATAAGCCAGAATGACTTCTTATATCTCCATATGTGAGAATTTCTTTTACTACACATATGAGTGAAATCATACAGTCTTTGTCTTTCTCTGTCTTATTCACTTGGTAAGTGTATGTTTAACTTTAGAAGAAACTGCCAAAAAGTTTTCCAAAGTGGCCGTCCTAGTTTGCATTCTCACCAGCAATGTATAAGCGTTCCAGTTACTCTAAGTCTTCACTAGCACGTGGTATCATTAGTTTTTTGTGGTGTGTGTGTGTGTGTGTGTGTGTGTGTTTAGCCATACCAATAGGTATATAGTATATCATTGTAGTTTTAATTTGTATTTCCCCAGTGACTAAAGATGTTGAGCATCTCTTCATGTACTTATTTGTCATCTGTATATCACCTTTGATGATTATTTAAAACTTTCACCATTAAAAAAAATAAGGCTGTTTATTTTCTTAGTTCTACATTTTGAGAGTTCTTTACATATTCTGGGGACAAGTCCTTTGTCAGGTACGTGACTGGCAAATATTTTCCCCAGCCTGTGGCTTGTCTCTTCATTCTCTTGTCAGTGTCTTTGCAGAGCAAAAATTTTTAAATTCTGATAATGTCAAATTTTCAATTTTTAACAATATATTATGCTTTTGTTGTAGTATCTGAGAACTATTTCCCTAATCCAAGTTCATAAAGCTTTCTCCTATGTTTTCTTCCTAAAGTTTAAGAGTTTTACCTTCCACATTTTGGTTTATGATTCATTTTGAGTTAATTTTTGTATAAGGTGTAGGTAAGGTTCGTATTTTTTTTTGGCATATGAATGCCCAGTTGTTCTAGCATCATTTGTTGAAAAGATCACCCATGTAGGCTGAATGTAATCACAAGAATTCTTGTAAGAGGGACAGAGGAGGGTCAGAATCGGAAGGAAATGAAACAACAGAAGCAGAGGTTGGGGTGATGCCATTGCTGGAGGCACCATGAGCCAAGGAATGCAGGTGCCCCTAGAAGCTGGAGAAGGCAGAAAACCGACTCTCCCCTAGAGCCTTCAGAAAAAATACTGTACTGCCTGCTAATACTTTGATTATAACCTGTAAGACCCATTTTTGAATTTCTGACTGCCAGAACTATAAGATAATAAATTATAATAAATTTGTATTGTTTTAAGCCACCAAGTTTATGGTACTAGTTTACAGCAGAAACAGGAAACTAATACAGAAAGCTCCATTGAATTGTGTTTGCACTTCTATCAAAAGTCAATTGGCTATTCTGTAGAACTATTTCTAGATTTTCTATTCTGTTCCATTTTTCTATGTGTCTATGCTTTTGTCAATACCACATTGATATATCTTTTTTTTTTTTTTTTTTGCGGCACGCGGGCCTCTCACTGTTGTGGCCTCTCCCGTTGTGGAGCACAGGCTCCGGACGTGCAGGCTCAGTGGCCATGGCTCACGGGCCCAGCCGCTCTGCGGCACATGGGATCTTCCCGGACCGGGGCACGAACCCGCGTCCCCTGCATCAGCAGGCGGACTCTCAACCACTGCGCCACCAGGGAAGCCCCTGATATATCATTTTTATTTTAACCTGCCCTGAGTTATTTTATTTTCCCTGCTTCATATCTTCAGGATATGAACATTTGGTCAAGGGTAGTGAAAAGGAAACAAAGAGATAAAAATTACAAAATGACAACTTTCAAGGTAGCCATCTGTATTAGTTAATTACTGCTGAGTAAAAAGTTATCCCAAATTTAGTGGCTTAAAACAGAAACACTTACTGTCTCACAGTTTCTGAAGGTTGGGAATCTGGAAGCAGCTTAGCTGGGCGGTTCTGCCTCAGCGTCTCTTATGAGGTTGCAGCCAAGCTGTCTGTCAGGGCTGCACTCATCCTGAGGCTTGACTGGGGTGGACCTGCTTCCAAGGTCACTCATGTGGCGGTCAGCTGGCCTCTGAAAACCTGCTTGCAAGATGACTCACATAGTGGCTGGCATGCTTTAATTCCTTTCTGTAGGCTGCCTGGGTATCCTTATGACATGGCAGCTGGCTTCCCTAGTGTGAATGATGAGACACAGAAACAGAGAGAACATTCACCTAAGACAGAAACCATTGTCTTTTTATAATATAACCTTGGACATGATGTCTCATTACTTCCGCCAGTGTTCTCTTCACTAGAAGTGGGTCACCACGTCTATTCCACACTCAAGGGGAGAGGAATTAAGCTCCACCTCTTGAGAAAGTATCACAGAATTTGTAGACATATCTTTGAAACCACTATAGTCTGGCCACAAATTATTTATATCCCTCCCACATGCAAAACACAGTCGTCCACTCAAGGGCCCCCAAGAGTCTCCGCCCATCACTGCACCAGCTTGAAGTCAGAATCACGTCCTCTAAGCTGAGTCCAGGAGAGGAGAGGATGCTCAGGGGTAGCTATTTAAGATCAGCTCTTTGAGTTCATTCCTGCAACCTGTGAAACTGAAGAAAAGCTGTCTGCCCCCTCCCCGCCTCAACAGACGGTGGTCAACAGACACAGACACAGGATAGCTGCTCTGATTTTCCTGTTCAAAAAGGGGGAAACGGGAAGCAGGAAAGAATCAGTGGCCCACGGTGATTCTAAAATCCAGTCAACAAGTTGTAATCCTCTTTTGAGTCCCTTGATTGCATCTCAAGACCTGGGAATAATTCTCCCGTGGTCCTTGACTCCCTCTCCAAACCCTTGGTTTTGCTTCCCAGTCAAACTTCCCTCTTCACAAGAGGTACTCTGTTTTCCTAACCCCAGTTCATAAAGATTTCTCCTATGCTTTCTTTTAAAAGTTAGTATTTTTGTTTCACATTTTAGTTTTTGATTCCTTTTGAGGGCATTTTTGAATAAAGTGTGAAGTATGGAGTTTTTACTTTTTTGCATATAAATGTCCAATTGTTCCAGCACTGTTGTTTTGTGGGGGTTTTTTGTTTGTTTGTTTTTAAAGAAACTTTATTTTCCAACCACCTTTTTTCCATTTTCTGTCTAAGAGTCTGTGGAAGAACAGCTTCCGTGTGTTCCCGCTGCAAGGAATTTGAAAATATCTTCCTTGTTCATGTGCAGGACCTCAAGGGCTCTGGATATTGTGGAAGTTTTCCTTTAAGTTACCATGGGAACCCAGAACACTACCGTGTTGACCTCTCCCTGGGTATCTTGGGAAGTCAGCACCTTTGTTGAAATGTGGCAGAAGTGACCCTGCGCCAGTGCCTAGACAAGGCTTCAAGAGGCTTTGCATGCCTCCTCTTTCTGGAACCCTCTCAGTGCCCTGAGAACAAGCTGAGGTGAGGCTCCAGGAGGATGAGAGATCCTGGTGTGGACGAAGAGCCCAGCTGTCCCAGCCAAGGCCAACCTAGACCATTCAGCCATCGCTCAAACACGCAAGGAGACCCAGACAGGATCAGCAGAGTGAAAACTGATTCACACTTTCTGGGAGAATTTTGTAATACATGAGCCATGTTTTTTTTTTTTGCGGTACGCGGGCCTCTCACCGCTGTGGCCTCTCCCGTTGTGGAGCACAGGCTCCAGACGCGCAGGCTCAGTGGCCATGGCTCACGGGCCCAGCCGCTCTGCGGCATGTGGGATCTTCCCGGACCGGGGCACGAACCTGTGTCCCCTGCATCGGCAGGTGGACCCTCAACCACTGTGCCACCAGGGAAGCCCTGAACCTGTTTTTGAATAAGATAATCTGTAACTATATTTCTGCATAGAAAAATGTCTGGAAGAACATACACATAACTTATTAACAGTGGTTTCCTCTGGGGAGGTGTTACAAATATATTTCACTTTCTATTGTACATTGTATCTTTGTGTATATGAATCTTTACAAATGAGCATCCATTTAAATAAATTAATCATCAAAACAATGACATAATTTCCATTTTGGAAAAATGTCAATATAATGTATATATGGCTGTATTGCAAAGTTGCATATGACCATTGCAGTAATTTGATTTTCCTGGATATAACCCTCAGGGCGGTCCTGATGGAGCTGCTAGTTCACAGGGTGATGGGCTATCCCTACTCCCATTGTGGTGTTTCCATCTTCCCAGCGGCTGGTAAAGTTGCAAGTACATACTGCAGCTGAAGTCCAGGCAATGAATTTGTAAGAACATTGGACTTGGCGTCAGAAGACCTGAGTTCAGGTTTAGTATTGGCTTCTCTTTTCTGAGTTTCTGTTTCTTCCCCAGTAAAACTGCACTTCATTCATCAAACAATAAACATTTATTGAGGATTATAGCGTGCAGGCCCTGTGGCTGGATGCTAGGGGCCCAAGCTCCTGCCCTGCTTCTCTCCCAGTGGTGATGGGTGAATCAATTCCTACATGAACAAAAGTGTAACAAGAAATGGAATTCCAGGCACTGAGCTGTACTTTCAGTGGTTTCATTAAGTAGAAGAAAGAAGACTGAATCCATTATGAAGCAAGTGGAATAGTTTAGTGGTAAGGAACTCAGGCTTACTAGCCAAACTGCCTGAGTTTAAAATCTGGCTCCAGCAGGGTTTGGGGGGATGTTGCTTTTTTTTTTTTTAAGTGGTTTAAGCCAGATATTATAAATATATTTAATTAAGAAAAATTTTTTTGGCTGCACTGTGTGGCATGTGCGATCTTAGTTCCCTGACCAGGGATCGAACCCATGCCCCCTGCATTGAAAGCATAGAGTCTTAACTACTGGACCGCCAGGGAAGCCCCTTAAAATTTTTTTTATTTTAAAAAATTTTTATTGAAATATTGTTGATTTACAATGTGGTGTTAGCAAAGTGATTCGGTTATACATATATGTGTATGTATATACATATATTTCTTTTTTAGATCCTTTTCCATTATACAGGGGATGTTGCTTAACTTTTTTTTTTTGAAATATAAAATTTTTTTTTTTAGTAAATTTATTTATTTATTTTTGGCTGCGTTGGGTCTTCGTTGCTGCGCGGGCTTTCTCTAGTTGCAGTGAGAGGGGGCTCCTCTTCGTTGCGGTGCGCGGGCTTCTCACTGTGGTGGCTTTGCTTCGTTGCAGAGCACAGGCTCTAGGCACGCGGGCTTCAGTAGTTGTGGCACGCGGGCTCCAGTAGTTGTGGCACGCGGGCTCAGTAGTTGTGGCTCACGGGCTCTAGAGCGCAGGCTCAGTAGTTGCGGCGCACGGGCTTAGTTGCTCCACGGCATGTGGGATCTTCCCGGACCAGGGCTCGAACCTGTGTCCCCTGAATTGGCAGGAGGATTCTTAACCACTGCGCCACCAGGGAAGCCCTAAAATAAATTTCTATTTCTCCTTGTAGAACAAGAATAAAATTTTTTACATCTTGCCCTATTTTTGCTGAACATTTCTTTGATTCAGTTTTTCTCCACCTGTAAAATAGGAACAGGAACAGTACACAGCTCATGTGGTTGTTGTAAAGATTAAATGAGTTACTATGTATAAAACACTTGGCACAGTGCCTGGCACATAGTAAGTGCTCAATAAATATTAGCTATGATTGTTATTATTTGGGATGGAGAACACATTAGATCAGTTGTTTCTAACACAAATGTGACCAAGTTGAAACAGAGGGTGATCTGCTTGTGACAAACTTCTCTCCACTTGTGGCTTCATGTATGGCATCTGGCCAACCATGTCAGTGACTAATTACTTTTTCTAAAATTTATTTTGGGACTTCCCTGGTGGCGCAGTGGTTAAGAATCTGCGTGCCAATGCAGGGGACAGGGGTTCGAGCCCTGGTCTGGGAAGATCCCACATGCTGCAGAGCAATTAAGCCCGTGCACCACAACTACTGATCCTGTGCTCTAGAGCCCATAAGCCACAACTACTGAGCCTGCGTGCCACAACTACTGAAGCCCACGTGCCTAGAGCCTGTGCTCTGCAACAAGGGAAGCCACTGCAATGAGAAGCCTGCACACTGCAACAAAGAGTAGCCCCCACTCGCCGCAACTAGAGAAAGCCTGCACGCAGCAAAGACCCAATGCAGCCAAAAAAATAAAAATAAATAAATAAATAAATAAAATGCTGTGAATTCAGAACACAAAGATAAAAAAATTTATTTTATTGAAGTATAGTTGATTTACAATGTTGTGTTAATTTCTAGTACTATTTACTCTTGCTGGTCCATGAACATCCTCTTAAGACTTTATGTGCCATTGACAAGAATGACAGTCCCAGCTAGAAGAGAGGGTTCCGGAAACAATTTCTGGAAACTCCAGACCAGCTCTCTGGGTCCATGTGGAGAAACTGTGGTAGTCAGCTCCCTACTCGGGGTGACTGTTTCTGCCCATTATTTGAAGAGGTGTGGTGTGTTTGTCCTTTTGTTCCAATTATGTATGGCTTCCACTCACAAAGTCTTCACATGGTCCAAGATGGCTGTTAGGTTTTCAGTCATTCTACTTACACTTGTATTTTTCTTAATGATTTATGCAATCTAGGTGAGTTAAGGAAATAAGTCCTTGTTTTGGGCATGTATGTTTTGCAAACATTTTTGCCAATTTATTATGTCTTTTGTTCTCAAATTGTTTTTCCAACAGGAAGAGAATTCTGCAGATATCTTTTCTTCACTTGCTATTCTACAGTGGATCAAGGAAAGCTTTCTAGAAAAAGTGACTTTAAAATTAAAACTCCAATGATCCAGCAATCCCACTCCTGGGCATATTTCTGGAGAAAACTCTAATTCGAAAAGATACATGCACCCCAATGTTCACAGAAGCACTATTTACAATAGCCAAGACATGGAAGCAACCTAAATGTCCATTAACAGATGAAAGGATGAAGAAGACGTGGTACAGATATACCATGGAATATTACTCAGCCAGAAAAAGAATGAAATAAGGCCATTTGCAGCAACATTGATGGACCTAGAGATTATTATTACTAAGTGAGGTAAGTCAGACAGAGAAAGACAAACATCATATGATATCACTTACATGTGGAATCTAAAATATGATACAAATGAACCTATTTATTAAACAGAAATAGACTCACAGACATAAAAAACTTATGGCTACCAAAGGGGAAAGGGGGTGGGGGAGGGATAAATTAGGAGTTTGGGATTAGCAGATACAAACTACTATATATAAAATAGATAAACAACAAGGTCTTACTGTATAGCACAGGGAACTATATTCAATATCCTGTAATAAACCATAATGGAAAAGAATCAGAAAAAGAATATATATATATATATATATATAACTGAATCACTTTGCTGTACACCTGAAACTAACACAACATTGTAAATTGACTATACTTCAATTAAAACAACAACAACAACAACAACAACAAACCCAATTCCATGGGTGAGAAGCACAAGCCTGGTGAAGAGCCGGGAAATTATGCTTTCGCCTTCAGTTTCTTAGTTTCTGTTGACTTTCGAATGAAGAAAGTGTGATCTGAGTTTCCATGCACCTCTTGCTACTGACTTACCTCTTTGGCCATTTCTGATCCCACACAGCTGGCTTGCTCTCGCTCCACCCTGGCTTCTATGGTCTGAATATTTGTCAACCACAGTTTCTGAGAAACTCCCTCAATCATGTTCTACATAAGTGTATTTGACATAAATTAATACCATGACTGGGATGCAGGAAAATTAGAGTTATGATATCTCATTTGTTTTTTTTTGTGACTTGATCAAATTACTCACTTTCCCTATAAAATTCCTACACTGTCTGCAAGAGTAATTAAAGCATTATATGAAGTAATACAAGGCCACAATGCATTGGAAAAAAATTTTTTTTTCTTTTTGGCAGAGGGTTTTGAATCCTTTATCAATATCCACCCAATTCCTATGTTGAAATCCTAATGCCCAATGTGATGGTATTAGGAGGTGGGGCCTTTGAGAGGTGCTTAGTTCATGAGGGTGGGGTTAGCGCTCTTATAAATGAGACCCCACAGAGCTCCCAAGACCCTTCTGCCACATGAGGACACAGTGAGAAGTCTGAGGCTTGGAAGAGGGTTCTCACCAGAACCTGAACATGCCGGCACCATGATCTTGGACTTCCAGCCTCCAGATTTGTGAGAGAGAAATTTTTGTCGCTTATAGGCTCCCAGTCTGCGGTATTTTGTTACAGCAGGCTGAACAGACTAGGACTCTGACCTTGACTAGTCCTTTCAGTGTAGCCCCTCCCCCCTTCAACTAGACTATCTCAAGGGTCTCAATTTTTTAGTCCAAGATGAGAATTTCCTGGGCTTGCTCATCCAGTCACAGGTGGGCTGGGTAGGTGGTTAGAGGTTCGATAATATGAAATAAGATGATGGCACCTCCCCACTTTTAGCCGGACCCGCAGGTGGCAGGCCCCCACGAGGGGTGCTGTGTGGGCATATAATGACTGACGGTTATTGTTCAGTATGTGCCCACGTCCCAGTCCTCATGCCAATGAAGGGCTTCAAGATCACTCACACACTGACCAGCTGGCTCAAGGAAAGTTATGCTGTGGGACAAAATGGTTCCTAAAATCTCAGCGGCAAAGATTTTGCCATGCATGTGGCATGGCCAAGGCTAACTGGCTTCAGGTCTGTCACACGTCTTCTCACTCCAGGACCCAAGCTGAAGGACAGCCCTGATCTGAGACATGCTGCTCACCTGGCAGAAGGAAGAGAAAGACAGTGGGATGACTCTTAGACTTACGTTTGGACATAGCATCTGTTATATCTGTTCACAGTCCACTGGCCAAAAGAATTCCATGGCCGAGCCTGAGGGTCATGTGGAGGGAGAACAGTCCTCCCAGGGGAAGAGGCTGTAAGTATTTTGAACAAATAAACATTCTCACATAGTTCATCCCAGCCAGTAGTATCATCAGTCCCATTTCGCAGGTGAGAAAACTAAGGCTAAAAGAGGTAACGTGATCAAGGTCATAGATTAGAACTCAGCTCCATCTGGCTTCAAAGTTGGTCTTTTCTACCACGCAGTCTCTTGAGATTTTTTCTCTTTTTACACTGTGTGGGTACTTGGGATTGTAATTTATTCAGGGCACAACCAACTCTCATCAGCTCCAGAAGCTTCTCCATGAAAATTTCTAGAGCTAACCCACCTTTGAAAGCTTCCTGGAAGGATATGGAGCTAGAAAGGGGTCAGGCTGGGGGAACTGTCCCCATGAAAGCCGACTCTATTTCATTTAGTAATTTTTTAACTGTTGAATTATTTATCTGCTTTATGGGTTTGTAGATGGGGATCACCTATCAATATTTGTTTTTGTTTTCTTGTGTGTGTGTTGGGGAGAGTGTGAGATCTTCAAAGCTATTTTCCAGGTAATTTTGGAAACTTCCAGATTGCATTGGATATTTATATGCACAAAAATGATGAGTGCAGTGGAGAAAGTGTAACCCATCTACTTCTGCGGAAGAGCAAAAACACAACTTTAGATTTAGAAACCCAGCTGCAGCTCCGTGTACCTTGGGGCGGGGGGGGGGCGGGGGGGGGGGTGGAGGGGGGGGGGGCAGAAGTTACAGCCAATAGAATACTTCGCTCTGTTTGTAAAGTATCTGTGATTTCTCCTGGGGCGGTGGTGGTGGTGGAGGTGGGGGGAGCAGAAGTTACAGCCAATAGAATACTTCGCTCTGTTTGTAAAGTATCTGTGATTTCTCCTGCCTTAAGTGCAGTCTTACCCATTTCGGAGCCTCTGGTTCCCAGGTGCTTCGTGCTGTCTGATAACACCAGGTAGGGTTGGATTTGCCAGGTTTACGTGTGTCCATCAGGGTGGGGATTAGGGTGAAGGCAGTGCGGCGCCTAGGACGCTCAATTTAAGGAGGCACTCGCAGGAACCCGAGTTCTCTTGCCTCCGGTCCCGGCCCTGGTGTCCACTGTGCCATAACTCCGCCGGCTGAAAATGCCCCGGGAGCGCTCTCTGCCCTCCCCTCCCAGACGCACAGGAGAGCCCGGAGAACCTCCCTGCCCTGTTTCTTGGCTCGGCCAGTGAGGTCGATGTCCAGGTGACCGTGTACGTGTGTCCGGGCCAGGCTCAGTGCGGAAGACGGAGAAGAGTGTGCGCGTGAGCCGGCGTTAGGCCGGGCGGGTCCATATCCGGGTGGACCCGGTGGGTGGGACCGTCCCTCCCTCCAGGTCCCGAGGTGGGTGGGGGTTGGGGAGTGACGCGCGGAGATTCCCTTTCGCACCTTGCCATCCGAGAGGGGGCGGCAGGGTGTGGATTCTGGGCGTGCCCACCCTGCGCATTGGCGCTGGGAGCGCCCCGAGCCCTGGGCCTGAGCGGCCGCGGGGACTGGAAAGCAGAGGAGGAGGAACCGGAGGAGGGCTTGCCGAACCGGCCACCCGCTCCGAACTTGCCGGGGAAACTAGTGCGGAGGGAGGGGCCGGGGCCCGGGCCGCGGTCGGAGGAGGGGCGGCCGCAGCTGCATCCAGCCCCGTTGGCTTCCTTCCCAGCTCTTCTTTGCCTCCTCCTACTCTTCCTCCTGTATGAGTCAGGCGTTTCCCGGGGATTTGGAGCAGCCACGCGCGGCCCGGGTGCCCGGAGCTGTAGCCGCTGCCGCGCCAGGAGCTCCAGCGCCGGGGTCGCCACCGCTGCGGGCACCCGCGTCCCAGGCGCGCGCGAACCATGGAGAGGGCGGCCCAGGGCGCAGACGGCGGCGGGGGCAGCAACAGCAGCAGCCGCAGCAGCAGCCGCGCCACCTCGGCGGGCTCCTCGCCCTCCTGCTCCCTAGCGGGCCGGGGGGTCTCCGGTCGGTCGGCGGCCGCCGGGCTCGGCGGCGGGGGCAGTCGCAGTAGCCCGGGCTCGGTGGCCGCTAGCCCGTGCGGGGGAAGCGGCCGGCGGAGGGAGCCGGCGCTCGAGGGCGTGCTCAGCAAATACACCAACCTCCTCCAGGGCTGGCAGAACAGGTAACGCGCCGGCCGCCCGCCCCTCCCTGCGCGCCGCTTGTTGTGAGTGTGAGTGTGTGCACGCGCGATCGGGCCGCCGGCGATCCGGGGCCGCCTCGGCACCCGGGCCCTTCCCAGGTCCCCGCTCCCCTCAGCGCGCCGCCACCCCACCCCGGGACCGCATCGCAGTGGCGGGGAAGGAGGGAGAGCCCTGGCTCCTGCTGGGACTGGAGCGGCGGGCGGGCGAGCGCGCTGGTCCCCGGGCCCTGACTGCTAGCGGTTTCCCGTACTCCTGGAGAATGGCTGAGGACGGGAGGCAGAGGGGGCGTGCTTGACGCCTGGATGAAAGAGCTAGTACATCTGGTCCCATCACAGCAATTCTCCCCATATCATAGTTCATTTAAAACTTTGTCGTTTAAAGACACCACCACCACCAGAAACCAGCCACTTATCCTCGGCGGCTTCCGGCGCGCATGCTAGCCCCCTGCCCAGTTGGTGGCCGGGAACCTCCAATCTCTGCGACGGAAGTTTAGTTTTTTTTTTTTTTTTTCCTTTGACACTCTCTCCCCTTTCGAAATGGCAGGTCGCTATTTAAATTATTATTATTATTTTCCCCCTTTAGGTGTTTTTTGAAGTTCCCTGCTCACTCTACCCTCACAGTTGGGAAGCCTAGTTATGGACACGTGGAAGGATGGGTGTCAAGGGAAGGGGTCGCGGTGCTGTGTGGACTGAGTAGTGAGAATAGTGAGGAACACTTGAAAGGAGCAGATGGGGTACTGCTGCTGACATTTTTAAACTTTGTTTTTCAAAAGCAAGTCAAAGGAAAATACAAATATCCATGCAAGGAGAATGGGGCTTTTTGGAGAGGTTGTTGATGAGATCTTGTGTCTGGTCCTTAATAGCCCTTGGATATTAGGACTTGGGGTTCTTAAGGATGCTTGTGAGATTTGAATCACACCCTGGGAACTCTTGCTTCTCTCTGCTGGTTAGTAGAGTACTTGGTCCTCTCTCCCTTTG
Organism: Lipotes vexillifer; assembly: GCF_000442215.2. Classification (NCBI taxonomy): domain Eukaryota; kingdom Metazoa; phylum Chordata; class Mammalia; order Artiodactyla; family Lipotidae; genus Lipotes; species Lipotes vexillifer. The sequence goes on from NW_006775074.1 coordinate 65,339, forward strand.
TAAGTTTCAGATTGTTTACGGCTGAAACAGCAGGCAGTTATTTACATGAAACTCAACTAAGAGGAAGATGGAAGGTTCCATCCTAGGTATGGAGCCTGAGTTGATATTGTAGACAGAGAACTTTCACGGGGGATTCCTTGGAGATCTGCTACTGTGTTAGTGGAAGTTGCACCTTAACTTTTGAATCCTTTTATTTCTTAAAATAGCCCCAGTGTCTGCTCTTGCCTCTCCCTTTTCCCCTTCAATTCTTGGAGAGCTGAAATGATGGGTCGAGTGCTGAGAGGAGACAGATGAGAGGGCTGAATCTGATTTCAGTTCCTGGTAATTGTGTTGTTAATGGCACCTCACCATGCCTTGCTGGTGATAGCATTTGGTTTGTGTGTTGGACAGTCACCTTTAATGCTTTTTTTCCCAAGTAGCTTATGAGGCCAACAGAGCTTTTACCCTGGATTACTGTTATTTCACTTGGGGATGGCATTTTACCTGCAATGTATATTAAAGGATTTGTTCTTTGGAGTGGATTTAGGGGGAATTGGAGTAACTCATGCTTTTGTGTATCTAAATCTACTGGAGTATTTAGGTTGAAGGCCAGATTGAGAAGAGGCAAAATTTATAATAATGATAATAATAATAATAACAACAACAACACGTACTAGATTGCAGGCTACACAGGTGAAATGTACTGTGTGTGCTGCTGAGGTCTTATCTTTATTGAGTTTGTTTACTGTGGTTTATAGCTGCCTGCCAATGTTTGTTCTCATAGTAGATGCACCGGTTTTGAAGTCTACCACTGACTCCAAAAGCATTGTCTCTTTCTAATGGTTAATGTCTCAGTGTCAGGTTTTGTTTCCCACATCTGTGGCCAAGGGTCCATTTAGTGATCCGGAGAAAACCTGTGATGGCTGTGACTGCATACTTTCTTCTCAAGGGGTCTTATAAAGGAAGATCTGGATCAGTGAAAAGGAAGAGAGAGGAGGACAAAGACAGAAACTTTGAGAATATATTCATTTGTCCATTTAATTATTCAGAGGCACCATTCCAGCCACTCTGGAGCTACTCTAGTGTTTAAAACACATGGGCATCTTCTCATCAAGTAGTGGAGGGGTCGCAGGATTCAGAAGTGGAAGGAGCCCACCCATCCCCAGTCCAGGGAATTGCCTTGGTGCAAGTAGGTGGGCTGGGTCAAGCTCCCTGCATTTGGGGGCCTCATGGTGTGTTCCTTTGCAGTTCTTTTCAAATTGCCTGCACTTAATGAGAAATCTCCAGCCTCGAAGTCCTTGGTGATTGTTCCTAGTCTGCCATGCTGTTGATAACATCCTCCACCGCCTCCTAGGGCTTCACACCAGTCACCTGCTAGTCACCACTTTACTCTGGTGTCTGCTTACACGTCCTCAAGTTGCTGTAAAGCTTATATTTTACCATTCAGTGTCATATTCTACCTTATTTGTAGCACTCTCATTCTCATCCCCATGCCCTGAGGAAGGTGGTGTGGCCGGAACACAAAATAAATGACATAAACCGAGGTGATAGGAGGGAAAACTACACAGGTGGGACACGCTCAGGAGAGCATGTCCAGGACACTTGGCTCTCTCATTGGCTGAGAAAGTGTGAAGTAATCAGAGCTGGGGCAAGTGGGGAGGGGAGGGGAGGGAATACCCACTAAGGAGTTTCTATAATCCATTATTATAGTTCTTTAAAGAAAATATTTCAGACATTACAGCACGGTAGAGATTTGTAAGATGGCATTAAAGAGTAAATGCCTCTAAACAAATGAATACAATTTCAGAAAGAGGTAGGTGTGGTCCAGTGGTTAGGACTCTGTGATTCCACTGCGGGGGGCCTGAGTTCAATCCCAGTTTGGGGAACTAGGATCCCACAAGCTGCACGGCCAAAAAAAAAAAAAAAAAGATAGAACCAGCTTCTAATTCTTTTTCAGGTGATTGATGGGGTTGTGAGAACTCAGTAAAACACTGAAAAGCAAATCTTGAATAGGATAAGGAAAATGAGTGTTGGCAAAAGAAAACCTCAGGCCACCAATGGACATTTATTTGGAAAGTTAGAGCAGTGTCCTGACGTCAGCATTTAGCATACCGGTTACCTTGGGCCAGTTCCCTAATTGCACTGGGCTTTCGTTTTCCCATCTGTTAAATGTTGAAGATGGTGTTACCCCTGTGCTTCTCATTAGTTCAGTGTGGGGATTAAATGAAGACACCGGTGTATAAGGGGCTGAGAAGTGGGAGCTATTATTGGATCTTCAATTTTCCCCATGGTAAATGGACCCTTTCAGGTCCATAAAATTCTTGGTCTGTTTTTTGAATGCTGGGATGACTCTGGGACTCCATTAACGTAATTATCCTAGAGTTCTTTGAGAGGAGAGAGATCATTTAAAACTTGGAACCAGACATTTACATCTCTGTGGGAAGTGACTTACTCCCTCTTCCAGCCTCTAATCCCCATCTCCCTTCCTTGCTTTTCCTCCTAAACACTTAACCGCCAGCTGACATGCTCCGTATTTTACTCCTTCTGCACTAGGTGTTAGCTCCCTGAGGACAGAGAATAATTTCGCCTGTCTTGTTCACTGCTATTTTGCCAGTGCCTAGAACAGCGTGTGGCATATAATAAAGGTTCAGCAAGTATTATTGAATGAGTAAGCAAAGGAATGCATGACAGGGAAGAAATCAAACCAGGACTTAGTTCTGTTTTGGCCAGTGTTTGCTACTGTTATAATTCTTAGTTCTCTACCTGCTCATAGCCTTGTCCTTGAGTTAGTATCTTTATCATTTGTCCTGCTGTCTGCAACCATCAGTCTTTGTCTTCTGGGTCAGCAGACATGCCCACCCTGACTTCAGACCCACCACAACCCACCCAGGGTAGACATTTAGGGACTAGATTTCCAGGGCTTGCTTTTGTCTTGATCTGCATTAACATACTTTGAGAAGGTAGTGTTTAGCCTCCAGCCATGATTTCCCAGGATTTTGGGGCCACCTCTCCCATTTAGCAAAACCAGTAGGGGCATATATTAACTTTAAAAATCATACTGCATTAAAATGAATGGTTTTTGAGTATTCCAGTAGTTTTAGAGGTAATTGGTGGTGATACTAGGGTTGAAAATCACTGCTCTGGTTTAACGTTCTTGCCTCTGTCTACTTTGGAAGGTTTTGCACATCTTGCTGTCTGGGTTGTCAGATTGTTCTGAGGCTGCACTCAAATAGTTTAGGGACACTAGATCATTTCGTTGACAATAATAATAAAGGGGCGGTTGCTTAGGTTACAAAACTGCATATTACATATAATATATGTAATATGCATAATATATGCAATATATATGTTATAACCTGCTGTGTGTTAATCACTCCCTGCAGGATCCTCTCTTCCCCACCTTTTAATTATTTTATTATTATTATTTTTAAATTTATTTATCTATTTGGTTGCACCAGGTCTTAGTTGCGGCACGTGGGCTCCTTGGTTGTGGCATGAAAACTCTTAGTTGCCTCATGCATTTGGGATCTAGTTCCCTGACCAGGGATTGAACCTGGGCCCCCTGCATTGGGAGCACGGAGTCTTAACCACGGCACCACCAGGGAAGTCCCCTCCCCCACCTTTTATTTATTTTTTAAAAAATTTATTTATTTGATTTTTAATTTTTGGTTGTGTTGGTTCTTCCTTGCTGCGTGCAGACTTTCTCTAGTTGTGGTGAGTGGGGGCTACTCTTTGTTGTGGTGCTCAGGCTTCTCATTGTCATGGCTTCTCTTGCTGCAGAGCACGGGCTCTAGGCATGCCAGCTTCAGTAGATGTGGCACATGGGCTCAGCAGTTGTGCAGTCTCTAGAGCGCAGGCTCAGTAGTTGTGGCGCATGGGCTTAGTTGCCCCACGGCATGTGGGATCTTCCCCGGCCAGGGCTCAAACCCGTGTCCCTTGCATTGGCAGGTGGATTCTTAACCACTGCGCCACCAGGGGAGCTCTCCCCTGCTTTTAAAACGTACATGTATTTGAGGAGATTTACACCAAATGGTTACCACAGTTTTGCTTGGTTGGTGGGATTGTGGGTGATTTTTATTTTCTTCTCTTCTCTTTTTTTCCATTATTTTTCCCCCCTAAGGTGAACTTGCATCCATTTTGAGGTTCGAAAACGTTATTGAGAAAAAGGAAAGCTGCCCACACCTTTTCACATAATCTCTGAATAACTGAGTTTTTGAGGGTAAATTTGAAGTCTAACATACATTCAGAAAAGTTCACAACTCATAAGCATACATAATTCAATGACTTTTCGTACACAGAGCACACCCAGATGAAGAAAGAGCAGCCCCCAACCCCATCCCTTGCAGTCATCCCCTCAATACCCCCGGAGGGCTCCACTATTCTGTTTTGTAGTACCATAGATTAGTTAGGCCTTATTTTGAATTTCATATCATACAGGATGTGATCTTCTGTATCTGGCTTCTTTCTCTTAACATTATGTTTGAGAGCCCCATCCATGTTGTGGTCTGTTTATTTCCACTACTGTTTGGTGTTCCATTGTGTGAATATACTACATATGTTTATATCTATTGCAGATGCAGATAGACATTTGAGTTCTTCCCAGTTTTCGGCCCGTACGAATAGTTCTGGGAGATAATACGTATGCCTTTCTGTGGGCGGATACCTAGGAGTGGAGATATTGCAAATGTCCCCCTTATGAGATATTGCCAGAGAGTTTTGCAGAGTGGTTGTGTCTGTTAATACTGCACCAGAAATGTGTGAGTTCTAGCTGTTCCACAGACTCTTGCCACTTGACATCGTCTGTTGTTTTCATCGTAGCCAATCTGGTGGGTGTGTGGTGGTATTTCATTGTGTGGTTTTGATTTGCCTTCCCTGAAGACTAATGAAGTTTAGCATCTTTTCATGTATCTATTGGCCATTTGGATGTCATGTTTTGTAAGGTGCTGTTTAAGTCCTTTGTCTATTTATATATTGGGGTATCTGCCTTTTTCGTATTGACTTGTAAAAGTTCTTTTCTGCATACAAGTTCATTGATGGGTCTGTGTACACGTGCACACAGGCAGTGCATATTAGAGAAGGCAGCTATCTTCTTTCACTCTATGGTTTGCCAGTTCATCTCTTACTAGTGTCTTGGTAAACATAAAATCTTAATTTTAATGTCACATTTTCAATGTTTTCCCTTTATGTTTGGTTCTTTTTGAGTCCTGTTTAGGAAATCTTTGCCTAAACCATGGTAATGAGATGTTCTCTGATATTTTCTTTCAAGAGAAAAAAACCCCTTTTATTAATTTGAAATTAATAAATTAATTTCTTAGGAGTTTGAGTTGATACTGGGGGAATGTAGACTGCTGGCAGAAGCAACACAGCTTTAAGGCTTCCAGTCTGTATTAGTTTTCTTATGGCTGTTATGAAAAATGACCACAAACTTGGTAGCTTTAAACAACAGGAAGTTATTTTCTCATAGTTCTGGAGGGCAGAAGTCTGAAATCAGGTTCACTGGGTCGAAATCAAGGTGTTGGCAGTACCGTGCTCCCACCGGATACTCTAAGGGAAAATTGCTCCTTGCTTCTTCCAGCTTCTGGTGGCTGCCAGCGTTCCTTGGCTCGTAACCGCATCACTCCAGTTTCTGCCTGTTTTCATGTTGCCTTCTCTGTGTGTGTCAAATCTCCCTCTGCTTCCCGTTAGAAGGACTCCTGTGAATGCATTTAGAGCCCACCTAGATAATCCCTCCATTTCAAGATCCTGAATTTTATCAGTCTGCCATATGCCAAAAACTTTGCTGTGTAAGGTTAACAGTCACAGGTTCCCGGGATTAGGATGTGGACATCTTGGTGGTGGGGGCTATTGCATCCCGACAGTCATAATTCTAAGGTGGTTCTTTAGCTCACCAGCGCCCTTCCCCATCCACCTTTCCTGCCTTCCACCAGTTGCCATGGTGACAGCCATCTCTCCCTTGGAAGGGTGCAGGTTGCTGTCATGACTATAATGGGCTTGTTAGGAAGCATCGGTGGGCTCATTCATCTTTGTTTGCTAGACAGACCCCTTGGGCAAATATTAGGTAGGTAATATTGTGAGGGAAATTGTTTTCCATTTTATCATCAGAATGACTCATTAGTCCAAGGACTTCTTTTTAAAGTTATAATTAACATACAATACACAGGTCTTAGGTGTTCTGTTTGAATTTTGATACTTGTTTATACCATGTAACCACTGCTCCAAAAGGTACAGAACATTTCCACCCCCCAGGAAGTTTCCTTGTGCTTCTTTCCAGTCCATTCCCCTTTCCCCGCAATCTGTTTCTGATTTTTATCACCATGAATTTGTTTTATCTCTTTGGATTTCATGTAGATAGAACCATACAGTGTATCCTTTTCGGAGTCTGGTTTGTTTAGTTCAGAAAGATGTTCTGAGATGCATCCACATTGCCGCCCCTGTCAGTAGTTTATACTGGGTTTCTTTCTGTTGTTGAGTCATAGTGCATTTGTGGATATACCACAGTTTGTTTATTGATATACCTGTAGGTGGACGTTTGGGTGGTTTCTAGTTTTTGGCTATGACAAATAAAGCTGCTGTTTGTGTATAAGTCTGTGTATGGACATAAGCTTTATTTTTCTTGGGTCAACACTGGGGTTGGAATTGTAGGGTCCTAGGAGAGGTGCATGTAGAAACTGTTAGAGTGGCTGGACCGTTTCTCACTGCTCACCATCAGTGTGTAAATGAGTGCGTTGCTCTCCATCCCGGCCACCTTCTGTGTTGCCACCTGGGGAGCTTTTGGAAGCTGGGACTGCCTCCTTCTCCTGGAATCGCCTTGCTTCTGAGGGGACAACCTGCAGGAGCACAGGCTGGTGACGTGCTTAGACCCCCTTGCTGGTCCAGCTTTGCCTCGTTTTTGATGCACGACCTTTACAAGTCACTTACCTCTTTGGACCCTGGTTTCCTCATCTGTGCACGAGGTCAGCCTCGTAGCGTTGCTGTGAGCTCCTGCATGCATCGCGCCTGGCACAGTGCCTAGCACGCAGTAGTTTGCTTGCTGGGAGTCTGGTATCTTAAACAGACCAGTGGGTGACTTCGTGGAACCTGGGGGTGAGTTGGTGGTCATTGTTGACCCAGCCGTAGCCAGTATGCAGCTATTTCTGAGCCCTTCCTCCCCCACTCGGGGCCCCAGGTGACAAATGGTTTGATTTGTGTAGCGGATGCTGGTCTCCATTGGCTGCCCAGCCTCTGGCCCGGCAGGGTGTGCTCCAGCGGACAGCTGTTTGAGAACCCTGGGAGGAAAGGAGAGATGAGGGCCTTTGTGTCCTAAAAGCAGGATTGAGATGATGGTGCCAGAAATATGAGAGGTGTTTTGCACATTTCCTCTGGGCGACTCCTGATGGGATTTCGGGCCTGGCCAAGACAGAATTAGAAAGAAAACCATCCAGAATTTGGTTCTGATAACCCAGACTCGATTGGATATGGTCACAGCCCAGAAAGAAAGTGCTTTATTTGTGCCTTGTGTAATGTTATCAAGAATAATGATACAGGGCTTCCCTGGTGGCACAGTGGTTAAGAATCCACCTGCCAGTGCAGGAGACATGGGTTCGAACCCTGCTCTGGGAAGATCCCACATGCCGCGGAGCAACTAAGCCTGTGCGCCACAACTACTGAGCCTGTGCTCTAGAGCCTGCAAGCCACAACTACGGAGCCCATGTGCCACAACTACTGAAGCGCGCGCACGCCTAGAGCCCATGCTCCGAGACAAGAGAAGCCACCGCAATGAGAAGCCCGCACACTGTAACGAAGAGTAGCCCCCGCTCACCAACCAGAGAAAGCCCTCGCACGGCAACAAAGACCCAACGCAGCCATAAAAAAAAAATAATAATAATAATAAAATAAGAATAATAATAACGATACAAGCAGGAAATGTGGTACACAAGCCTGTTCTTTGAAGGTCGGAGAAGGCATTTGAGCCGTGAATAACTTTTTCACGTTGTGCGGTAGTTTTTAAGGGACTATTTCTGTTTCTGTGTGGTTTGGTCCCTTTCTAGAAATATTTTGATGAAAATATAACAAGTTGAAAGACGACTGACCTCAGTTTTTAGTAACTCTTTTCCAGGATGTGTTGTTTTTTTTCTGCAGTGCTGGTCATGTGACCGGTGAGCCACGAGCAGATAGTGGGAACCACCGAGGAAGCCGTGGGATTCAGGTTCTCCTGAGTGTGCATGGGTCTGGGGCTCTCTGTGAGCCCGTTGTTCGGGGGGAGTTAAGTGGATTAGGCAACAGGTACGTCGCTGCAATGGTCACTCCGTCAGAACTGTGATGGGTTGTGAACAGTGCAGGGAACGCCACCACGGTGGTTTTTCTGGGCCCTTTGGTTGTTCAATAGGGAGACTTTCCAAGCCCTGCGTGAGTTGGCAGCATCAGCCCCCAAACACACTGCTCTCTATGTGTAATTAGGCCTGATGGATGTTCACACGCCGTGTACTTTTTGAGCACCTTTTATGTGTATACCAAATGCCGTGCAGTATTTCTGGAGAAAACTCTAGTTCAAAAAGATACATGCACCCCAGTGTTCATTACAGCACTAGACATGGAAGCAACCTAAGTGTTCATTGACAGATAAATGGATAAAAAAGATGTGGTACATACACATACACACACACACAATGGAATATTACTCAGCCCTAAGAAAGAACGAAATAATGCCATTTGCAGCAACATGGATCGACATAGAGATGATCCTACTAAGTGAAGCAAGTCAGACAGAGAAAGACAAATATATGGTATCACATGTGGAGTCTAAAAATTGAAACAAATGGGCTTATTTACAAAATTGAATATACTCACAGACATAGAAAACAAACTTATGGTTGCCAAAGAGAAAAGGGGATGGGGGAGGGATAAATTAGGAGTTTTATAAACAGATACAGACTATTGAATATTATATATAAAATAGATAAACAGTGAGGTCCTGCTGTATAACACAGGGAACTATATTCAATATTCTGTAATAAACCGTAATAAAAAAGGATGTGAAAATGAAATGTACATGTATAACTGAATCATTTTGCTGTACACCAGAAACTAATACAACATTGTAAATCAACTATACTCCAATTAAAAACAAATAAACAAATGCCCTGAGAGATGGGGGGGTCAGAAGAACACAGTGCAGACCCTGCCTTATGGAGCTGACAGCCTGAAACAGGGGTGACCGACTTTTCCTATAAAGGGTCAGACAGTTAATATCTGGCTCTGTGGGCTCTGTGGTCTCCATGGCAACTTCTCAACTCTCCCATTGTAAACAACTGGGTGTGTCTGTGTTCCAGTAAAACTTTAGCTACAGAAACAGGTGGTGGGCTGGATTTAGCCTGTGGGCTGTGGTTTGACCATCCCTGGTCTGAAATGACATGCAGACCCCTCAATCAGGGAGTCAAGGCAGCCTCATGTGGTGGCAGAGGGTATGGATTCTGCAGTCCAACAGCCTGTGCTTGCATCCTGGCTCTGCTGTTTACAGCCTGTGTGGCCGTGGACCATCTAGTTTACCTCTCTGTGCCTCGGTTTCTTCATCTGTAAAGTGGGGGTGTTATAGTGTCTGTGTCGTAGGGTTGTTGGGATCAGCTTCAAAGCTGCGTGTAAAGGGCTTAGAACAGGGCGTGGCCCACAGAAAGCACTTATGATACGGGGTGGGGTGGGGTGTGGGGGGGTGATGCTACCCGAGAGGAAGCACCTGGGGAGAGCCCTACCTGGTGGGGATAGAGGGGAAGTGGCAGGTAAGGGGAGACCTAGGATGTCTAGGGGGTTCATTGTGCAGCCCAGGGCTTGGGGAGAGCTTGCCTGGTAGAAGCTCTGTGAGTACAAAGGTTGGGAGGCATGGAAGGAGGGAGATAGTTTGGTATGGCTGGAATGCAGATGGTACATGGGCTGTGGCCAGAGACTAGCCAGTAAAAGATAGACCAGGCTGGAAAAGCCTGTTTCCCGAAGGACATCCCAAGCCGTGGAGACCACAGCTCATAAAATGTCAGCACTGCCAGAGGGGAAGGGATACATTTGTGGGCCCAGGGAGCATCGGACACTTTACATTTACAATTTAATCCTTAACATGGGATGAGAGGTGTTGCAGATTTATCCAGTCTCCCCTTCTTCTATAGTCATAGAACCCCAGTTTTAATCTGGATGTGTGCTTTGTCCTAGATAAAACTATATTTGCACCCCTCATTCCCCCCTTGCAGCTAGGGATGGCCATGCGATTATATTCTGGTTACAAGCAGAGTGGTCACATAGTAGTTTCCTGGAACCTTCTTTGTACCTTTCCCCTTTTTTCCTTATTGGAATATAGACATGTGGCCAAAACTGGAATACAGATGTGATGGCTGGAATTCCAGCAGTCGTCTTTTTTTTTAATAGATTCCTGGAGTCATGGCAGGTCCTACATTTTTTAAAATATTCATTTTATTTATTTGGTTGTACTGGGTCTTAGTTGCGGCAGGCGCACTCCTTAGTTGCAGCATGTGGGCTCCTTAGTTGCGGTTCGCCGGCTCCTTTTGTTGCGGTATGTGTGGTCCTTTGTTGTGGCAGGCGGGCTCGTTAGTCGCGGCATGTATGTGGGATCTAGTTCCCTGATGAGGGATTGAACCCAGGACCCCTGCGTTGGGGGCACGGAGTCTTACCCACTGGACCACCAGGGCAGTCCCCCAGCAGTCGTCTTGAGTCTTTAGGTGACTGGGATGAAGGCTATCAGGGCAGAAGATGCCTCTGATGACTTTGTTGATCCGAGCCACCTCACAAATCCTGGGCTGCCATCTTCTGGACTTTTCTATGATTGGGGGAATAAGCTTTTTTTTTAAGTCACTATTCACAGCCAAATCTAACCCTAACTGATGCAGGTGGAATCTCTGTTTTACAGATGAAGAAACTGAGGCATAGAGTGACCTAAGTTGCCCAGTTAGTCAGGTGTGGAGCCAGGATCTGTCTGACTCTGGAGCATGTTTTCTTTCCATTACCCGGGAAGGAACTTGGAGATCTTCATTTTATAGATGAGATCACTGAGGGCTTTGCCTCAGGGTAAACCAGCAGTTCATTCCACTGCAAGGTAATCATTGCTCTTGTTTTTTTTTGTTTTTTTTTTTGTGGTACGCAGGCCTCTCACTGTTGTGGCCTCTCCCATTGCGGAGCACAGGCTCCGGACGCGCAGGCCCAGCGGCCATGGCCCACGGGCCCAGCTGCCCCGCGGCACACGGGATCCTCCCGGACCGGGGCACGAACCCGTGTCCCCTGCATCGGCAGGCGGACTCTCAACCACTGCGCCACCAGGGAAGCCCCATTGCTCTGTTTTATCCCTCAGTCACTCTCTCTTCAGCCCTGGCCTTCCCCAAGAAGGGCCCCTGTGTTGTAATTAGTGATTTTGTAGCCTCCCCTGGGCAGAATTTCCTTCTGTGAGTAGTTGATGTTTGGTGGGTTTTCCCTGGTCAGAAACAGGCACTGTTTTTGGGCTGTATGTTTAGAGCTTTCACAGCCTTGCCTCTTGCCTCCTATAGTTCTTAGTCATATCTTTTCTTACTGTACTGTCCTGTCTTCACTCGGGCTCCAAGGGCTGGCTGAGGGGCCCTGTGACTGTTTGGAAGCACTGACAGATGAATCTTGATTGACATGGAGAACTCCCAGGTCATGAAGCTCAGAGTGAGGACTTTGGCTAAAGTGGGGTCACATGTTTTGAATCCATTTTGCTGTTGGGATTCTCGTGTAGCTGAGTTCCACCCTATTACTAATACCTTAAAAATGGGCCTCCCGACCCCTTTGGCTAACCGCTCAGCACAGAGCTTTTCTGTGTGCTGTTGCAGCTGACTCATTTCGTGTATTGGTCCCAAAAAATGGAACAGGACAAAAGGCAATTTGTGTTGCTAGTGCTGTTGAGAGAGCATTGTTGCATACTTATTATATATGTGGCATTTCATATTTTGTCACTTTCTGTACTAGCAACAATCTTTGCGGTCATTTTTATTCGCCTGGCTAATGTATGACTTTTTCTTTTTGTGAGGTCTCCATTTGATACCTTGCCCCGAAGTGCATTGTAACACTACTGTAGTCACTTATTTAATCTGGAGTTTCCTGTAACTGAAATTTTTTTTGTTAAACGTCAGTTTTCGTGATTCCTTTGGGGTCAGCTGAAATTCAGGAAAAGAGTATTAAAAGCCAAAACTCTATATATTTTTCCTCACATTGAATAACAAGATAGGATTGACATAAAGATACTTTAGAAAATCTTTGTGTCAAAGAAACAGGACTAAACTTGTGAAATCAAGTTGAAGTCTGGGGGAAGTCATTTTTTGAACAAAAGCAAAGCATAACCTAACTTGGAAGAGACTAAATCGCAGTTATCCGTGTCATGGAATTGAATTTCTGTTTATCTAAAGGCTTGCTTCCTTTTCCTTTCCAGCATTGTAGCAGTTATTGGTATTTTTAGTGTTTTTTGTTTTGTTTCCGTCTTTATTTTTGCTTTCTTAGTTTGAAACTGTAAATTCCCTTTTAACACTTCAAAATGTACATTTTGTAACAGCCAAATATAACTTGTGATCTGATTTTTTTCTGTAAATGACATTGACAGTATGCAGTCTATAACTAAGAGTACTGTATCCATGTTAATTATTTGATTTTAATATTTGTACACTGAAGTATATGGGGGTAAAGGGGCATTATTTTGGCAACTTACTCATGTGGTTCAGGAAAAATGTGTGTGTATATATAGAGAGAACGAGAGAAAACGATAAAGCAACTGTGGTGAAATGTTAATAGTTCTTTAGTAATAAATAGTTCTTTGTATCTTTGTAACTTCTCTGTAAATTTGGAACTTTGTTAAAAAGTTAGCAAAAATTTGTTTGGCTTATTTTTTAAAAAGGCTGTGGGGCATGCAGTATATACTTCCTGGCCCAATGTAGTATGTATCTAATAAAAATTAACCGGCTTGCCTTAACCTCTAATCTTCTCAATTGGCCACTGAGGCAGCCATCCTGCCTACGTCATCCTCTCTGGTTTGGAAGATACCCCAGGTGTGGTAAAATGATTCTTAGACAATTCCGGACATTAGCTATAGTGAAGCTGGTGGGAATTGTTAGTGCCTGGGAGCAACTGTCCATTAAACTACGTAATGTCACCATATTTGCAGCTTATGGAAAGACCATTCAACCAAAGGCTTGGAGATTTGTGTTTTTATCCCTTCCCTGTCTAGTTGTTTCATTTTATATGGATGTCAAACAGTGTTTTTTTTTTTTCATCTGTTAGTGAGATGAAGTGAGAAGCATATTGCTTGTTCTCTCTGACTGCAACATAGGAAAATTAGAATGAATTATCATTTATAATCACTTTTAAACCTACAACTTATAAATTCTGTTATCTAGAATTATGGTGATGCTTGTTTTACAATTACCTGTGAAACATTTGTTGAATAAAGAAGGCAGCGGGGAGGCTTCCCTGGTGGCACAGTGGTTAAGAATCTGCCTGTCAATGCAGGGGACACGGGTTCGATCCCTGGTCCGGGAAGATCCCATATGCTGTGGAGCAACTAAGCCCGTGCGCCACGACTACTGAGCCTGCGCTCTAGAGCCCGTGAGCCACAACTGCAGAGCCCGTGTGCTGCAACTGCTGAAGCCTGCGTGCCTAGAGCCCGTGCTTCACAATGAGAGAAGCCACCACAATGAGAAGCCTGTGCACCGCAAGAAGAGTAGCCCCCGCTCGCCGCAACTAGAGAAAGCCCGTGCGCAGCAACGAAGACCCAACATGGCCAAAAATAAATAAATAAAATAAATAAATTTATTTAAAAAAAAAAGGGCAAAGGGAATTTTTTAGGGGGTTTTTTTTTTTTTTTTTTTTCGGTACACGGGCCTCTCACTGTTGTGGCCTCTCCCGTTGCGGAGCACAGGCTCCGGACGCGCAGGCTCAGTGGCCATGGCTCACGGGCCCAGCCGCTCCGCGGCACGTGGGATCTTCCTGGACTGGGGCACGAACCCGCGTCCCCTGCATCAGCACGCGGACTCTCAACCACTGCGCCACCAGGGAAGCCCCTGTCTTAGGAGTTTTGTGTGACGATGGGCCAGCTTCTGGGAGCAGGTCTGGGCATGTCTGGTGGCCTTGACTGCAGGACTGTAGATGAAGACTTTGGACAGGAAGTGGTTCAGATATTTTCTCCCATTCCTTTGGCTGCCTTTCCACTCTGTTGATTGTGTCCTTTGATGCACAAAAGCTTTAAAATTGGATGTTGTCCCATTTGTCTGTTTTTGCTTTTGTTGGCTATGCTTTTGGTGTCGTATTCAAGAAATCATTGCCAAGTCCAATGTCATGAAGCTTTTCTCCTATGTCATCTTCTGGAGTTTTACAGTTTTAGGTCTTATGTTTAGATATTTAATCTAATTTTGAGTTAATTTTTGCATATAGTGTAAGATACGGGCCTAGCTTCATTCTTTTGCATGTGGATATCCAATTTTCCCAACACCATTTGTTGAAGAGACTCTCCTTTTCCTACTGAGTAATTTTGACACCTTTGTTAAAGATCATATGATTATATACAGAACGATATACTGTACGGGCTCTCTGTTCTACTTCATTGATCCACTTTGCACCAGCACCACACTGTTTTGATTACTATAGCTTTGTAATATGTTTTGAAATCAGAAGTGCAGTCCTTCAACTTTGATTTTCTTTTTCAAAATTTTTTGGCTATTAGGGGTCCCTCGAGAGTCCATATGAATTTTAGGATGAATTTTCTGTTTCTGCAAAAGCTGCCACTGTGGGCTTCCCTGGTGGCGCAGTGGTTGGGATTCCGCCTGCTGATGCAGGGGACACGGGTTCGTGTCCCGGTCCGGGAGGATCCCACATGCCGCGGAGCGGCTGGGCCCGTGAGCTGTGGCTGCTGAGCCTACACGTCCGGAGCCTGTGCTCCACGGCGGGAGAGGCCACAGCAGTGAGAGGCCCACGTACCGCAAAACAACAACAACAACAACAAAAACTGCCACTGAGATTTTGCTAGGGGTTGCATTGAATCTGTAGATCCCGTTGGGTAGTATGGACATCTTTTTAATTTATTTTTTATTTTTTGATTGTGCCGTGTGTTAGGTGCAGCACGCGGGATCTTCATTGGGGCATGCGGGATCTTTCATTGCAGTGCAGGTGTGTGGGCTTCAGTAGTTGTGGCATGCAGGCTCAGTAGTTGTGGCTCGTCGGCTCTAGAGCACAGGCTCAATAGTTGTGGCACATGGACTTAGTTGCTTCACGGCATGTGAGATCCTCCTGGACCAGAGCTCGAACCCATGTCCCCTGCATTGGCAGGTGGATTCCTAACCACTGTGCTGTGAGGGAAGCCCTAGGGGTTTCTTTATTTAGGAAATATTTATTTATTTTTTGGCTGTGTTGGGTCTTAGTTGTGGCACGCAGGATCTTTCTTAGTGGTGTGCGGGCTTTTCATTGCAGTGCGCGGGCTTCTCTCTAGTTGTGGTGCGCGGGCTCATTAGTTGTGGTGCATGGGCTCTCTAGTTGTGGTGTGCCAGCTTAGTAGTTGTGGTGCTTGGGCTCCAGAGTGTGTGGGTTCTGTAGCTATGGCACACGGGCTCAGTTGCCATGTGGCATGTGGGATCTTAGTTCCCCGACCAGGGATTGAACTGGCGTCCCCTGCATTGTAAGGTGGATTCTTAACCGCTGGACCACCAGGGAAGTCCCTCTTTAGGGGTTTCTATACATGTCATTTGCAGAGATAATTTTATTTCTTCCATTCCAGTTTGGATGCCTTTTATTTCTTTTCCTTGCCTAATTGCTCTGGCTAGGACTTCTAATACTATGTTGAATAGAAATGGTGAGAGTGGGCATCCTTGCTTTTTTCCTGATCTTAGAGGAAAAGCTTTCTGTCTTTTGCCATTGAGTATGATGTTAGCTGTGGACTTTTCATAAATGGCCTTTATTTTGCTGAGGTAGCTTCCTTCTATTCCCAGTTTGTTGAGTGTTTTTTATTTTGAAAGGGTCTGCTACCTGCTTTTGTAAATAAAGTGTTACTGAAACACAGTCATGCCCATTTGTTTACATATTGCCTATGTCTGTTTTCACTCTACAGTGACAGAGTTGAATAGTTGCTGCAGAGACCTTGAGGCCAGCAAAGACTGAAATGGTTACTGTCTGGCCCTTTTCTGATTGCTGCTTTCAACTATTAATGTGGTAGGTTACACTGATTGCTTTTTGAATTTTGAAGCAGCCTTGCTATCCTGGGATAAACCTCACTTGGTTATGGTATGTTATTCTTTATTTATGTAGCTGGATGCAATTTGCTAATATTTTGTTAAGGACTCTTGCATCTATGTTTATGAAAGATATTTGTAGTTTTCTAATACCGTCTTTGTCTGGTTTTGGTATCAGGGTAATGCTGGCCTTAAAATGAATTGGGAAGTATCCTTCTTGTTATATTTTCTGGAAGAAATTGTGTAGAGTTGGTGTTATTTCTTCTTTAAATATTTGGTAGAAATCACCAGGGAAACCATCTGGCCTGGAGATTTCTTTTTTGGAAGGGTTTTTAACTACAGATTCAATTTAAAAATAGTTGTAAAGCTATTCAGATTATCTGTTTCATCTTGGGTATGTTTTGGTAGTAAATGCTGTTTGAGGAATTGGTCCATTTCTTATAAATTGTTGAATTTATAGGGTGTATAGAGTTGATTGTATTATTCCCTAATTATCCTTTCAATATCTTGAAGCCTATAGTGATATTCCCTTTTTCCTTTTCCTGATATTGGTAATTTGTGTCTTTGACAGTCTTGCTAGAGATTTATCAATTTATTGATCTTACTAAGAGCCAGCTTTTTGTTTCACTGGTGGTCTTTACTGTTTTCTATTTTTAATTTTTTTTTTACTTCTGCTCTAATCTTTTTAATTCTTTCCTTCTGCTATTTATGTTTAGTTTCTTCTTTTTTTAGTTTCTTAAAGGAGAAGCTTAAATTATTTCATCTTTTCTAATGTAAATATTTAATGCTATAAGTTTCCCTTGAAGCACTGCTTTAGTTGCCTTCACAAATTTTGATATGTAGTATTTTAATTTTAGTTCAGTTCAAAGTATTTTCTAGTTTCCCTTGAGTCTTTCTCTTTGACTCATGGATTATTTAGAAGTGGGTTAATTTCCAAGTGTTTGAAGGTTTTCCTGTTATCTTTCTGTTACTCATTTCTAGTTTAATTTCATTATGGTCAGAGAACATCCTTTGTATCATTTCAGTTTTTAAATTTTTTTATGTGTTGTTTTATGACCTTGCTTATGTTCTATCTTGGTGAATGTTCCACATATACTTGAAAATAATATGTATTCTTTGTCATTGGGAGAATTGTTCTGTAAATGTCAATTAGATCCAGTTCTTATTGATATTTTTCAGTTCTTCTATATCCTGATTGATTTTTTAAAATCTTTATTTTATAATTTTAGAGCTGTGTTCTAGAAAGAAAGCACAACCCCTGCTTACAATGTCATATGTATTCAAAATTTCCCCTGAATTTGTGTTCTTTCACAGACTGTCTTATTTGTATATTTAATTTTCCTGAATATCACCTGCATAAAGTCACGAGAACTTGATATTTGTTCATATTTTTGGAAAGCACACAAGTATTACAGGGCGTGGTGCTGTTAATCTTATTTTATGAGGTCCTCTCCACGGCTATCTGGCACTTGCCATTATTTTAGGTAAATATCTGAAAAATCAGTTTTGGAGCCCCCTGGAGATACTTTTTTTTTTTTTTTGGCCTTGGGGCATGTGGGATCTTAGTTCCCTGACCAGGGATTGAACCCATGTACCCTGCAGTGGAAGGGCAGAGTCCTAACCACTGGACTGCCAGGGAAGTCCCTGGAGATACTTTTTCAGACAATTTAGGGGACTCCAATTCAGGCTTAATGTAAATATATTGGGTTCAACCCCACAAGCCTCGTGACACAGCCAGAAAAGGAAAATGTATGTGTATATATATATATATATATATATATATATATATATATATATATATATATGCATTGGTTCTAATGAGTGGATGAATGGCCTCCAAAGAGGTTCTGAGACCACAGCTCCCCCGTTAAGACTGCTGAGTAGACTGAGTCACCAGGGAGACATCTGTGGAAGGAACCTTTAGACAATCCAGGTTCATCCATCCCCTTTACAAGAGGGGGATTTTCCTTTAGCCCCCTAAGACTTCCATTCCAGCTTTGAATATGCGAAGTCTTCTGTAGTATTTTGAGCCTGTTATGGGGCTGGGGTAGACCCTAGACCACATCTGTAGAAGAGGGGCCATTAGAGCTCTGATCCTTCGGCTCTGAGGATCCCGGGCTGGACTGGGGTCTTGTCTCACACAGATAACACCTTGACCTCTCTCCTTTCTCTCCCCACCCTAGCTTGTGAATGACCTTAGACAATACATTCTAAATGGGGGTGATAAAAAATGGTTCCTGGGGTGGTGGTGGTGAAAATGTCTCACTTTTTAATATATAAAGTGCAGATATAGGTAGAGTACATGAATAGATGAACAGTCTATCTCTTGTATTAATTTCATTGGAGGGATGCTTAAGGAAATTTGTCTGAAAAGGCTTCCTAGGAAACTGATGATGATAAAAAAGGTTGAGAAATACTGCTTTAAATTGTAGTGCTGAGAGGAGCCAAGCAGAAGGGCTACTGGGCTTTGAACAGTTTCTAATTGCGGGGGAGGGTGATGCTTCAGAATTTTATTACAAGAAAATATTTTTATCCAGAGATTTTCAGTGACTAAAACGAAAGGAAAATAGGATTAAGTCATATCATGAATTCAGGTTAAATGTGAGGTGGTTGTTAAGAGCTTTGTTAAGTAAACACAGGGAGAAGTTATAAAACAGGGAGAATTTCCTTCTGCCTGGAGTCCTTTAGGAAAGGTCCTGTGGGAAGTAAACCAGGTCTCCTGGAGGGCTGTCAGTCCATTGGGTGGCTGAGGAAGGAGCCTTCAAATCAAAGCCTGGGTACCGGGCTTCCCTGGTGGCGCAGTGGTTGAGAGTCCGCCTGCCGATGCAGGGGACACAGGTTTGTGCCCCGGTCCGGGAAGATCCCATATGCTGCGGAGCGGCTGGACCCGCAAAAAAACAAAAAACCAAAAACCTGGGTACCACCCCTTTTCCCATTGTTTGGACAATTGGCAACTTTTGAGTATGGGCTCTGTATTAGGTAATACTATTGAATCAATGTTAACTGCGAGAAATTGATAATTGTACTGTGGTTAAATAAGAGAAGGTTCTTATTCTTGGAAAATACATAATGAAGTGTTTAGGAATAAAAGGAGTTGTCTGTGCCTCACAGTGGTTCCAGAAAAGGGAGAGGGAAGGGGAGGAGGAGGCAGCTGGCTGGGTGTGGATGGAGGGGAGGAAAGCAAGGGGCAGGGCAGGAGAAGGGAGGGAGGGAGCCAGAGCCAGGATAAAGCAGATACCAGAACATCAGTAACTGTTAAATATGGGTTCAACAATAAAGGAATTCTCTGTAATATTCTTGCAACTCTTCTGTAAGTTTGAATCATTTCAGAGTATAAAGAAAAAGAAAAAGGAAACAAGGAAACACATGGCTCCCTTGAGACATACAAGTCACACCGTGTCCTGTAATATTATTTGATTTGATGGTTTATTTTTTTAATTTTAATATTTTAATTGAAGTATAGTTCATTTACAATGTTGTCTTAGTTTCTGCTGTACAGTAAAGTGATTCAGTTATACATATATATACATTCTTTTTCATATGCTTTTCTGTTATGGTTTATCACAGGATATTGAATATAGTTCCCTGTGCTATACAGTAGGACCTTGTTGTTTATCCATTCTATATATAATAGTTTGCATCTGCTAATCCAAACTCCCAATTCATCCCTTCCCCGCCCACCCATAATGTTATTTGAAATCAACAAATCAATGAAATAGTTTGTTGCCCTAAGTCCTGGCGCAGTGCTGGGCTGTAGTCAGCTCTCAATAAATGTTTGTTAGAATGGATGGAATCAGAGTAGCAGTGATTTCAGAGTAGGCCTTGCAGGTTTGGGTGTGTTTCCCCAGACACACCTCTCTGTGCCTCTGTGGTCTTTGTGAAAATCACCAAATGACAAATTTTGTCTTGGACTTTGCATTAACGACTAGTGTAATGGAAGAGACTGAAACCCTAATTTTAGACTTTTTGCTGGTAAAGCACATGAGGCACCCAGCAGGGCATTTGTGACATCTTCCTGTATTGGTTCCCGTTTAAAAAGTATGGAATCTCCAGAAAACTGTGTTTAGGTGGAAGCTAAATTTCCTTTTATTATGGTAAAATATACATAACATAAACTGTACCATTTTGAAGGAGACAGTTCAGTGGCATTAAGTATACTCACACTGTTGGGAAGCCATCACCATTCTCCATCTCTAGAACTTTTTCATCTTCCTAAAGAGAAACTCTGTATCCATTATGCAATAACTTTTATTATTATTATTTGCTTAGCAAACCATTTATTCTACAGAATTATAATCGTTACCTTTAGTGACAGTAGGCTACGGGACCCCAAATCTCAAATTGGCACCAAAATTAGAGAACTTACTTTAATTAATTATCTTGAAAGGAAACACAAATTTAACAGGAACATCTACTGCTAGTTTACACAAATTAACTTTCCCTAAAGATTATGACATACATGGGGAGGGGCAATAGAGGGTAGGGGATTAAGAGGTTATAAACTATTATGTATAAAACTACAAGGATATATTGTACAACACGGGGAATACAGCCAGTATTTTTTTTTTTTTTTTGGTGTACACGGGCCGCCTCTCACTGTTGTGGCCTCTCCCACTGCAGAGCACAGGCTACAGATGCAAAGGCACAGAAGCCATGGCTCACAGGCCTAACTGCTCCGTGGCATGTGGGATCTTCCCGGACCGGGACACAAACCCATGTCTCCTGCATCGGCAGGCGGACTCTCAACCACTGCGCCACCAGGGAAGCCCCAAGCCAGTATTTTATAATAACTATAAATAGAGTATAACCTTTAAAAATTGTGAATCACTATATTGTACACCTGTAACTTATGTAATATTTTACATCAACTATATTGCAATAAAAATTTTTAAAAAGATTATAACATACACTATAATATATACTGTTTAAAGTGAAATGTGGGACTTCCCTGGTGGCGCAGAGGTTAAGAATCCGCCTGCCAATGCAGGGGACATGGGTTCGAGTCATGGGCTGGGAAGATTCCACATGCCGCGGAGCAACTAAGCCTGTGCACCACAACTACTGAGCCTGTGCTCTAGAGCCCGTGTGCCACAACTACTGAGCCCGCTCGCCTAGAGCCCGCGCGCACCAACAAAGACCCAACACAACCAAAAATAAATAATAAATTAATTAAAAAAAACAAAGTGAAAAGTAAGATTTCTAAGGCTTTTAAAAATATTTCTTGGGCTTCCCTGGTGGCGCAGTGGTTGGGAGTCCGCCTGCTGATGCAGGGGGCGCGGGTTCGTGCCCCGGTCCGGGAGGGTCCCGCGTGCCGCGGGGCGGCTGGGCCCGTGAGCCGTGGCCGCTGGCCCTGTGCGTCCGGAGCCTGTGCTCCGCGGCGGGAGAGGCCGCAGCAGTGAGAGGCCTGCATACCCAAAAAAAAAAAAAAAAAAAAAAAATTTCTTAAAATTAACCTTATGGTAGAATAATTAACAGACAGATGTACCTGTTTTCAGTGTATAGTTCAGTGACTTTTGTGTCTTTTTTTAATACAAAGAAAGGGGGGGGTCATTCTCTGTTTTAATCACTTAGTTTTCTAGTTGTAAAGGAATTATTTCATGTTCCTTATAAAAAACCTGGAAAATTCAGAAAAGGCTACAGAGAAAACAAAAAACATTAATAATGATCTCTATCTCTCTTTAAAAATAGACTCTTTTTAGAGCAGTTTTAGGCTCATAGCAAAATTGAGTGGAACTACAGAGTTCCCATGTACCCCATGTGCATGCCCCCAGCCTCTCTTATTATATTTTAAATTATAAAGTGGAGAGTTGCTAGCCTTCTGAGTTCTCCGGGGTCACTTTTCTCCCGGAGCCTCCCTGGCACTTGGGTTCTACACCTTGTTTGGTGGCTCGTGACAAAGTCATGCCGAGAATGCAGCCATGGGCTTTGTGTTTGCCTGGTAGGTCTTCAGTATTTGATGGTTGAGCCAACAAGTGATTGGCACAGCTTGAGATTTCGGTTTGTTATAGACTTGCTTAGAAGCATTCTTTTTGGGGTGAGTTCCACATGGAGGCCCTAGAACAGCTCTGGCAAATAAAAAATACAGCTCTGGCTTCACGATGAGACATTAACAGAAAGAGGCACCTGGGCATTTATGAGCTATGGCATGCGTGTGTGTGTGTGTGTGTGTGTGTGTGTGTGTGTGCCTCTGTGTGTGTGTGTGTGTGTGTGTGTGTGTGTGTGTATGTGTATGACACGTGACTGATGCCCTTGAAAGGGGGAGAGAGGTGGTCATGCAGTCTCTTGTGGCAGTTTCCAGGAAGTCAGGAAGGTTCAGAGCCACTCATTTGGTTTCTGAGCCGATGAAAGGGGAGACAGCTACAAAAGGAACTCCCATTCTCACTCAGAACTGGATAGTTTTAAGCTGTGGGGGAGCATTATGTACACTAGCTTGCAACCTTCTGGTGTCCATTCTAGCTTTGCTGTCTCATTTAGGTCAATTGGATCTGAGATAGAAATTTGACCAGACAACAGAATATTTAAACTGGTTTCCCCTGTTGCCTTTATAATCCGAATTGATGCAGATGTTCTTGTTATCCTGAATGTGCATGCAGGGTTCTGATTTGTTTAATTTTACATCATGTTAATAGACCCACAGACATAGAAAACAATGTTATGGTTACCAAAGAGGAAAGTGTAGGGAGGGATAAATTAGGAGTTTGGGATTAACAGATATACATTATTATACATAAAATAGATAACCAACAAGGACCTACTGTATAGCACAGGGAACTATATTCAGTATCTTGTAATAAACTATAATAGAAAAGAATCTGAAAAAGAATGTATATGTATATAAACATATACATATATATAACAATCACTTTGGTGCACCCCTGAAACTAACACAACATTGTAAATTTTACTGTAATAAAAGTGGAAAAAAATGTTTACTTCACGTTGTTGAACTTGGTGAGTGCAGCTGATGGTCTGAATGACAAGTGGGGTGTGGCTGGTACCAGCCTTACTTTATGTGGTACCTCTGGCATCCTGGGCCACAGGGGAAGGGTGCTTTAGTTAGGTTGATAAAACCCAAAAACAAGTTCAGGAAGGGACCTCCGGGACTTCCCTGGAGTTCCAGTGGTTAAGACTCTGCACTTCCACTGTAAGGGGTGCTGGTTGGAGAACTAAGATCCCACTTGCTGTGGGGTGGCGCTGCCGCCCCGACCCCCCGAAAAAGTTAAAAAAACGGAAGGGACCTCCGAGGCTCCCTGTTTGCCCTGGGTCTTGAGCTGTTTGTTGCTCGTGGAAGCTTTTTTGTACGTAGTTTTTTAAACATTCAGCATGGCACTAAGATGGTCCTCTCTGTGCCAGGGAGTTTGGAAGAACCATTTTACAACAGAATACATCAGACCCCAGGAGGGAGAGTTTTATATTTCTTAACTGCTAGGAAACTTTTTCATTCTCAGCATTGGAGAGAACTTGATTGTAAGTAACCCTATGACCACATGTTACAACTCAGGAATAATCCTGACGTTTTACCTCTATTCATTTTCTGGAAGCAGTTTCCAAAATAAATAAAAATTGCTTAACAGTAAAAGGTAGGGGTAGGCTCACATTTTCCTTCTCAGGGAATTATTCCAGGACCCCGAAGGCCCTCAGATGAACTTGTCCTCATCTCACAGGTGAGGAAACAGCCCCAAAGAGATGACATTTAATTCAAAATTATACTCTGACTTTGTGGCAGAGTCAGAACAAGAAACTGGATCTCTGCTCCTCAGGCAGTTTTGGAAAAACTCCAGAAGAGTGATGCTAAATATGGTCTTTCTGCCCTGTGGTTTTGTTATACAGCAAAGAATACCCACTGGTTTCTCATTATCTGGCCAGTGCCCTGAGATTCATTCCACATTCTAGTTTATTAGCTGTTTTGAGTGATGGAGAAGCATCTCAAAACGTGCAGAGCTATTTTTGAACCCTGTGTTCCTGGGGTATTGAAAGATTGTGTTTGGGATATCTTATCTCTGAGTCTGATGCTAATTTCCTCTAATATATTGCAAAGAATAAGTCACTTTTTTTTTTTTTTTTTGGCCGTAGCGTTTGTGGGATCTTAGTTCTCCAACCAGGGATTGAACCTGGGCCCTTGGCAGTGAAAGTGCGGAGTCCTAACCACTGGACCGCCTGCGATTCCCTATATTGCAAAGAGAACTGTTTTTTTTTTAACTTTTAATTAACGAATTAATTAATGAATTAATTTTTGATTGTGTTGGGTCTTCATTGCTGCACGCGGGCTTTTCTCTAGTTGAGGCAAGCGGGGGCTACTCTTCGTTGCGGTGCGCAGGCTTCTCATTGCGGTGGCTTCTCATTGCGGAGCACCGACTTTAGGCGCGCAGGCTTCAATTGTGACACACGGGCTCAGTAGTTGTAGCTTGCGGGCTCTAGAGCGCAGGCTCAGTAGTTGTGGCTCACGGGCTTAGCTGCTACACAGCATGTGGGATCTTCCCAGACCAGGGATCCATCCCATGTCCTCTTCACTGACAGGCGGATTCTTAAGCACTGCGCCATCAGGGAAATCCAGAACTAGGTTTAATAGTAGCTTTCCGTAGCCAATGTTGCTTTTATTTTATTTTCCAAATTATGAATAAAGAGCCAGTCTTTAGGACTGCTTAGAATCTGTCAGTAGATAGTGCACTGTTTCTGGTGATGCTGAAATAGCAGATGCACCTCTGAATTGTGGAAGGTTCCTAGCTAAATCTGATTAGGTTGCATTAAACATTTGAGACTTCCCTGGGGACTGATGTTTCCTAGCAGGTCTTAGGACAGAGCATTCTTTAGTTGCTTGGCAGTGGCTCTGGCCTGGACCTTGGCATGTTGGCAGATGTGACATGTTTGTTTTTCTTGCCCACTCCTCCATTCTTGAAGAACTGCTCTTTTGGACCACACCCTGGCTCCCTAGAGATGGTGTTTGACCTTTGGGGGACACTTCCCGTGGTGCACTAGTGAGCTTTCCACGTGCTGCAGTGGCTCTTCCTCTGGTTAGGTGTAGGGGTTGGCAAACTTTCTGTAAAGGGTCAGATAGTAAGTAATTTCAACTCTGCTGTTGTAGCATGAAAGCAGCCATGGACAGTATGTAAACAAACAGGCATGGCTGTGTTCCAATAAAACTTTATTTACAAAAAGCAAGTGGTGGGCTGGATTTGGCCCTTAGGCTATTGTTTGCTTATCTCTGGTTTAGCAGCTTTTTGGAAAACAAGGCTGAAGCGCCCTCAGCTTCCGTGGGTGCCAGAGGAGAGAATCCAGTACTTGGGACATAAACATCTCAGTTGAGATTTAGTATCTGTGGTGGGGAAGATGCTTTTGTATTATGTTTCAATAACTTCTCAGTTATTATAACAAAAAAGGCTTCTTCTGGGAAAAATTTTCCCCTAATCTCACTGCTCTTGGGATCATACAACTGTATTTTCATTTTTGTACATTTCTTTTGAGTCCTGTCATTTTGTACTTTTACTTTTGCAAAGCCTTGATGTATGTGCGTACCAGTTGGTTTTATTCAAGAGCCAAATACACCTGCGTATCTGACAGGTGTTAGTACATTGAGACCTAGTAAAGCCTGAAAGGTATAAATGAGTTTTGGTGGAGAAGATATTTTAAGGACTGATTTGTAAGGAGCAGTGTCATTTTCTGCTTTTTGACTTTTTCGATAAAAGAGTTATAATTCACCCTTTACTTAAGCCCTGCAAAAGAGCAATAGCCAGAGGGCCAACTATTGGAAGAAATCAGGCCAGGACTAAAGTGAATCAGGTAAATGGCTATTCAGTGCCAAAGTCACACTGTCGCTCTAAGTTAACTTTGTGGTCCCCAGGTTTCATGGCGGCATGAGCCTTCCTGCACATTTGCCAATGGCCGCAGAGGCTAGACCACAGCAGATTAAAAATTTTTTCTTTCTTCTTGGTTGGTGCACACACAATTAACTAAGAAACAAATGACCACACTTCAATCTCACACTGTATGAAGTGACTCTAAAGGTGTATTTTCCTAAACAGGAATTCCCAAATATATGTATCTCCAAGAATGGCAAGAGTCCTTTTTACAACAGTGCTACCATTGCTCAAATTATTTTGAAAGCTACTTTTTTGGAATTGCCTTCAGAACAAGTACAAGCCACCGCAGAAAAGAAGTCTGCCCGCTTTGTGGTCTTACCTCATTTTTGACTAAAAATCGCTCTGACTTGCTTTCTGCTGTTTCCCAATCTCATAACCATGCTCAGAGCAGATGGATTTGTCTCAATGGACCTAAAGGTTATAGGTAATGACAATAAGCCAGGAGCCTCTGAGGGTCTTTCAGTGGAGGGAACAAAAATATTTATTTCTGTGTAAGTTGTGGTAGTTAAAAAACAGTCATGCCTTTGTACATCATTAGGCTGTTCTCAAATCACCATGCCAACATGACTTTTGAATGCGATTACTCTTACCTGAAGTGGCCTCCAAGAATGACCTGCTTTATTCCAAATCCTAGTCTAAGGTGTGAGGCAGAGGTCCTTGAAAGGCCCTCATTTTTTATGTGCTCTCTTGTTGCTGTTATCTTGGATATTTGAAAGGCTGTTCTAGGTTTGCTTTTCTGGGAGACCGTGTGTATATTCCTAGAAGCTGGCAGACTGTAATATGTTCTCCCTGTTCCTCTTGTCCTCTCCTGCCCTCCCTCCAACATGGAAAGTGGGAAGCTTATGTCCTGTACTAGGGAGTTTTATTGTCCGGCAGGCTGTTGTGTAGGCTCGTAACTTGGGAGACTGTCTCAGAGCTGCTCAGAAGCAGAGTTAGGATCTCCGTTGCAGCCAGTAGATTCCTTCTAAGCCATCTAAGCAGCAGGCGATTTATTAGACAGGTTTAATTAGACAGTATTTCTGGGAGAACCAAGCTTCAGTGCTACACGTTCAGCAATGACACAGCTTGTCTCCAACCAAATAGCAACCATAGCATGGTTCTAATTCACCTCCACCCCAGTACCTGTGACAGTAGAGGCAGAACACTAAACCCTCTGCACAGCTGCTCCAAGACATCAAACACGCCTCCCACTGTCCTGTCTTGCTGAAAGTTCTGATCTCCCAGACGGTGGCTGCTGCCTCCTGTTGTTCCCCTCTGCCTTTCAAATCTTGCGTGGGTGCATCTGCCTGTAAGAATCTAGCTGCAAGAGAGTCGGTGAAGAGAGCGTCTAGCTTTCTCACCTCTGCAGAGCAGGAAGGCAGGTGGGCTTGAAGACTGTTGGATAGTACTGAACTTTGCAATATTTGTGACCAGGGGTGTTTCCATAGATGTGATGGCTAAAACTCTGGTGGGTAGATAGATTCTTGAAGTGCAAAGAACAGAGGGAGAAGGGCTGAGTGTGGGAGACTCCGGGGCTATTGGGAGAATTCAGTGACTGGGATTCAGTGCAGCTGTCAGTGCTGTTACCGCTGCGTGGCAGGTGGCACTACTGTGTAGGAGTGGTTTCCCGCCATGCCTGTGCCCTTGGCACGGCCCTGATCTTGGGAAGAGGGAAGAAGTGCTGGCCTCATGGTGCTCTTTCCTGTGTAGCCCTGGGGTTTCATGGCTGGCAGGACCAGTTTCAGTTTCCAGCCCGATGACCGCAGGTAAGTTATTACGCCATTCTGAGTTTTAGTCTGCTTATCTATAAAATGATGATATGCTTATCATGCAGGGAGATTGCGATGGTAAAATCAGATAACAGGTGACTCTCTAACCCACATCTCTGATGTATGGTGGTTGCCCAATAAATGACTGCTATCATGCTCAACTTTGCCCTCTTTCTCTTTTCCTTTTGTCAGAGCAGGTCACAGCTGCCTTAAACCCCAGTGAGTACAGCAGCTTCTGTGCTTTTTCTTAGCAGTTAGCTTACCTACCCCCCACCCCCCATATGGCTAACTTTCCCCTTGCTCCCTGAACATTTTATTTTGAAAAATTTCAAACATACAGGAAAGTTGGTAGAGTTGTATAGGGAGCATACATATATCTATCATCTGGACTCTACAATGAACATTTCATTATACCTGCTTTATTACATAGCTTTCCATCTATCCATCTATCAACCCATTTCCTTCCTTCCTCCCTCCCTCCCTCCCTCCCTCCCTCTCTCCCTCTCTCTCTCCATCCCTCCTCCCTCCCTCCCTCC
>NW_006775074.1:94529-95858 GCF_000442215.2 Lipotes vexillifer
CTCCCTCCCTTCCTTCCTTCCTTCCTTCCCTCCTTCCCCCACCCACACGGCTTTCAGGATCCTAGTTCCCCGAACAGGAATTGAACCTGGGCCCTGGCGGTGAAAGCACGGAGTCCTAAACCACTGGACTGCCAGGGAATTTCCCATTTTATTTCTTTATACATTTCAAAGTAGATTACCAATATCAGTACACGTCCTTGTAAACATTTTATCCTATCATTAACGATCTGTTTGCAGCTTTTTTCTCTTGATGTAAAATTTCACAATGAAATGCATGAATCTTAAGTGTGTGTTTGCTGAGTTTTGACAACTGCATGCACCTGTTACCCAAAGCCATGTCAAGGTATAGAACATCACCACCTTCCTAGAGTTCCCTCATGCCCCTGCCCCTCCCATCACAGGCAGCCACCACCCTGCTTTTCTCCCACTATAGATTAGTTTTACCTAGTCTAGCATTTCATATAAATGGAACCAGACAGTATGTACTAGTTACTGCCTGGCTTCCTATAGTTAGCCTAATGCGCTGGGACTCGTCTGTGTCGTCATGTCTTACCAGGCACTGATTCCCTCTCATTGCTGAGATGGCAGCTTTAAAATCATTGCCGTGAGGAAGGAAGAACCATGAGCCTTCGTCATGGAACTTGGAGGTGGTTACTCCTTTTCCTTTCCAGTTGGATGGCATCAATGCACAAAGGCTCTTTGTAGCCCATTAGAGTTAAAGGGGCTCAGAGGCTGTTTGGCTCAGTCTCTCTGAGTCTCAGCATCTGGGCCAGGGCACCCTTTCTCTCATCTGTTTCCCTCCCCTCTCCAGGAATACTGTTAGTGGAGGTTTATGTGCAGGAGGAGTGAGAGGGCCAGTGGATGGGCACCTTTGACATTTAATTGTCTTAGGGTTAAAAAGGATGGATCCAGCCTTCTTCTAATGATTTTTGTTGTTGAGGATTTCATTATGCTGAGTACGTGCTAGAAATATAGGACCAGTCGGCCACAACAGCTGGAGTTGGAAACAAATTGCTATTTAGCTTTTCTGTTAACGAATTAACCAGAACCTGAAGCTGCTAAATTCTCTGATGGAAAAAGGAGTCACTTTCTTGCCTCCTCTCCCCAATTTCTTCCTCCCCCCCTTCCCTTTCTTTCTTCCTTCCTCCCTTCCCCTCCATCTCTCTGTCTCTGTCTCACACACACACACACACACACACACACACACACACACACACACACGAGACACACACCCCTTTTGAGCATATTTACATGTAGTGACTTACATGAAAGTTTAGGTAGATCGTTTTTGAAGGTGATTGAGATGTTTGAGGGGCAGAAGGAAGAGCG
>NW_006775074.1:95871-97837 GCF_000442215.2 Lipotes vexillifer
AAGAGCGTGGGAAAAGAATGGCACGACTTGATGACAGGGCAGCAGTGCCCACTCTCCAGGGACAGGTTATTAAGTAATGTGACAAGTGTTGGACCCAGCAAGCCTCCGTATGTGCTGGTTCCTTCCTTGTTGTTCTCTCGTTTGCAGAGGTTCTGGAACCTGCCTGCACAGGAGAGGTACTGGGGATTATTACAGAATACTTCCCACTCTGGACCAGTTGAACCAGAATGTGGGCCCCTTCACCCCACCGTTCAGTGTGCACCCACAGTTTAATATCACTTTGGGACCCATTTTCACATACATTATCGCCGCTAATCCAATCATTCAAGGCAGGCAGGTTTTAGTGAGATCTTATTATTTTAGCTGAGCCAGCTGATGTCGGAGTGGACGTTCGAACAGAGGGCGGTCTGATTGCAGTGGGCACATTCTCCCCATTGCCCCATGTCCCCCCTGATCCCTTTATGTGGATGGATTTCATGGAGCAGGATGGTTGTTCATTCATTTGTTGCTCACCATCTGCCACTTGTGGGTGGAAGGTCATTGGTGGATCCCTCCCTGTGGGAGTAATGTGCAGGGAAGGAGACCCCGGACTGTGGCGTGGAGTCCCAGGGCACAGGGGGAGCATGGTGGAGGGGCACCAGTTCTGGATGTGGTAGGCAAATAACTCTTTCTGGAGGAAATACCACCTGCTTAGGATGTGGAGTTGTGAGAGAGCTCTGAAGCTTAGAGCCAGAAAGAAAAGAAGAACCAGGAGCTGGTTACTTTATCACTTTTATCATGAAGCAGTCTCAATCCACCCATCGTGTAGTAAGGCATGGTTTCTTACTTGCTCCAGCATCCTCTTTGCATTTGAAAAATAAAAGAAAATGCTTTATCATAGGTTTTCTTTAAATTGCTAATTTCATTGAATTTTAAAGGATTTTTTTTTTTTGTCTGTTCAATATAACATGTTAAGAAAATGTAAAAAAAAAATTGTGACTTTAGAGCTAAGAAATCCTGAGCAAATAGTGCTTATGTCCTACCACTCCTGGAAGGCATAGGTGTTCTGTAAGAAGAGTAGAATCATATGAATTATTTCTAATTTCTTTTCTTCCTGGTGGAAACCTTATAGTATAGCATACTGTTAAAAGCCTCAGCTTTTAACATTAAATAAAAGCCCAGCTTTGTCACTTTCATTTAACTGTATGTATGAAAGTTACTCTACCTTTCTAAACCTCAGTTTCCTCATCAGTAAAATGGGAATAGTAATACCACATATAATCTAAAAAATCACTTATTTATTGTTTGTTTCCATTTTGTAATTTTATACTGTGATGAAATGAATAGATGACTATTTTTTATCTTTTTAAAAAAATTGATTTATAGTTGATTTACAGTGTTGTGTTAGTTTCAGGTGTACAGTACAGTGATTCAGTCATACATCCATCTATCTATCTATCTGTCTTTCTATCTATCTATCTATCTATCTATTCTTTTCCAGATTCTTTTCCCTTATAAGTTATTACAAAATATTGAATATAATTCCCTGTGCTATACAGTAGGCCCTTGTTGTTTATCTGTGTTATATATAGTGTTGTATATATGTTAATTTCAAATTCCTTATTTATCCCTCCTCCCCACCTCTCTCCTTTGGTAACCGTAAGTTTGTTTTCTATGTCTGTGAGTTTGTTTTTGTTTTATAAGTAAGTTCATTTGTATCATTTTTTAGATTCCACATATAAGTGATATCATATATTTGTCTTTCTCTGTCTTATTTACTTCACTCAGTATGATAATCTCTGCGTCCATCCATGTTGCTGCAAATGGCATTATTTCATTCTTTTTTATGGCTGAATAGTATTCCATTGTATATATGTACCACTTCTTTATCCATTCATCTGTTGATGGACATTTAGGTTGTTTCCATGTCTTGGGTATTGTAAATAGTGCTGCAGTGAACATTGGGGTGCATGTATCTTTTTTTTTT
>NW_006775074.1:97956-103808 GCF_000442215.2 Lipotes vexillifer
TTTCCAGACCGGGGCACGAACCCGTGTGCCCTGCATCGGCAGGCAGACTCTCAACCACTGCGCCACCAGGGACGCCCTGCATGTATCTTTTTGAATTATAATAGTTTTCTCTGGATATATGCCCAAGAGTGGGATTGCTGGATCATATGGTAGCTCTATTTTTAGTTTTTTAAGGAACCTCCATTCTGTTCTCCATAGTGGCTGTACCAATTTACTATTTTTTTCCAGCTTTAAAAAATGTAATATTTGGGGGCTTCTCTGGTGGTGCAGTGGTTGAGAGTCCGCCTGCCAATGCAGGGAACACGGGTTCGTGCCCTGGTCCGGGAAGATCCCACATGCCACGGAGCAGCTGGGCCCGTGAGCCATGGCCACTGAGCCTACACGTCCAGAGCCTGTGCTCCGCAATGGGAGAGGCCACAACAGTGAGAAGCCCGCGTACCACACACACACAAAAAAATGTAATATTTGGTTTTACAAAAGAGTATATGCAAGTATATGTTATATATATATATATATGTATATGTCATAAAAGTAATAAGAACATGATCAGGTGTGAGTTCACTGCTCAGTCAAGGAAGGATCATGTAACCACTAGAAGCTCACCTATGCATGCGTTCTCCAACTCCTACACCTCCCCACTTTCAGGTTACCATTAATTCTTGGGTTTTCATTCATCACTGTTTAAAAAATATTTTATTTATTTATTTATTTGTCTGCACCGGGTCTTAGTTGCACCACGTGGGATCTAGTTCCCTGACCAGGGATTGAACCAGGGCCACCTGCATTGGGAGCGTGGAGTCTTAGCCACTGGACCACCAGGGAAGTCCCTTGATTCATCATTGCTTTGTCTTTTTATAAATAATAATATAAATCATTTTTATAATATTTATTTAAATAATTTATCATTTAGTTTTGTTTGTTTTCAGTTTTATATATTTAAAAAGTATGTTGTGGGGACTTCCCTGGCAGTGAAGTGGTTCCAGTGCAGGGGGCCTGGGTTCAATCCCTGGTCGGGGAACTAGATTCCACATGCACGCAGCAACTAAGAGTTCGCATGCCACAGGTAAGGAGCCTGCGAGCCGCAACTAAGGAGCCCGCCTGCTGCAACTAAGACCCAGCACAACCAAATAAATAAATTTTTAAAAAAGTATGTTGTATGTAGTCTTCTCTAGTTGTTGTTTTCACTCATTATGGTTCCAAAATTGATCCCTGTTATTGTGTTTAACTGTGGTGCATTCTTAGAACACTCCTTTGTGCGAATTACTTACTTGGTGGTAGGGGTTTAGAGAGTTCCATTTTTGCTCCCAGGAGCACTGTTGCCATTGTGTGCACACGTGTGTGTGTCTCCCAGTGCATGCGGTTGAGAACTTCTCAGTGATGTACATGTAGGAAAGGGATTTGGGGGTTTTAGAGTATCTGGACTCTCAATTTTATAAGATGATGCTAACTTGTTTCCTAAAGTAGGTGTACCAGTTTAATGCCTGCCAGTGGAGTATAAGCATTCTGTCATTCTACATCTTTTTCAGTGTTTGTCATTGTTAGACATTAATTTTTTTAAAAAAAACTAAATTGAAGTATACTTGATTTACAATGTTGTGTCAGTACATATATATATTCTTTTTCGTTATGGTTTATTATAGGATATTGAGTATAGTTGCTTGTGCTATATACAGTAGAACCTTGAGCTTATCTATTTTATATATAGTAGTTTTTATCTGCTAATCCCAAACTCCTAATTTATCCCTCCCCCCTCCCTTTCCCCTTTGGTAACCATAGTTTGTCTTCTATGTTTGTGATTAGACTTCTTAATTTTGCTAAGCTACTGGGTATAAATAGTATCTACTTGGTGTGTTAACTTGGGTATCCATGATTCTCAGAAAGAGAGCAGCTCTTCATTTGTTTAAGGGTCATTTTTTCTTCCTCTTTTGTGAAATTCTAGCTTGTGTCTTTTGCTTAGTTATCTAGTAGGTTATTTATGTTTTTCACATTGGTTTATAAGTTGTTTATATATTCTGAATACTTATCCTTTGTTGGATGTATGTGTTATACATATCTTTTCTTAATTGATAGCTTGTCTTTTAACTTCGTGATGCTTTTTTTGGAAACCAAATTTTTATTATTTTTTATATTATCTTTATTATGCTTCCCAACACTGACAGCTGCTCCCTTCACTGACGAAACAACCATCTCCCCTGGCAGGCTCATCTCAGATGCCTGGGAAGCCAACACAAGCAAACATAAGTAGAGTTTCCTGCAGAGACCTACTTTTAAAAAGTTGCTGATTCTCAGATCGCTGCATCAACCCACAGCACAACTGACAGCTCAAATCTTTCACTGAGAGTAGCTCCCAGCTCCGACCCAAACCCCGTCAATCCACAGATAATGACCTTAGGTCAAGAGGTTCTTAATTTTATTTATTTTATTTTTTATTTTTTTGCTGTACACGGGCCTCTCACTGTTGTGGCCTCTCCCGTTGCGGAGCGCAGGCTCTGGACGCGCAGGCTCAGCGGCCATGGCTCACGGGCCCATCCGCCCCGCGGCATGTGGCATCTTCCCGGACCGGGGCACGAACCCGTGTGCCCTGCATCGGCAGGCGGACTCTTAACCACTGCGCCACCAGGGAAGCCCCTAGAGGTTCTTAATATTAATGTGACAGGGTTTCTATATGTTCTTTTCTGGTTAGCTAGAAAGATATTCTTTTTTTTTAATTGAAGTATAGTTGATTTATAATATTGTGTTAATTTCTGCTGTACATCAGAGTGACTCAGTTATACATATATATTCTTTTACATATCTTTTCCACTGTGGTTCATTACAACATATTGAATATAGTTCCCTGTGCTGTGTAATAGGACCTTGTTGTTTATCCATCCTATATATAATAGTTTGCATCTGCTAATCCCAATTTCCCAATCCAACCTTCCTCCACTCCGCCTCCACAAGTCTGTTCTCTATGTCTGTGAGTCTGTTTTTGTTTCATATATAAGTTCATTTGTGTCATATTTTAGATTCCACACGTAAGTGATATCATATGTTATTTGTCTTTCTCTGTCTGACTTACTTCACTTACTGTGATCATCTCTAGGTCCGTGTAGCTGCAAATAACATTATTTCTTTCTTTTTTTTGTGTCTGAGTAATATTCCATTGTATATATGTACCACATCTTCTTTATCCATTCATCAGTTGATGGACATTTAGGTTGTTTCCATGTCTTGGCTATTGTGAATAGTGCTGCTATGAACATAGGGGGGTGAATGTATCTTTTCGAATTGTAGTTTTGTCCAGATATATGCGCAGGAGTGTGCTTGCTGGATCATACAGTAGCTCTATTTTTAGTTTTTTGAGGAACCTCCATACGTTCTCCATAGTGGCTGCACCAATTTACATTCCTGCGAACAGTATAGGAGGGTTCCCTTTAGAAAGATATTCTTTATTTTCTGCTGAAAGTTTCAGAAGTTTACCCTTCTCAGTTAAGTCTTTACTCTGTCTGGACTTTTGTGTCTGTGGTGTGAGGTAGGGATCCAATATCCTTTAGTGTTTCCTGCACTGTACAGTGTTTTCCTGAGAATGGAGAGGAATGTAAATACCCCAGCTCCTTACACAGTTCTGGGCACATGCAAGGAGCACTGTAAGGGTAACTTGTTGCTATTTTAACTTTCAGTCAACTTTTTTTTCTGTTGATTGGTGCATTTCTTCATGAAATAATTAATGTGTACATTTTAGGAAAGACAACTGAGGCATGTTTGCATTGGTTAAGAAACCAACCTGCAATCTGTCCTCTCCCTAACTCTTCCCTAGTATTGTCAGAAACTTGATCTGTGAGTTTAATCAAAGGGTAACTCATAATTAATGAGTTAATTGATTTGAGCATCTATTTCCTTTTGCACCTGGTTGGTGATTCAGAATTTCTCTGGCATCTTACAGAATACCTTCTTGTGCTGCCCCTGGATAATCAGATAATATTTTATTACAAGGTTCATCTCATTACTTTGGAATTTGCTTATTCAGCTGTGTATTGCCATAGATGTACCCTCTAAATACGTGAAGACAGGGGCTGGGGCTTCAGCCAGGATGCTGGAAGTTCTCCTAAAGTTAATTCCTGCTTGAATGTCTTGGACCAGATTGTTTAGGCTGCCCAGAAAACTTGCTTTGGGGGCCTTTTCCAATTTCTCAGCCATGCTGTAGTGGAAAGGAGAGGTAGAGAATTACTTCTTGGAAAATTGAAACTGCTTGGCCACACTCCTGGGACACATTGAGCGCGCACAATGAAATCTGGAAAGTAAAACATGCAACTTTATAAGGTGAGCGTAAAAAGCACCATAAAAATTGGAGGGATGTTGTCAGTTATATGGCTGAGGAGGACTGCCCGTTTATTGCTTGGGTACTGTCAGAGAAATCCACTCGGAGGCAGGAGGGGTCCTGGGCAGGAGGCGGGTAGAACTGCTGGCTGCTGTTTGTAACAGGCAACAGAAAACCCAAACCTGGGAGAGCAGCCTTCAGCCTTGGTTGTAAAGTTACGCTCCATGCTCGATGCTTTTCAGAGATGCTCAAGCACCTTGTGGAGGTGGGTTTGTTAACCTCCTGGACAGTTTCCAGGGAGGTGGAAAGATGGAAAGATTCGTGATGAAGAGGGACCCTTCTCTGTTCTCCTGCCTAAACGTTGTTCTGATGGGCTTCGGAAATGATTCTGTAGCAGATGTTGTTGGTACCCTGTCCGGAACCCCTTTAATGGCCCAGTATACCCAGTGCTTGGCTACAGCAGGGTTGGTTGCTAACCCCTCACACCTGGATCCTTCACTGGAAGATTCTGCCTTGCTGGAGAGCGGCTCCGTAACCTGGAGATGACTGGGAGGAAACCCCTCATCTCCTACCCGGGGGTGCCCTGTGCCCAGGGGCTGACATCATTGACTGATGTCCATGACTGGGGTGTAAAACCTGGCCCTTTGCCTCCAGGCAGCATGAAGTCTGTAGTACAGTTGACTCCGGAGCTCCCTGTGGGATCAGACCGTGACTCACCTGCTCTTAGCCCCCACCCCTTCCTTTCCTTTTCCTTTCCCTTACTCTCTTGCACATTTCTCTTGAGAGCACCTCCTCCAGCACCCATTGGCACAGGAATCCCCACATCAGTTTCTTCTCCTAGGGAACATGACCCAAGACAGACTCATCCATTTATCCTCTCTGGCCATCACACTTGGCTCTGTACGTGGAGCTTCACATCTGGGTCTTTTCTGCACTGTGAGGTTCTTTGGAGGGCTGGTTTCATGTCTTGTCCATCTTTAGACTTCCACCAACCTCCCAGCACCAGGCCCTGCTCCTGGGACCTGCTCAGTGCTCGTCCAACTGCATGAGGGGAGATTTCATGTATAGATGTCGAAGGGCTGGGGAGGTGACTGCTGATGTTGCTGTGGGGTCTGGTATTGATAATGTGGACGGTTACCCACAAGCTTGCAGTGGGCAAAGCACAGTCCTGCCTCGGTGAGGAAGCCAGTGCTCGGATTTCTCACTCTTAGTGATGCTGTAGGAGCTGTCGTTGGTAGCCAGGTTGGGTGGAGGAAGGTGCCTCAAGCTTTGGTGCCAAGCCAGGGGCTCTCAGCCAGGCTGGATGGACAGGGGGGCGTGGCCGTGCCTTGACCCTTGATGGCCAGACTCTGCAGGTGGGATGCTGGCCTTTCTCTCTCACCCCATAAACCCTCACTCCTCAGTCATTGCTCTTCTTGTGTCTCTTGTCTTGGCTTCACAGCTCTGACATCCACTGAGTTGCTGGAGCCAGAAATTTTGTGACTCTCTCTGTCTCATTCTCTCTCCAATATCTAACCAGCCACGGAGCCCTCACTGCCTCTCTGCCCCGCTC